>NC_044982.1:142753704-143061345 GCF_008728515.1 Papio anubis
AGACCCTTGCTCCACTAAAAATAGAAAAATCAGCCAGGTGTAGTGGCCCATGCCTGCGGTCCCAGCTACTCGGAGGCTGAGGTGGGAGGATCACTTGAGCTCAGGGGGTGGAGGTTGTAGTGAGCCAAGATCGCACCACTGCACTCCAGCCTGGGTGACAGATCAAGCCTCTGTCTCAAAAATAAAAATAAAAATAAAAATAAAAACTGTGGCTGGGCACAGTGGCCATTAATTCCATCACTTTGGGAGGCCAAGGCAGGCAAATTTCTTGGGCCTAGGATTTTGAGACCAACCTGGATAACATGGCAAAACTCCATCTCTACAAAAAATACAAAATTAGCCACGTATGGTGGCATGTGCCTGTGGGTCCCAGCTACTCGAAAGGCTAAGGTAGGAGGATCACCTGAGTCCAGGGAGGTCAAGGCTGCATTGAGCCATGATTTGTGCCACTGTACTCCAGCCTGAGTGACAGAGACTGTGTATCAAAAAAAAAAAGAACCTTTGTGATTCATAGAAGGCTAAAATATTAACAGGAACATGAGTTTGGAATAAGTTGATTCCAACTCTCATGAATGATTTTGAGGGGGTTTAAGACTTCATTGGAGGAAGTAACTGCAGATGTGGTACAAATAGCAAGAGACCTAGAATTAGACTAGGCACGGTGGCTTATGCCTGTACTCCCAGTACTTTGGGAGGCCAGGGCAGGAGGATCACTTGAGTCTGGGAGTTTGAAACCAGTCTGGGCAACATAGCAAGACCCTGGCCTATAAACCATTTTTTAAAAATTAGCCGGGAGTGATGGCTTGGGCCTGTGGTCCAGGTACTCAGGAGGCTGAGGTGGGAGAACTGCTTGACCCCAGGAGGTTGAAACTACAGTGAGCTGTGATTGCACCACTGCATTCAGCCTAAGTGACAGAGTAAGAGAGAAAGAGAGAGAACTAGAAATAGAAGTAGAGCCTGGAGGGCTGGGAGCAATGGCTCATGCCTGTAGTCCCAGCACTTTCAGAGACTGAGGCGGGCAGATGACTTGAGGTCAGGAGTTCGAGACCAGCCTGGCCAACCTGGTGAAACCCTGTCTCTACTAAAAATACAAAAATTAGCCAGGCGTGGTGGCTAGCACCTGTAATCTCAGCTACTCGGGAGGCTAAGACAGGAGAATCGCCTGAACCTGGGAGGCGGAGGTTGCAGTGAGCCGAGATCATGCCATTGCACGCCAGCCTGGACAACAAGAATAAAACTGTCTCAAAAAAAAAAAAAAAAAGTGGAGGCTGAAGATGTGACTGAATTGCTGTAATCTCATGATAAAACTTGAATAGGCCAGGCATGGTGGTTTATGCCTGTAATCCCAGGACTTTGGGAGGTTGAGGTGGGAGGATTACTTGAGATCAGGAGTTCAAGACCAGCCCTGGGGAACATAGCAAGACCATATCTCTACAAAATTTTAAAATTAGCCAGCTGTGGCCAGGCACGGTGGCTCACGCCTGTAATCTCAGCACTTTGGGAGGCCGAGGCAGGTGGAACACTTGAGGTCAGGAGTTTGAGACCTAAGTGGCCAACAAAACCCCATCTCTACTGAAATAAAAAAATTAGTCAGGCGTGGTGGCATGTGTCTGTAATCCCAGCTACCCAGGAGGCTAAGGCATGAGAATTGCTTGAATCTGGGAGGCGGAAGTTGCATTGAGCTGAGATCACACCACTACACTCCAGCCTGGGTGACAGGGCGAGACTCTGTCTCAAAAAAAAAAAAAAAAAAAAATTAGCCAGGTGTGATGGCACAAGCTTGTAGTCCTAGCTACTCCAGATGCTAAGGCAGGAGGATTGCTTGAGTCCAGAAGGTTAAAGCTGCAGTGAGCCATGATCATGCCACTGTACTTTAGCCTGGGTGACAGAATGAGACCCTGTCACCAAAAAAAAACAAACAAAAATCCAAGTTATACTTATAAGTCAAACATTTTTTCATTATATCCCCGTGAAGCTAATCCCAAGGTTTTGGTTCTCTTCACTTAAACACTAAATTGAATCAGAAAAATATTTTTGAGTTTCTAAATGAATAAAATATTATTCTAGATCTACTATAACATGCTTCAAATAAAAGATATATTCTATGTATACTAGAAAGATGAGCTGACAAGCAGTAGTTTTACATCTGAATATTTTAGTTATGTCTTTCAGAAAGGGTAGTGCAATCAGATATGTGGATAATATCTGTGGTAACCTTAGTACATATTTATGCACCCATTGGTTCAAGAACCAGTACAAATTCCTGAATCAATCATCAAATATTTACTGAGTCCAGACATAGAGAATAGTACGAAATATTGTGTTAGATTTATACTAGATTTAGACTACATATATATATATATATATATATTTTTTTTTTTTTTTGAGATGGAGTATCGCTCTGTGGCTCAGGATAGAGTACAGTGGTGCAATCTCCACTCACTGCAACCTCCGCCTCCCAGGTTCAAGTGATTCTCCTGCCTCAGCCTCCCGAGTAGCTGGGGCTGCAGGCACCCGCCAGTACACCCAGCTAACTTTTGTATTTTTAGTAGAGACGGGGTTTCACCACGTTGGCCAGGATGGTGTCGATCTCTTGACCTCGTGATCCGCCTGCCTCAGCTTCCTAAAGTGCTGGGATTACAGGCATGAGCCACCGCGCCTGGCCTAGACTATATTTTTATAGTCAAGAAATTCACAGGCTGGGTATGGTAGCTCATGCTTGTAATCCCAACACTTTGGGAGGCCAAGGCCAGCAGATCACTTAAGTCCAAGAGTTCAAGAACAGCCTGGGTGACACGATGAAACCCCATCTCTACAAAAAGATATAAAAATTAGCTGGGCGTGGTAGTGTGCACCTGTAGTCCCAGCTACTTGGGATGCTGAGGCAAGAAGCTCGATTGAGCCTGGGAGGTGGAGGTTACAGTGAGCTGAGATGGTGACACTGCACTACAGACTGGGCAACAGAGTGAGACCCCATCACAAAAAAAATAGGAAAGAAAGAAAATTCACAATATATCATTGGAAAACAAGAAAAAAAATTAGAACCACCAGGTGTGGTGGCTCATGCCTATAATCCCAGCACTTCGGGAGGTCGAGGTGAACAGATCACTTGAGGCCAGGAATTCGAGACCAGCCTTGTCAACATGGCAAAACCCTGTCTTTACTAAAAATACAAAAATTAGCCGGGTGTGGTGGCATGCGCTTGTAGTCCCAACTACTTGGGAGGTTGAGACAGGAGAATCGCTTGAACCCATGAGGTGGAGGTTGCAGTGAGCCGAGATCGTGCCACTACGCTCCAGCCTGGGTAACAGAGCAAGACTCCATCTCAAAAAAAAAAAAAAAAAAAATTAAATGTGAAAAAGAGAGCCAATCAATGGCTTCCTATTGCCCTTAACATGACTCACAAATCTTTTCGCAATCTGAATCCAGTCTTGCAGTGCAACATCAAATATTATCACACTCATTCTAGCTCCCTCATTCCACATAGTGAACTTTTTGTTTGTTTGTTTTGAGATAGGGTCTCACTCTGTTGCCCAGCCTGGAGTACAGTGGCGCTACAATCTTGGCTCCTAAGTTTTTTTTTTTTGAGACAGGGTCTCCCTCTGTAGCCCAGGATGGAGTGCACTTGGCATGACCTCGGCTCACTGCAACCTCTGCCTCCGGGATTCAAGTAATTCTCCTGCCTCAGCCTCCCGAGTAACTGGGATTATAGGCATGTAGCACCATACACAGCTGATATCCTGTGCTTTAAAATATGCAATAAAATAAAAATAAAATATGCAACATTCTACATTTGGAACCCTCTTTTCATCTCTCCTGAGCCTCTTATCCCAAACCTCTCACTCAATCTTTGCCTCATTAAATCCTGATCTTTTTTTAGGACTCAACTAAAAGTCTCTCAAGAATGTCATCCCTAAACCTCTAAAATAGTTTAGGTCTTACTTCAAGGGTAAGTTCCATAGTCAACGTATACCATATCTGTCTTGTTCACTCGTTCACTATGTGATATGCATGCAGCACAGTAACTGATCCAAAATAGAAACTTGAACATATTTGTTCAATAAAGAAATTAAAATGGGGTTAGAGATGGAAGCAGAGCATATATAAACATTGAGTGGGAAAAGGATAGGATAACCAGGATAAATGGATGTTATTAAAGCTAAAGGGAAGAAGTTTCAGATAGGAGAGATTATCACTACAAAATGCTACAGAGAGTCAAGTTTAAGAGTGAAAATGTGGCCGAGCATGGTGGCTCATGCCTGTAATCCCAGCACTTTGAGATGCTGAGGTGGGAGGATCACTTGAGGCCAGGAGTCTGAGGCTGCAGTGAGCTATGAGAGGCCTTTGTTAATCATCAAATGAGAAAAAATTTTGCCCTAAGTTGAACTTAAATTGGATATAGAAAATTGAAATTGTAAAAGGAAAGCAAATCATTTTATATTAAATAGAAAAAGCTTTGTGGATATAAGTTTTGAAGTCAACCTCAGGGGAAAAATGTAGTTTGGAAAAGAGAAAGAATCAGACATTGAAAGCACCTGAGCAAAAGCTTTGAGGCAACACTGTTCAAAAGAGGAACCACCTGGCCAAAAACAGTGTAAGAAAGTTAAATAAAGTTAATTAAGAACAAGAAAGAGAGCCTTGAAGCACTGTGAGAAACTGAAATTACTGCATGCCCAGCCTGTCCCTAGAGAAAAGCCTGGACTTTGAATTCAAGGAAACTTTAACTTTCTTTTGAGGAAGAGGCTAACATGGGGAACTTTAAGGTCTTCAACCAAAAATTATAAGGACTAGTTCCTCTTGTTTAATGAGGTCATAAGTCAAAAGGTACTCCCTATCACTTCAGGAGATAGATGCTACATGCCACACTATAAGAACTGTTTGTTTTCCTCTATGGGGTAAGTGAAAGGGAGCTCCTTGAATGTCCTTTTACCTTTTTTTTGGCACAACTAAATCCTAGTCATCATTTTTCAAAAAGCAGCTTGTTTTATGATCTCCATGGAACCTCCTGAGATTACTCAGTCCTTTATCAGGAGAGTAAGAAAAAATAGAGAAATACAAAAATAAGAAAGGGAGACAAAGAAAAGTGAGAACATGTTTTAAAGATCGTTTTAGTGTACAGTACAGTAAGTGCTCAGTATATTTAATAAATTTTTGTCAACTGACTTAATATACTTGGGTTTCAATAGAATAATACAAGACTAACTTTCCTCCTTCCTTCCTTTCTCCCTCCCTTTCTTTTCTTTTCTTTCTTCCCTCTCCCTCTTTCTTCCTCTCTCTCTCTCCCTCCCTCCCTTCCTTTATTCTCTTTCCTTCTCCCCTCCCCGCCTTGCCTCTCTTCTTTTCTTTTTTCCTTTTCTTTCTTTATTGAGACAGGGTCTTACTCTGTTGCCAGGCTAGGGTGCAGTAACACAATTATAGCTCCCTGCAGCCTCAAACTCCTGGGCTCAAGTGATCCTCCTGCTTAAACCTCCCAAGCAGCTAAGACTATGGGCATGTGCCACCATGCCTAGCTTTTTTTTTTCTTTTTTTTTTGGCTATGTTGCCCAGGCTAGCCTCAACCTCCTGGCCTCAAGTGATCCTCCTGCCTCAGCCACCCAAAGTGCTGGGATTATAGGCATAAGCCACTATACCTAGCCGCAAATTTCTTCAAGATTAGCTACACCAATGCACCCATGAAAGAAAGGAACTATTATTATTAAATGTCAAGCTTTGTATGGGACAGGACTCTAAATATTTTATTTCATGAATCCTCCTCATTTTATGGGTGAAGAAATACGCTTAAGGAGAGGCAACATAATGGCGGAATGAAAAACTCAAGTCTGACTCCAAAAGACCTTGTTCTTTCCAGTAAACCATACTGCCACACAATATATATGAGTAGTTATCTAGTCACTTTGGGAGGACTAGGCCAGCGGATCACTTGAGGTCAGGAGTTCAAGACCAGCCTGGCCAACATGGTGAAACACCGTCTCTACCAAAAATGCAAAAATTAGCCAGGTGTGGTGGTGCGTGCCTGTTATCCCAGCTACTTGGAAGGAAGAAGCAAGAGAATTGCTTGAACTCAGGAGGTAGAGGTTGCAGTGAGCTGAGATTGCACCATTGTGCTCCAGCCTGGGCGCCAGAGTGAGACTCTGTCTCAAAAAAAAAAAAAAAAAAAAAAAAAAAATTATCTAGTCAAAAAATCAAATTAACTTTTAAGTATGCATTATGTGTATTTGTCTCTTAGGTCGATGTAACAAAGTACCACAAACTGAATAGCATAAAGCAGAAATGTACTGTCTCACAGTGCTAGAGGACAGTTTTGTAGGCTAGAAGTCCAAAATCAAGGTGTTGCCAAAGCCTCGTTCCCACTGGAGCCTCTAGGGGGAGGCTCCTGGCTTCTGGCTTCTGGCTTCTGGCAGCCCTGGGCATTCCTTGGTTTGTGGAAACATAACTCCAGTCTCCACCTTTATCTGTCATGTGGTCTTCCCAATGTGTCTGTGTGTCCCTGTGTATTCATGCACCTGGTGTTCTCCCTAATCCTGTTTTTTTTTCTTATAAATTAATAGGGGCTACCCTAATCCAGCATGACCTCATTTTAACTTGATCACATCTGCAAACACCCTATTCCCAAAATAAGATAACATTCATGGGTGATTTAGACCTCAATATATCCTTTTACGGGAGACACATCAACCCCGTACGTTTTGTAATAGCACTAAGAACTATTTTTCCCACAGGAAAAAATTTAAAACGTAGTCCTTCCTCAAAGAACTTAAAATTTTGTTGAGAAAACAAAGTTCACACACAATAAGCTATTAGTAAAAAACGAACAAAATAAGTTAGTGAAGCTCAAACAATAAATGTAAATGGTGTATAAAGAAGGAAAAGCATGGCTGGGAGCAGTGGCTCACACCTGTAATCCCAGCACTTTGGGAGGCCCAGGCAGGTGGATCACTTGAGGTTAGGAGTTTGAGACCAGCCTGACCAATGTGGTGAAACCCCATCTCTACTAAAAATACAAAAAAAAATTAGCCGGGCATGGTGGTGCGCGCCTATAATCCCAGCTACTTGGGAGGCTGAGGCTGGAGAATCGCTTGAATCTGGCAGGCGGAGGTTGCAGTAAGCCGAGATCGCACCATTGCACTCCAGCCTGGGAGACAAGAGCAAGACTCCATCTCAAAAAAAAAAGAAAATACAAAAGAAGGAAAAGCATGTTCCAAGTCAGAAGTCCCAGGGGGCTTCATAGTGGACATGGATCAGAAGCTGGATAAAAGACTGGTAGAATAGGCTGGGCGTGATGGCTCACGCCTGTAATCTCAGCATTTTGATAGGCCAACGTGGGTGGATCACAAGGTCAGGAGTTCGAGACCAGCTTGGCCAACATGGTGAAACTCTATCTCTACTAAAAATACAAAAAAATTTAGCCAGGCATGGTGGTGCGCACGTGTAATCCCAGCTACTAAGGAGGCTGAGGCAGGAGAGTCGTTTAAACCCAGGAAGTGGAGGTTGCAGTGAGCCAAGATTGCATCACTGTACTCCAGCCTGGGTGACAGAGCGAGACTCCATCTCAAAAAAAAAAAAAAAAAAAAAAGGCCAGGTGCAGTGGCTCATGCCTGTAATTCCAACACTTTGGGAGGCCGAGGCAGGTGGATCACAACGTCAGGAGATCGAGACCGAGACCATCCTGGCTAACACGGTGAAACCCTGTCTCTACTCAAAGCAGAAAAAAAATAGCTGGGCATGGTGGCAGGCACCTATAGCCCCAGCTACTCGGGAGGCTGAGGCAGGAGAATGGCGTGAACCCAGGAGGCAGAGCTTGCAGTGAGCCAAGATCGTGCCACTGCACTCCGGCCTGGGCGACAGAGCAAGACTCTATCTCAATTAAAAAAAAAAAATTGGTGGAATAAATATACAGAAAAGAGGCAAGAAGCTAAGAGTCAAACAGCAGGAACAAAGGCACAGAAACAGGAATTAACATGATGCAGAAAGGCAGGTGGGAAGGCAAAAGTAAGCAAAACAATTAGCCTGAAATACAATTTAGTGGGTCAGGAGATAGTAAGAGACAAAGGTAGCTAGAGCCACTCTATGGAAGACCTTAAAGATGAGACAGCAGAATTCTAACCTGATGTAGTCAGTGAGTAATACAGCCACTCTGAAAATAAGGTTTGAGGAAGTTCAGGCTGGCTTCACAGGAGAACTGACTAAAAGAAATGGAGACCAAGGAAAGGGGAGTAGTTAGGGATCTACTAAGTTCTCTATTCTGCAGTCAGAATGACGGTTTTTAAATTCGATCACGTAACTCCTCTGCATGTCGAAGCACTCAATATGATATACTGAACGAATCAAAGACAACACCAAATTTCTAACCTCAGTCTTAAACAATGGTTGCATGGGCATCATTTATAAGGACCAAGACGGTAGGAAAGGGATACTGTTCGGAGGAGTTATCAGTTTTGATTGATTTATGAATAATTTGAGGTAGCAATTACAGTTAAAAGTTGGCCAGATTATGGCTGGCGAGGCAGAGGCAAAGGCAGGAATTATCATGTGCAACATATTAGAACTGTAGAAGGTTGACACTCAAATTATAGAAGAACAGGCAAGCTGAGTCAATTAAGAAACCTATGGGAGGAGCCAACTAAGCCTAACTGGAAATGAACCAAGAAATTGAAAACAAACAAACAACAAAAACAGTCAGACATTCAGGAGCAAAGGGTGAGGCAGGTAGGCTAGAGCTGAGACCAGATCTTGGGCAGGAACACAGAGTCCCATCCTGGAAAAAAGGCAGAAAAGAAATAAGGAAGTAGCTGTAGAATAACAACAGTAGAATAACAATGCATTAAGCACTGTTAAGAATTTTAATCAATTTACTCAAACCTCTCAAGAATAAGAGAGATTACTATTATATTCCAAAATATTCCCCCAATAACATTTTTTTGTAATATGCTTCTCATTCTCCTTTCTGACACATGAACTTTTCCCCATTCAACTAAAGGCATACGCTGCCTCAGGGAGAATTACGGTTGTTAAAGGGAAAAAAGGTCATTTACTATTCAGCTTCAAACCTCAAAACTGGTGTGTGTGTGTGTGTGTGTCTGTGTGTGTGTGTGTGTGTGTGTGTGTGTAATAAAACGACAATTTTGAGGACTTTTTCTACATTCTAACAGCTCCTTTTATTTACCAAGAGCTTGACTTGCCCTATACTGAGGAAAGAGAAATAAGGACTTTTCTGATAGAGGAAATAAAAGGCTGTGTGTGTGTGTGTGTGTGTGTGTGTGTGTGTGTGTGTGAGATGGATCTCCCTTGTTCTAAGATGAACTGTGTTTCCCCCAAATTCACATGTTGAAGTCCCAGCCTCCAGGATCTCAGAATGTAACTGTATTTGGAGACAAGGTCTTTAAAGTGCTTAAGTTACAGTGGGTCTAATCCAATATGACTCATATCCTTTTAAGAAGAGGAAAAGACACCAAGGATGTGTGCATACAGAGGGACTATCATGTCACAATAAAGCAGCAAGAAGGTTGCCATCTGCAAGCCAAGGAGAGAAGCCTCAGAGAAAAACAACCCTGCTGTCACCTTGGTCTTAGACTTCCAACTTTAAAAAATGTGAGAAAATAAATTTCTGCTGTTTAAGCCACCTAGTCTGTGGCATTTTGTGATGGCAGCCCTAGCAAACTAATCTACCCCTCCAGGCTGAAACCCTTTAGAGGGAAGGTTATAAAATAAGGAAGTTTGAGGGAATCTCAGAGAAGTGGGGGTTGTTTCTCACTTCTTTGGACAAGACAGTAGCAACTTAAAGCTCCCTTAAAGAATTTCTATGTTCAAGGCCAGATGCAGTGGGTCACACCTGTAATCCCAGCACTTTGGGAGGCCGAGGTGGGCAGATCACTTGAGGTCAGGAGTTAAAAACCAGCCTGGCCAACATGGTGAAATCCCATCTCTACTGAAAAATAAAAAATTAGCCAGGCATGGTAGCATGCTCTTGTAGTCTCAGCTACACAGGAGGATGAGGCAGGAGAATCACTTCAGCCTGGGAGGCGGAGGTTGCAGTGAGCTGAGCTTGCGCCACCGCACTCCAGCCAGGGTGACAAAGTGAGGCTCCATCTCAGAAAAAAAAAAAAACAAAAGAATTTATATGTTTAGTAGCCCAGGTAATAGACTGGAAGTGACAGAATGGCATAATAATGTGGAAGAAACCAAATATCACCTTTCTGATTCCTCTGGAGAAAGGATTCCTTGATTTCCAAAGATAACCTTATAGTAGCAATGAGCTACTATACTCGGTTTCTTTTTTTTTTTTTTCTGAGACAGAGTCTTACTCTGTTGCCCAGGCTGCAGTGGCACGATCTTGGCTCACTGCAACCTCTGCCTCCCAGTTCAAACAATACTCCTGCCTCCGCCTCCCAAGTAGTTGGGATTACAGGCGCCCCCAACCATGCCTGGTTAATTTTTTTTTTTTTTTTTTTGAGATGGAGTCTCGCTGTTATCCAGGTTGGAATGCAATGGTGCAATCTCGGCTCCTGCAACCTCTAACTGCCGGGTTCAAGCAATTGTCCTGCCTCAGCCACCTGAGTAACTGGGACTACAGGTGCATGCCACCCTACCCGGCTAATTTTTTGTATTTTTAGTAGAGACGGAGTTACACTATGCTGGCCAGGCTGGTCTCAAACTCCTGACCTTGTGATCTGCCTGCCTCGGCCTCCCAAAGTGTTGGGATTACAGGCATGGGCCACCGCGTCTGGCCCAATTTTTGTATTTTTAAGTAGAGATGGGGTTGCACCATGTTAGTCAGGGTGGTCTTGAACTCCTGACCTCAAGAAATCCACCGCCTTGGCCTCCCAAAGTGTTGGGACTACAGGCGTGAGCCACCATGCCCAGCCGCAGACCTTGGTTTCTAACACCATTCTCCAATAAAAGGAACCAGGGCTCCTTGGAGAAATGGATGACTCTAGGACTGGAGTAGGAAATGTATAAGATAGACCTAGAGCATCTGAAAGTACCAAAAAGTAAGAAAAGGGTATGTCACAATGAAACTGGGTGTAGGGTATGTGGAAGTTCGCTGTACTTTCTGGCACTATAAAAGTAAAAAGGGGATACAGGAGTTAATGAAGGAGCTCTCCAATGGCCAGATCTGGAACAATTTGAGCAACAAAAAATAAACTAATATTGGATTATAAGCCAAAGTATAAGATAAATATCCTTGAGTCCATACTGAGATAAGTGAATTATTAAGTTAATAAATGAGGGAGAAGAGACAAATCTCCTGTGCAGAAGAATTCCATATAGTTTATGTTGATACTCTGCCCTTAAGGAGGAAAAACATAACTATCCACTCATTAAGTGAGGGTGAACATACTTTCTTCCAAAGTGAACAGTATGGAAACAGATTTTTTTTTAAGAGTACCTTGTAGTGGAGAAACTTGACAAGCACTATCTCATGCCAGGTGATCGAGGTTAACATCAGCAGTGATAAATCATTTTGAAAAACATACCCATGATGTGATGTGTTGAGACTAGTACTTTACTTCTGTGGTCTTTGTCCCAAAACCCATAACCGCAGTCTAATCCTGAGAAAAGACTCAGACAATTCCCAATTGAGGGACATTCTATAAAACACCTAATCAGTAATCCTCAAAATTGTCAAGATCATCAAAAACAAGAACAGGTCTAAAAAACAAGAAAAGACTGAAAAGAAGCTTAAGGAGACATAACGTCTAAATGTAACGTAGTACCCTGGATGAGACCCTGGAATTAAAGAAGGACAGCAGGAGAAAACTGAAGAAATCTGAATAAAGTATGGACTTTCATAACAAGGTATCAATACTGGTTCATTAATTGTGACAAATGCATCATACTTAAGTAACATGTTAATAATAGGGAAGACTGGGTGTGGGGTATATAGAAACTCCCTGTACTATCTTTGCAATAATTTTCCAGACCTAAAACTGTTAAGTGGCCAGGTATGGTGACTCACACCTATAATCCCAGCACTTTAGAAAGCCAAGGCAGGAGGATCAGTTGAGGCCAGGAATTGGAGACCAGCCTGGGCAACATAATGAGACCCTCATGTCTACCAAAAAATTAAAAATTAGACCAGCATGGTGGAATGCACCTACAGTCCCAGCTACTTGGGAGGCAGAGGTGGGAGGATTGCTTGATCCCAGGAGTTTGAGGCTGTAGTAAGCTATCATCGCACCACTGCTCTCCAACCTGGGTGACAAAGCAAGACCCTGTCTCAAACAAACAAAGAACAACAACGACAACAAAAAATCCCTGAAAAACTGTTAAGTTTAAAAGACAGAGACCAAGTTTAAAAGACTACCCTTTCTACTAAGCAGCTCAGAGAGTCCTCATTAACCCCAAGAACAGACATTCACAAGCAGCCCAAGAAAGTTGTTACAGACAGCTCAAAATACAGAAGTGGCACACCAAGTGCTGTGGCACACACCTGGAATCCCAGCATTTGGTGAGCCCAAGGCAAGAAGATCACTTGGAGCAAGGAGTTTGAGACCAGCCTGGGGAACATAGCGACACCTTATCTCTACAAAACTAAAAAAGAAAAAACTTTTAAAAATATACAGAACTGACATTCAGTAAGAGATACAGTCTTGCGAGCCAACTGCATAAAATATTAGCCAAACACTTAAAAGTAGTTAAGATACCCAGGGCAATATTTCCCAAACTAGTGTGCTTTGCTATATTATTCTGTACCATAATAGGTAAGCCATGAAAATAGTAACCTGTGATCAAATAAACTAAACAAGACTGAGTTAAACAAAATTGAATAGCCTTCTTTATTAATGGATTTCTCAGAGCTTTTATATTCCAGCAGACATTATGAATTCCAAGAGGAGGATACACTAACATTTCCCTCCAGAAGAGGTTTTCTTTTTTTTCTCCTCACCACCCTAAGAAATATTACAAGAAGAGTATTCTGTTTAACACTACTTTGGAGAATACTGCTCTCAGGGGAGAGCAAAGCCTCAAGAATAAAGTCTCTTACTAGGTGACTGGAAAGAAAAAATAAATCCAGCAAAGAATATAGTGAAGAAGATAAAACTGGAGAGTCCAATATTACAAAAGCAAGAAAGGAAATGGTTTCCAAATAGCTAGAGACAATCAACAGGACCAAACGACTGAGAGGTCAAATAGAGTAAGAATAAAAATGTTCTTTGGTTTTGACTAGGAATACCGCCATTTGTGACCTTCAAGATAATAGCTGCAGAAAAGGAGAGGAAAGAAAGATGGCAGACTTTTTAAGATTAGGATGGGTATGAAAAAAGAGGTAGATGGAACATTTGTAGACCATCGATAATTTGACTTTAGCAACGAAAATGAAAAAACAAATGTGTTGATTGGAAGAAAGGAATATATAGATTTTTTTTTCTTTACTTAGAACAGGGGACACCCACATCCTGTTGAAGGTAAAAAGTGAAACAAACTGAGACTGACAGTGCAGTAGAGCTGGGCAAGGTGGTGCACAACTGCAGTCCCAGCTACTCAGAGGCTGAAGCAGGAAGATCACTTGAGCTCAGGAGTTCAATGCTGTAGTGCATCATGCCTGTGAAGAGCTACTGCTCTCAAGCCTGGGCAACACAGTGAGACCTTGTCTCTCTTTTTTTTTTTCTTTTTTTTCTCTTTATTATACTTTAAGTTTTAGGGTACATGTGCACAACGTGTAGGTTTGTTACATATGTATACATGTGCCATGTTGGTGTGCTGCACCCATTAACTCATCTCTTAAAAAAAAAAAAAAAGGACGGGCGCGGTGGCTCAAGCCTGTAATCCCAGCACTTTGGGAGGCCGAGGCGGGTGGATCACGAGGTCAGGAGATCGAGACCATCCTGGCTAACACGGTGAAACCCCGTCTCTACTAAAAATACAAAAATTAGCCGGGCGAGGTGGCGGGCGCCTGTAGTCCCAGCTACTCGGGAGGCTGAGGCAGGAGAATGGCATGAACCCGGGAGGCGGAGCTTGCAGTGAGCCGAGATTGCGCCACTGCACTCCAGCCTGGGCGACAGAGTGAGATTCTGTCTCAAAAAAAAAAAAAAAAAAAAGGCGGGGCGTGGTGGCTCATGCCTGTAATCCCAGCACTTTGGGAGGCTGAGGTGGGCAGATCACTTGAGGTTGGGAGTTCAAGACCAGCCTGACCAACATGGAGAAACCCCTTCTCTACTAAAAATACAAAATTAGCCACATGTGGTAGCACATGGCTATAATCTCAACTACTCGGGAGGCTGAGGCAGGAGAATCACTTGAACCTGGGAGGCGGAGGTTGCAGTGAGCTGCGATCACGGCATTGCACTCCTGCCTGGGCAACAAGAACAAAATTCCGTCTCAAAACAAACAAACAAAGTCCAATGGCTGAAAGAATAGAATCAAGAATATTAATTACTACAAGAGACTTTCCTTTGAGACCAGAGAGAAGAATGTGAATTGTAATGCTTAACCATTCTAAGTAGGAAGACCTTATTTTAATACTGCAACCTTTCATGGATTTCTACCTACTGTGCCCAAGAGTTTTTCAGTCTTTAGAGTTAAGCATGTAGCGCATATAAATTTATTGATTCCTTGACCCTATCAGAGCATGTCTATGTTATTATGGTGAAGAGGAGGGGGTTATAGGGAGGCACTTAGCTGAGGGCCTTAATCTTCCTGAAATAAGAAAGCAAGGTAGAGGCTGTCAACAGGAATGTTAGAAGCTCACAGAGAGTTTATAATGACTTACCCGTAAGTGATTTTCATATGCAAAGTAAAACTTGTAATTATAATGGGCATTTACACACAAAAATGTGAAGATTACGAAAGAAGTGTATAGAAAGAAAGGCATCTACTATCCTGCCCAGAAATTTTCATAACTCTACTATACCTACAGAAGTTGCATGTCATAAATTATTAATATAGTTACCAATGAGCTAATGAAAACAAGGATTTAGTAGCAAGTATGATTACAGTTCAATTTTAAACTTTTTATATTTAAAACTTTGTATAGTTTTCCATTTGCATAAAACACCAACCCTAATAGCTACTTAGCTATACAAAATTTCATTCTATTTTCTTTCAATGAAGACACTGACATGACATTCCATTGCTTAAAATTTATTTTTAGATTCTAATCTTTTGGCTAATTCCATTAACAATTCCAACTGAGTACATAATGATTGATCAACTATGTCCAAGACACAAGTGTGGCTCACATATAGCTCGAGGGCCCATCTATCATAACATTTTGATCACAAAAAGGCAGTCATAGCTCATTATTTATTCAATACATCACCCTGTAGAGATTTTAAAAGTTACACAGCTGAAAAAATATATGGTGACTACCATAGGGTAGAGGAGTCGGGGGCAGCTTCGTTCTTTAAATAACGAAATTAATATTGTTCAGTGTGCACGGAATAAAAATGAGACAATAACCACACCAAACCTGGCAGTCGCCAGATTTGTGTGTCTTTGAAGCTAAGGGGGCCACATAGGCCAGATGATTACTATTGACAGCTCACCAGCTGAGCTCAGAGAATAGGCAGCATCTGCACACAGCCCACTCTTGAGAACCAGAATTTACAGTCATTTTTGTCTGGCAGGGACCAGAGAACATGGCACTGATAAACCGGGAAAAGTCTGACAGAAACACGGTTGTTGGGGGTGAAAGGAGCCTTCAGGACTGCAATATTGGAAGGGATAAGACAACCGCTAGCGGATTAACATCCCGCCCCAGACCCCGGACAAAAAAGAAACTATGGGGGTTGAAGAGAAAGGGGTCGTCCTTACCTTGTCATCCTCGCATCTCTTCCCCAGGCCCTCTCTGGCCTGCAGCCGGCTGCTGAGGCGGCCGTAGTCGGCCTCCTTCTGGTCAATCTGTTTCTTGTGCGTGTCCACCAATAGCAAGAGGTCCGAATTGCGCTTTTCCAGGCGCCCGCGGGCCACTTCGGTGCGCTGGACCTGGCCCTGCAGCTCGGCCACCTCCTCCTGAAGCAGGACGTGGCGGGAGGAGATGCTCCAGTAGTTGAAGGCGAGGACGACGATCACCACCAGTAGCACCACCAGCACGAGAGAGGGCAGGCGGCCAGCCCGCCGGTTGGCCCCGAAACCCACCATGGGGCCAAATCGGGCTGTATCCTAGGGGCCTCGCCGCAGACACCTGCAGGCAGAAGCCCAGGCCTCGGCTGGAGTTACCCGGGGGACACTGCCCCAGGGCCGGCCGAGGGAGGAGGCGGGCTTATCCGTCGGCTGCAAGCCGGAGAAGGGGGCGGGGCCGCAAGCCGCAGGTCCCTCCCCGCCCCCTTCCTCAAATCAGGCCAAAACGCGTTCCGGAGGCTTTGAACTCGACCCCGCACCTGCCAGAGGGAACCGGGAGAACCCAGCTGCCCGCGCCCCGAACCCAACACCTCACGGTTGGGAGGCGGGGAAAAAAACCGGAAGGGGGCGGATTTACTCTGGCCCCACCCACTGGCTGGGGCCGAGTCGTCTAGGGGACCATTTCCGAGTTTCCGCCGACCACCTCTTGTCGCAAGAACGTTGCTTCATCTCGTCTCCCTGCAGTCCTCTCTCGCGAGATTTTTCTCTGTCACCTAGGTTGTTGTGTTAATGTTGGCGGTCTCAGATGGCTCAGGTACCTGGGTCGGAGTCCTTTCTGTTCTTACCTACTGGACTCCCTTGATTCAAGGTCTAGGGAGTTCCTGCCCTACATTGGCCCTCGCGAAAATATTTGTCTTTGAGGACGTCTGGGGCTGCGACCGCGGAATAGAAAAAAATAGTAGGTGAGCTGCAGCCAAAAAGGGGCAACTAGAAAGGTTTTGTACTTGCTTCTGTAGAAGGGGAATTTCTCTTTTGTGCTAATGATGTGGAAAGAAAAAACAAAAAGACCGTAAAATAGCGATGCCCTAAACATAATGGAGAAAAGCGGGAGAAACCAAGCTTTAGGACTGAAAGGGGTGGTGCCAGTCTCGTTTCCAAGGTTACTGCTTTCGCGAACCGAAAGAATTTCAGAATGTGGCGAGCTCCAGTTTTTAAACGCACCGCTGCTTTTGCCTCAGCTGGGCTTCCAAACAGAAAGTCCAGAAGCTGCCTTCGATGAATCGTAACTAATGCACTGTTACTGACAGCGAACACATTCTGGGTTAGAAATAAGAGCTCTAACAAATTGTTTTGCGCACCTAGTCTCATCTTCTCAACAACGCAGTTTTACAGTTGAAGAATCCAAGACACAAAGATGTTTGGGAACTTTCTCATATCTGGTTTTAAATAGGCGTGAATCCAGATCATTGGGCTCTAAACACCATTGCTGTCTGCATATAGCAGGCTGTTTATATGTTAAGTGTGAATTTCAGTAACGCAAAAAAAAAAAAAAAGCCCCCGCCTCTTTTGTTTTTTCTGTATAATTATTTTGTCCGTGCATAGAAAAATAAAAAGTTACTGGCTCTAACCTGTTTAAGGAGAAGATGAGGTTGCCTTATTTTTCAGACCTCAGGTTGAAGAACTTCCATGAGTATATAACCTCAAGAACGGAAAAACCTTGGTATTTTTATTCAAATCAGAGAGAGAGATGATTTTGAGGCAGGAAGACTTGTCATCTTTGAATAATTATTCTGTGCTTCCTATCCTCAAAAATTAATTCCCTAAGTCCTGTAGTAGCGTAGAAGAATTATTGCACCTTCAAAGAACAATACTCTCTCAGATGCAGTACAGAAAAACAATACCAAAATTATTAATACTTGGTTCACACCAGACATGAGCTCTGGCTTCATAAGATCTAAGAAATCCCCTCGACTCTCAGATGACAAGCAGACTTTGGCAAAAGGAAGCAAAGCAAAAATGGGAAATCATTAACTATAATGAGCCTTCCCATCTCTGCTTTCCTCAGCTCATATTGGCCTTGCTCTGCTCAACCAGCAATCGAAAATTATTCTAGGCCAGGCGCGCGGTGGCTCACGCCTGTAGCCCCAGCTACTCGGGAGGCTGAGGCAGGAGAATCACTTGAGTCGGTGAGGCAGAGGTTGCAGTGAGCCGAGATCGTGCCATTGCACCCCGTCTTGGGCAACAGAGTAAGAAGACTCCGTCTGAAAAGAAAGAAAATTGTTCTATAAAGTAATGTTAACTACTTGATATTTACTGTTCCCACGAGTGTTTTCATTTTTACATAGGCAAATCTAAAAGTATAAATATTGTACAAAACACACATTTTCTCAATAGATGTTTAGTAGAACTATTGGGAACCATTATTCCATTTTACAGATACAGAGGTAACTTGCCGAAAGTCTTTTATGTAGTAAATGGCAGAGATGACCAGTCCTCTTTCCACTCTTCCCTAGAGGATTTTTTTTTACATTTTGATGGTTGTCTCATCAAGGTGTTCCTCCTAGTGAATACAATCCAGATATTAAGACAGTGTTTAAGTGCCCTCCCATAGGTAGTTCTGAGTTAGGCATTAAACAAATTAAGGTAAAAGTCAATTCCTTAAACCAGGTAATGGAAGTTAACATCAACAGTGATGTCCTGTTGATAGTATGTATTGGTGATACAATACGATGATTGTAGCACTCTGTGTGGTCTTCTTCACAAAGACTCATAACCCTGGTCTACTCATGAGAAAAACGTCAGACAAATCTCAGTTGAAGGACATTCTGAAAAATACTTGACCAGTATTCCTCGAACTTGTCAAGGTCATCAAAAACAAGGAAAATTGGAAAATCTTTCATGGCCAAAAGAAGCTTAAGGAGACTTGATGATTAAATGTATCCTGGATGGGATCCTGGAACATGAAAAGGACATTAGGTAAAAACTAAGGAAATCTGAATAAAGTATGCATGTTAGTTAATAATAATATATCAGTACTGGTTCATTAATTGTGACAAATGCACCATACTAACGTAGGGGAAACTGGGTGTGGGATATATGGGAACTCTACTATTTTCACAATTTTTCTGTAGATCTAAAGCTTCTAAAACTTATTTTTTAAAAGTCCATTCCTGTGTTTTAGGATATGTTATCAAGTATAGGCATAAACATCATATAACTGTAAAGGCAGTGTAATCATAGATAAATAATGTTTCTTGTGGGTTTTCTTGTTTTATTTTGTTTTTTAAAAGATGGGGTCTTGCTCTGTCACCAGTCTGGAGTGCAGTGGCTCAATCTAAGATCTCAGCTCACTGCAGTCTTGACCTCCCCAGTTCAAATGATCCTTCTGCCTCAGTCCCCTAAGTAGCTAGGACTACAGGTGCACACCACCATGCCCAGCTAATTTTTGTATTTTTTGGTTCAGACAGGGTTTTACCATGTTGCCTGGGCTGATTTTGAACTCCTGAGTTCAGGTGATCCTCCTGCCTGGGCCTCCCAAAGTGCTGGGATTAAGGCATAAGCCACCATGCCCAGCCAATCATAGACAAATAATGGGGTTTTTTCTTTCTTTCTTTCTTTCTTTTTTTTTTTTTTTTTTTTTGGTGAGACGGAGTCTCACTCTCACCCAGGCTGGAGTACAGTGGCATGATCTCATCTCACTGCAACCTCCACCTCCTGGGTTTAAGCAATTTTCCTGCCTCAGACTCCCAAGTAGCTGGGATTACAGGTGCATGCCACCATGCCCGGCTAATTTTTTGTATTTTTTGTTTTGTTTTGTTTTTTGAGACGGAGTCTCGCTTGTCGCCCAGGCTGGAGTGCAGTGGCATGATCTTGGCTCACTGCAAGCCCCGCCTCCCGGGTTCACGCCATTCTCCTGTCTCAGCCTCCCGAGTAGCTGGGACTACATACAGGGGACCACTACCACGCCTGGCTAATTTTTTGTATTTTTAGTAGAAACGGGGTTTCACCATGTTGGCCAGGATGGTCTCAATCTCTTGACCTCGTGATCCGCCCGCCTCAGCCTCCCAAAGTGCTGAGCCACCCCACCTGGCCATAATTTTTTTTCTTAAGCTAGTTTAAGTTAGGTTTTTTTCATTAGCAATAGAAGGAATCTTGCCTACCTATCTATGTATTTCTTATTTCTATGAGCTGCCACCTTCTCTAACCTAGTCCTACCAAATGTCCTAAATATTGAGAAATAAACTATAAAATAATCAATTTTTCTGCCCAATTCCAGCGTGCCAAACTTTTTATGGATCAAAATATACTGAAGACAATATATGTGAAATTGTGTTGTGGGCTTAAGAAAAGGGGTCAGAAAGATTATGTAGGAGAAGTGAATGACATAATTTTTGCCTTTATTTATTTATTTATTTATTTTTGAGACAAGTCTCGCTCTGTCACCAGGCTGGAGTGCAGTGGTGTAGTCTCGGCTCACTGCACCCTCCACCTCCTGGGCTCAAGTGATTCTCCTGCTTCAGCCTCCTGAGTAGCTGGGACTACGGGCGCGTGCCCCCATGCCCAGCTAATTTTTGTATTTTTAGTAGATACGGGGATTCACCATGTTGGCCAGGATGGTCTCAATCTCTTGACCTCGTGATCCGCCCTCGGCGTCCCAAAGTGCTGGGATTACAGGCGTGAGCCACCTTGCCCGGCCGATTTTTGCCTTTAAAGATGACTTCATCCAAACACAAAATTCCTGCACCTGCTACCCTATAACAGATGCTTACCCCCCAACGAAATATTTATAAGTATTTAATGTATTTATTCATGAGACAGGGTCTCACTCTGTCACCCAGGCTTGAGTGTACTGGTGTGATCACAGCTCACCACAACCTCCACCTCCCAGCCTCAAATGATCCTTCCACCTCATCCTCCTGAGTAGCTGGGACGCCTGCCCCGCCTCCCCACCAATTAAACCTTAAAACATTGTATGTTGGCCGGGCGCGGGGGTTCACACCTGTAATCCCAGCACTTTGGGTGGCCAAGGCAGGTGGATCACGAGGTCAGGAGTTCGAGACCAGCCAGGTCAGCATGGTGAAACCCCGTCTCTACTAAAAATACAAAAATCAGCTGGGCATGGTGGCAGGCGTCTGTTATCCCAGCTACTCAGGAGGCTGAGGCAAGAGAATCGCTTGAACCCAGGAGGCAGAGGTTTCAGTGAGCCGAGATAGTGCCACTGCACGCCAACCTGGGTGACAGAGCAAGACTCCGTCTCAGAAACAAACAATGCCTGGATTGGTGCATTTTTAAAAAGATTAGAAAAATATATCCAGACTTATTGATAAAGCAAACTGTAGTCAATTTATATTTCAGCCACAGGCACAGGAAGGGAGTATGATGTCATGCATGAGTAGTGGGTGCTGTGGTGTGCCACCCAGATCCCTCTTCAGGAATGAGTGACATATTCCCCCAGCTGCTGGGAGTGCTGTCAGCAGACACCTCTCAGTGATCAGCCAACCACCTTCAGAATTGCCTCAACTAAAGAGGGCTGTCTCATAAAGGGAATACCCCAGTCCCCCATCCAGTACTGGTCAACAGAACACACGTGTTATTTCCCTATGACAAATCCATTTCCTATAGTTGTGTAGCATGAGGCAATATACTGTAAGGGTAAGGTGGGCTCTGGAGTAAGAATTCATGGGCTGAAAGTCATCTCTTCACTCTTACTAATTTTGTAACATTGGGCAAGGTACTTAACCTTAGTTTTCTCATTTCCAAAATGGCAAATCAGTTAGGATTAAGTTTGGTGCCATGTAACAGGAAAATAAATAAATAAACAAAATAGGATTTTCTTCTGTCACACATAAATCCAGAAGCAGGCCATTCAGGACTGACACGGCAGGCTCCTTTGAGTTCACGGCTTAGTCATCCCTACAGTGTTGCCCTCATGTTCACTTCCAGCCATGACATTCTTGATGCAGGAAGCAGAAAGGGCCAGTCATGGTGTCTCATGCTTGGAATCCCAGCACTTTGGGAGGCTGAGGCAGGAGGATTGCTTGAGCTCAGGAGTTTGAGACCAGCCTGGGCAACATAGTAAGACCTGTCTCTACAAAAAATAAAATAAAAGCAGGGATGGTAGTACACACCTATAGTTCAAGTTGTTTGGGAGACTGAAGCAGGAGGACTGCCCAGCCTGGGCCACAGAGCAAGATGCTGTCTCAAAAAACAAAAAGGGCCAGGCACGGTGGCTTACGCCTGTAATTCCAGCACTTTGGGAGGCCGAGGCAGGCGGATCACAAGGTCAAGAGATGGAGACGATCCTGGCCAGCATGGTGAAACCCTGTCTGTACTAAAAATACAAAAATTGGCTGGGCATAGTGGCACACACCTGTAGTCCCAGCTACTCAGGAGACTGAGGCAGGAGAATCTCTTGAACCCAGGAGGTGGAGGTTACAGTGAACCAAGATTGAGCCATTGCACTCCAGCCTGGTGACAGAGCGAGATTGTCTCAAAAAAAAAAAAAAAAAAAAAAAAGGAGGAAGGGTATACCCTCCCCCAACTTTTAAGAAGACTTCTCCAAATACACATTTCTACTCATCTTTCATTGACCTGAATTTAGTCACAGAGTTATCTTAGACATTAAGGAGGCAAGGAAATACAGTGCTACAGCAGAGCAGCAGTGTACCCAGTTGAAAATTCAGATCTTTAGTAAAAGAACAGAGAAGAAAAGGTACAAGGAGACAACCCAAAACCACAAAAAAAACTCTGAAATCTATGAGGATAATAATAAATCCCTTCTCATATGGTGGTTGTATTAATTAAGTTAATAAGTGTACAGTGTTTAGAACTGGCACTTATCAAATATTCAGTAAATGTTGCTACCATTACAGCAGTGGTTCTCAATTTGTAGGACATAAATGTTCAGTATATGTTCACTAACTTTTGTCCATGTACAGAAAAATTAATGTCTACAAAATATCATTTCTTTTTTAAAGAGTTTGAAATTGTGTTGAATAAATTTTTACTTAAAATTGAGCTGGTTATGGTGGCTCATGCCTGTGATAGCAGCACTTTGGAGCACCAAGGCAGGAGGATCACTTGAGGCCAGGAGTTCAAGACTGGTCTGGGCAACATAGCAAGACCCGCATCTCTGCCAACAGATTTTTAAAATTAGCCAGGTAGGGTAGCACATGCCTGTAGTCCCAGCTACTTGGGAGGCTGAGGCTGGTGGATCTCTTGAGTCGAAGAGTTCAAGGCTGCAGTAAGCCATGACCACACTACTGCACTCCAGCTTGGGTAACAGGGCAAGATCCTGTCTCAAAATAAATAAGTAGCAGGGCAAAGTGGCTCATGCCTGTAATCTCAACACTTTTGGAAGCCAAGGTGGGAGGAGCACTTAAGGCAGGGAATTGGAGACCAGTCTAAGCAATATAGCAAGATCCCGTCTCTACAAAACAATTAAAAGATTAGCTGAGTGTGGTGGTGTGTGCCTGTACTCCCAGTTACTTGGAGGCTGAGTTGGGAGGATCCCTTGAGCCCAGGAGTTCGAGGCTGCAGTGAGCCGTGATCAAGCCACTGCACTTTAGCTTAAGAGACAGAGCAAGACCCTGTCTCTAAGAAAAAACTAAGTAAAATTACTAGTGAATCTGCTTTAACCTTTTTCATTATGTATTTTTAAGATCAGTAGATAGTGGCCAGGCGCAGTGGCTCATGCCTGTAATCCCAGCACTTTGGGAGGCTGAGGCAGGTGGACCACCTGAGGTCAGGAGTTCGAGACCAGCCTGGTCAACGTGGTGAAACCCCATCTCTACTAAAAATACAAAACTTAGCCGGGCGTGGTAGTGAGCATCTTTAATCCCAGCTACTCGGGAGGCTGAGGCAGGAGAATTGCTTGAACATGGGAGGCAGAGGTTGCAGTAAACTGAGATTGCACCATCGCGCTCCAGCCTGGGCAACAAGAGCAAAACTTCATCTCAAAAAAAAAAGTCAATAGATACTAAATTTACAGTTACTATCACATGATAATCTGTACAGTTTTTGACATTAAAAAAGAAGTTTGAGCTGGGCGCGGTGGCTCATGCCTGTAATCCCAGCACTTTGGGAGGCCGAGGCAGGCGGATCACAAGGTCAAGAGATCAAGATCATCCTGGCTAACATGGTGAAACCCCGTCTCTACTCAAAATAGAAAAAATTAGCTGGGCGTGGTAGCGCATGCCTGTAGTCCCAGCTACTCAGGAGGCTGAGGCAGGAGAATTGCTTGAATCAGGGAGGCGGAGGTTGCAGTGAGCCGAGATCATGCCACTGCACTCTGGCCCAGGGACAGAGTGAGACTCCGTCTCAAAAAAAAAAAAAAAAAAAGTGTGTAGAATCAAAAGATTAAGCCCAGAGCATTGTCACTGCCTGTAGTCCCAGCTACTTGGGAGCCTGAGGCAGAAGGATGGCTGGAGCCCAGGGGTTGAACACTGCAGTGCTCTATGATCCTGACTGTGATTAGCCACTGCACTCCAGCCTGGGCAACATAGTGACACTCATCTCTAAAAAAAATAAAATGTTGGAGACCGGGTGCGGTGACTCACGCCTGTAATCCCAGCACTTTGGGAGGCCTAGGCGGGCAGATCACCTGAGGTCGGGAATTCGAGACCAGCCTGACCAACATGGTGAAACCCCGTTTCTACTAAAAATACAAAATTAGCGGCTGGGCGCGGTGGCTCATGCCTGTAAGCCCGGCACTTTGGGAGGCCTGACTAACACGGGAAAACCCCGTCTGTACAAAAAATATTTTAAAAATTAGCCGGGCGTATTGGGCGCCTGTAGTCCCAGCTACTGGGGAGGCTGAGGCAGGAGAATGGCGTGAACCCGGGAGGCGAAGCTTGCAGTGAGCCGAAATCGCGCCACTGCACTCCAGCCTGGGCGACAGAGCAAGACTCCCGTCTTGGGGGGAAAAAAAAAATTAGCCGGGCATGGTGGCGCATGCCTGTAATCCCAGCTACTTGGGAGGTGAGGGAAACAGGAGAATGCAGCGAACCTGGGAGCGAGGTTGCTTGATGACCGAGATAGCACCATGCACTCCAAGCGTGGGTAACAAAGGAAGCTGAAATTCTGTCTTAAAAAAAAAAAAAAAAAAAAAGGTGGTTCTATAGGCCAGAGATTACCAACTTTTTTTTTTTTTTTTTTGAAACGGGGCCTCACTCTGTCGCCCAGGCTGGAGTCCAGTGGCACGATCTCCGCTGGGAGTAGCTGGGACTACAGGCGCCCACCACCACCTTGGCTAATTTTTCGTATTTTGGTAGAGATGGGGCTTCACCGTGCTAGGTAGGATGGTCTCGATCTCCTGACCTCGTGATCCGCCCTCCTCGACCTTCAAAGTGCTGAGATTACAGGCGTTAGCCACTGGACCCGGCCAGGACCACATTTTTTATAAGACTATAACCCCACGTCTACCAGCATCCATAACCTTATTTTTTCTTCCTATCACTTATGCCCTAGCTCTAGGATAATCCTGTTTCCCAGGATATATTATGTCTTTGGCCCTTTGGAATGCTTCTCTAACTTTCTTCTTTCACTGGCAGTTATTCAAGAATTTATTTATTCTTAATAAAAATGATACAAATGTCTCATATAGGTACACAATTGAAACTATACTATTAATATAATATGAAGTTGTAACAGTAATTTTTTTGTTGGCTTTTTTTGGAACAGGGTCTCACTCTGTCACTCAGGCTGGACTGCAGTGGTGCAGTCATAGCTCACTTCAGCCTCCAACTTGTAGACTCAAGCAACCTCCTGCCTCAGCCTCCCAAGCTAATTTATAAACAATTTTTTTTTTTTTTTTGTAAAGACAGGATCTCACTATATTGCCCAAGCTGGTCCTGAACTCCTGGCCATAAGCAATCCTCCTGTCTCAGCCTACGAAAGTGCTGGGATTACAGATGTGAACCACTGTGTCCAGCTGAGTAATGCTTTCCAGCGAAATTTTTAAAAATTTATCATCGTGGCATTGTTATTTGAAGCCTGCTTTGTCAAGGATTTATATCACGGTGCATGCATTAAGTAATTAACAAATTAATTAATTACTCAAATATTTACTGTGTGCCTGCCGTGTGACAATCTATAGTGTTGTAGGTGAGAGGAAGTGCGGGTGATACAGCAGAAACAGAAAGGTCCTCCTGAAGCTTCTGGTCTCTTCCTCCTTTACCAGTGCCCAATGTATCCAGTTTCCTCCTTGAAAACATTTTCCAACACCTCTCATGCCCTGCTGCTCCCAACTGATAGAAGTGACCACTATCTTACTGTGCCTGCATGATGTCCTCTAGTTTTCTATTGTAGCAGTTTATTTTGCTGACTCTACAGTAAACTTTTGGTAATTTATTTTTTTATTTTTATTTTTATTTTTTTTTTAGATGGAGTCATGCTCTGTCACCCAGGCTGGAGTGCAGTGGCACAATCTCAGCTCACTGCAACTTCCACCTCCCGGGTTCAAGCAATTCTCTTGCCTCAGCCTCGTGAGTAGCTGGGACTACAGGCACGCACCACCATGCCCAACTAATTGTTTGTATTTTTAATAGAGAAAGGGTTTCACCATGTTGACCATGATGGTCTCGATCTCCTGACCTCGTGATCCACCCGCCTTGGCCTCCCACAGTGCTGTGATTACAGGCGTGAGCCACCGCGCCCAGCCAGTAGATGTTTTTCTACAGGACTGCATTGTAAGATAGTATGAGGTAGGCTGTGATTTTGTTTTGACACCACATCATTAGGGTTTTTTTCCCCCTTCTCCAGTGTCTGCTCACTTCTTTCTTTTCCATTTATCTGAAACTTTTTTTATGAGACAGTGTCTCACTTTGTCACCCAGGCTGGAGATCAGTGACACAATCATGACACACGGCAGCCTCGATCTCCCTAGCTCAAGCAATACTCCTGCTTCAGCCTCCCAAGTAGGTGGGGACTACAGATGCACACAGCCACAACCGGCTAATTTTTAAATTTTTTGTAGAGATGATATCTTTCTATGTTGCCCAGGCTGGTCTCAAACTCCTGGGCTCAAGCAGTCCTCCCTCCTCGGCCTCCCAAAGCGTTGGGATTTACAGGTGAGAGCCATCATGCCCAGCCTAAAACATTTTTAAAATACTCTCTTATTAATTTCTTTCTTTTTTTCTATATATCCTTGAATTATGGAATTTTAGAACAGGAAGGGAGTTTAGAGATTACCTAGTCTAAAACTCCCATTTAATAGATGAAGATAAAAATCCAGAGAAGTATTGTGATTTAAAATTATTCTATTTGGCTGGGCACGGTGGCTCACGCCTGTAATCCCAGCACTTTGGGAGGCTGAGGCAGGTGGATCACGAGGTCAAGAGATCGAGACCATCCTGGCCAACATGGTGAAACCCTGTCTCTACTAAAAATACAAAAATTAGCTGGGCATAGTGGTACACGCCTGTAGTCCCAGCTACTTAGGAGCCTGAGGCAGGAGAATCGCTTGAACCCAGGAGACAAAGGTCGGCTGAGATTGTGCCACTGCAGTCCAGCCTGGTGATAGAGCAAGACTCGGTCTCAAAAAAAAAAAAAATTCTATTCTACCAGTCAAAGACAGACATAGGACGAGAATACAAGCTTTCTTCAAGATCCAGCATAAATCCTCCCCCACTGACAGTTTCTTCCAAATTCCAGTTCAGCTCACATATTTTTCATCTGAATTTTGCATTTGTTGTCTACATCATTGCATATATTATCTACATTTATTGTCTGCATCATTTTGGCAATAATCATAGAGTATAATACTGCCTTGCATTGTTACTCAAGTCTTTCACATTGGTTTGACTTGACTCTCCAGTTAGCTGTAAACTCCAGAAAGCATGGATTTGTCACTTTTATTTACTCTGTTAGCAGTTAGCGATATTAAGCAGATATATATTGAGTGAATTAATGGGCACATAGTAGGGATTCAAATATTTTTTGACTGATTAGTCATCACTTCTCACCTATCTTTTCAAAATATAGTGGTTCTTGTTCCTTAACATTTGCTTCTATTTCCACTGTAATTTTTAAAAACCACACTTAGATTCTTGGCAAGCAATGAAAAGATGGTCATGCCTCTGCACAGTCTGCTGCAATGTATTTTTTCTACACTTGGCAGAAAACCCAAGGTTTCTGCCCTATTTTTTGTTCTCTGCACTGCAGTTCATCTAATCTTCTAGCTCATGGTGGCTTTCTCTGCTAGACATTGTTCTGAAGAGTGACCCAATTAAATATGGCCCCATTTGATGCAGTGGGACTTTATGTGGGACTAGTTTCATATGATCACCTTGTAATTTTCCAAACCTTTATTTATGTACTTTTTTTTTTTTCCATTCCTCAATACCTGCTGCAGATGCTAGTGTGGCATCACAATAAATCCTCCTGTGCTGACTTTCAGGCAGAAGACACAGCTGTGAGCAGAGCTGGTCATGTGTCATCTACTGCTCTTTAAGCAGATCCTCAGGTGTATCCATTGTCTGAGCTTTAAGTAGAAGCTAAAAGCTTTTTTTAACCTACATAGTTTGTCACTGAATCTGTTAGTTTCAGCATGTTGTTTGTGTTGTTTTCAGCAGTGCAATTCCTGGTATCTATCAAGTGAACACCATGATGGATTGAACTCACTTCATGCTCCTGTTCAGGTGCCTATGTTTTGATTTGCCAGTATCCCAGAGAAGCAGCCCATTGCATCCAATGCCAGAACAGAAGCCAGGGATTGCAAAAGACCATATTTTTTTTTGTAGCAGGGCGATGTAGTAACTTTGAAATACTGATCCTTATTAACATATTGGTGTGCACAATGCTTGCTTTTGGCATCTGAGCATTGATGGGATTATTTTAAATCCATATTAAAAATTACTCCAAAGCAGGCAGACTGCTGGAACCCAGAAGACTAGCCTGAGCAACACAGTAAAACCCATCTCTACAAAAATTAGCTGGACGTGGTGACCCATGCCTATGGTCCCAGCTACTTGGGAGGTTGAGGTGGGAGGATCATTTGAGCAAGAAGTTGAGGCTCATTTGAGCAAGAGGATGAGGCTGCAGTG
The DNA here is from genome assembly GCF_008728515.1 of Papio anubis. Classification (NCBI taxonomy): domain Eukaryota; kingdom Metazoa; phylum Chordata; class Mammalia; order Primates; family Cercopithecidae; genus Papio; species Papio anubis. The sequence goes on from NC_044982.1 coordinate 142,782,528, forward strand.
AGCCATGATCACACCACTGTACTCCAGCTTTGGCAATGGGAGTGAGACCATGTCTCAAAAAATGAAAATAAAACAAATTACTGATATTTAACTGGGCACAGTGTTCATGCCCGTAATCCCAACATTTTGGGAGGTTGAGGCAGGAGGACTACTTGAGGCCAGGAGTTCAAGACTAGCCTGGGCAACACAGTGAGACCCCATCTCTATTAAAAAAATTTCTTTGGCCAGGCATGGTGGCTCACACCTGTAATCCCAGCACTTTGGGAGTCCGAGGCAAGCGGATCATGAGGTCAGGAAATCAAGACCATTCTGGCCAACATGGTGAAACCCCATCTCTACTAAAATACAAAAAATTAGCCGGGTGTGGTGGTGCGTGCCTGTAATCCCAGCTACTTGGGAGGCTGAGGCAGGGGAATCTCTTGAACTGGGAGGCAGAAGTTGCAGTGAGCTGAGATTGCACCACTGCACTTCAGCCTGGCAACAGAGCAAGACTCCATCTAAAACCAAACAAACAAAACCCCAAAACAAACAAAAAACAAACAAAAACTTTGGGAGGCCAAGGCGAGTGGATCACCTGAGGTCAGGAGTTCAAGACCACCCTGACCAAATGGTGAAACCCCATCTCAAAATGCAAAAATTAGCTGGGCGTGGTGGCGGGCGCCTACAATCCCAGCTACTCAGGCAGCTGAGGCAGGAGAATTGCTTGAACCCAGGAGGTGGAGGTTGCAGTGAGCTGAGATCACACTGTTGCACTCCAGCCTGGTCGACAAGCAAAAAAACTCTGTCTCAAAAAAAAAAAAAATTACCATTCTAGCATAGAGCTTTCCAGAATTATTTCTTTTTCCTTTTTTTTTTTTTTGATAGAGTCTTGCTTTGTTGCCCAGGCTGGAGTTCAGTGGCTCAATCACAACTCACCATAACTTCGGACTCCTGGGCTCAAGCCATCCTCAGTCTCCCAAGTAGCTGAGATTACAGGTGCATGCCCCTATGACCAGGTAATTTTTATTTTTGTAGAGATGGAGGTCTCACTATATTACCAAGGCTGATCTTGAACTTCTGGTGTCAAGTGATCCTCCCTCCTCGGCCTCCCAAAGCACTAGGATTATAGGCATGAGCCACCACTCCCGGGCCCATAAATGCATTTTTAATGCATATCAAAAGTACTATGTGTATTGTTTTGTGACCTACTTTTTCATTTAACAATATCTTGCAGGCAACTTTCCATGTAATAAATTTATTACTACATATCCGTTTTTGGTTAATGCATAGAACGATCTACTGTATACTTTATTTAACGAATCTCCTATAGATGATCACTAAGTATTTTAGGTAGCTTCTTCTGGTCGCCCAGAACAAAGACCTCCCTCAAGACACTGTATTTTTATTTTATTATTATTGTTTTTAGACAGAGTCTCACTGTCACCCAGGCTGGAGTGCAGTGGCACAATCTCGGCTCACTGCAACCTCTACCTCCCGGGTTCAAATGATTCTCATGCTTCAGCCTCCCAAGTAGCTGAGATGCATGCTACCACACCCAGCTAATTTTTGTATTTTTAGTAGAGACAGGGTTTCGCCATGTTGGCCAGGCTGGTTTCAAACTCCTGACTTCAGGTGATCCACCCACCTTGGCCTCCTAAAATGCTGGGATTATAGGCATAAGCCACCATGCCTGGCTGGCAAGATTCTTTAAAAATGTAAGAAAAACTCATTCAGATTTCCTCAAGGAACAGGAGGGTGCATTAAAGGATGTTTAGTCCATAAATCAAAACTGGAACCATAAGTCCGTCTTTCAGGACAAAGCTCTATAAACCAACTATTCTTTATGACACTTCTTTTTCTTTTCCAGACTCAGTCTTGCTCTGTTGTCCAGGCTGGAATGCAGTGGTGTGATCTCAGCTCACTGCAACCTCCACCTCCCGGGTTCAAGCCATTTTCCTGCCTCAGCCTCCCCAGTAGCTGGGATTATAGGTACCTGCCACCACGCCCAGCTAAGTTTTGTATTTTTAGTAGAGATAGGGTTTCACCATGTTGGTCAAACTGGTCATGAACTCCTGACTTCAGGTGATCTGCCTGCCTCAGCCTCCCAAAGTTCTGGGATTATAGGCATGAGCCACTGTGCCCGGCCTCTTTCTGACACTTCTGTCTCTCCTCTTTTCTTCACGTCTCCCTAATTTTCTCTTTTTCTTCAGAGTTTTTGCTTCCTCTCAACTTCCACTTGTACAGAGCTTTGACTTGGCTTGCTCTAGCCTCTTATATTTGACATTCTTTTGGTTTCCGTCCCATATTCTCAGTCAGTAGAACTTCAGATATTTTTATCCTATACCCAGAGGATGATCTTCTACACTCCATTTGAGATCCCCTGGTGTAGAAGTGAAATAAGTAGCAAGAAATGGAGGTGAAGACATAAGTGGGGGCCAGATCATAGAAAACTCATATTAAAGAGTCTGGATTTTTACCCAAGAGTAAGAGAAAACCACTAAAAGGTTTTAGAAATATTTATGATTTAGAAAGACTTTTCTAGCTAAGTGTGATTGTGCCTGCAAGTCTGTAGATGGCAGGAAGGCTACTTGAGAGACTATTGCAACAATTCAGATGAGAAGCACTAGAGTCCAGGAAACATCCCAGAAACAGTTTTTAACTTGGACAGTTGTATCAGTGCTGGGTGCATTCCCTGAAACAGGAACTCTGGAGAAAGGATGAGCTTACAAGTCATTTCTATAAGGCAGAAGATTTTCCAGTTGAAAGAAAAATTACACATTACTTCACTAAGTTCTTGAACATCTTCATCTGATAACCTCAGACCTTTTCTACTCTCAAATTCTATTCAAGAGCTGTTTGGGGTTGTGGTTGTCTTAAGTCTTAAACCATGGAACTAATTTTTACTCCTCTAGCTTTATCCTTTGTCATAATGAAATACATTTTCTTGACTGAATAACATGTCATGCCTTTTACCTCCTCCTGCCAATGTGTGACAGCTATGTAAGAAAAAAATACTAAAAATTTGTTTTGATAATCCATTCTCAAAGTGTGATCTTTCCCTGTGTTCCCCCCACCACCCCACTTTTTGTTCTTTCTCTTTCTCCTCCTCTTCTTCCTTCTGGGAAGTGGTTTTGAAGGAACAGTCATCTGTCTAGACTGTTTTTTATTTCTAGAAAATATTAGGTGGATGACTGATGCTTCAGAAAGACAGGTTCTACAGAAAAAGGAAACAAGATTGCTGGTGTTTAGTCAACTAGCTTTACAACAAGACACAAACAATTCCCTTGGTCTAGTAGTAAAACAGTAGGTATGGGCCTGGAAAGTTTCATTCATCATGCCTGTTGTTCCTCACATCTGGACCTGCCTTTTATTCCTCAAGACGAACTTATCCTAGCAAGACTGATGGCCAACTCTCCTGAGCATTCTCGAAGCTGAAGCAGGATACCTCTCTCCACTGTCTTTCCTCCTTTTCCTCTCCCACTTGAAGATAATTGTTGGGAAATTAAGTCCAAGAATTTACTACCTTGAAACATTACTTTTTAAAATATATGTCTTAGCTATAGTATTATTTATCTGTAACTTTGGCTAAAGTAGTAAGACCTGATCCATCTCACCTAAATCTATTGAAATGTGTTCCCCCAAAACCCTATCAAAGGATTTACAACTTCTGTCTCTTACTTACGACTCCTTTAACTATTGTGTATATATCTTAGAGTTTTTCTAAATGGATACATGGAAACACCATTTCCCTGGAATAGAGGCTCATAAAAATGATGGTATAGGCCAGGTGCAGTGGCTTATGCCTGTAATCCCAACAGTTTGGGAGATCAAGGTAGGTGGATCACTGAGGCCAGGAGTTCAAGACCATTCTAGGCAATACAGAGAGACCCTGTCTCTACAAAAAAAGTTTATTTTTAGTTAGCTGGGCCTGGTGACACATGCCTATAGTTCTAGCTATTGGGGAGGCAGAGGCAGGTGGATTCCTTGAGCCCAGGAGTTTGAGGCTGCAGTGATCCATGATTTGCTGATGCACTCCAGCCTGGGCAACAGAGCGAGGACCTGACTCCAAAAAAAAATAATTAATTAATTTTACAAAATTTATGGTATAGGAAGTTGGGTCCTTGAACAAACCATTTTGGGAAGCACTTCATTCTCTACTTTCCTCTTGAAGATTCATAAATTACATTAAGACATTAAAGACTCTGACAAGTTTTGTAAAAAATAAACCTATTAACTTTTTAAACAGCTTCACTGAGGTATAATTTTTTTTTTCTCTTTTTTTAGATGGAGTCTCACTCTGTTGCCCAGGCTGGAGTGCAGTGACGCGATCTTGGCTCACTGCAAGCTCCGGCTCCTGGATTCATGCCATTCTCCTGCCTCAGCCTTCCGAGTAGCTGGGACTACAGGTGCCCGCCACCACACCCAGCTAATTTTTTTGTATTTTTAGTAGAGACAGGATTTCACCATGTTAGCCAGGATGGTCTTGATCTCCTGACCTTGTGATCCGCCCACCTTAGCCTCCCAAATTTCTGGGATTACATGTGTGAGCCACAGCACCCAGCCGCTGAGGTATAAGTTACATACCATAATGTTCACCCATTTAAAGTGTATAATTCAATGATTTTTAGTATAGTTAGAGCTGTGCAACCATTACTACTATCTAATTCCAGATTGTTTCCATTATACCAAAAAGAAATCCATAGGCAGTCACTCTCCATTCTTCCTCCCCCTAGGTCTAGGCCTACTTTTTGACTCTATGGATTTGCCAGTTCTGGGCATTTCATATAAATGGTATCATATTATATGTGGTCTTTTGTGATCGGATTATTTCACTTAGCATAATGTGTTTGAGCTTCATCCATGTTTTTAGCATGTATCAATACTTCATTACCCTTTTATTTGTTTTTGTTTTTTTTTTTTTGAGACAAAGTCTTGCTCTGTCACCCAGGCTGGAGTGCAATAACGTGATCTTGGCTCACCGCAACCTCCACTTCTCGAGTTCAAGCAATTCTCCTGCCTCAGCCTCCTGAGTAGTTGGAATTACAGGCGCCCGCCACCACGCCAGGCTAATTTTTTTTTTTTTTTTTTTTTTTAGTAGAGATGGTGTTTCACTGTGTTCGCCAGGATGGTCTCAATCTCTTGACCTCATGATCCACCAGCCTCGGCCTCCCAAAATGCTGGAATTACAGACGTGAGCCACCACACTTGGCCAATGCGTGTCTTTTCAAAGAATGTATTACTCTCGACTTGTGCACAAGTCTTGGCCTTTATTTTCTAGCTCTGCAAAGTACTGTTGTTAACCCAGCACTTATATACATGCTTATCACTTTTATTATCCATTTTAATAATAGAGATCACAGAAAAGTGAAATACAATGCAAAACAAATCCCAGCCCAATTTGCAAACACTAAACATGGGTAAGAGGCCAAGTGAGCTGCTAGTCTCTCATTCAACCTTGTGTTCCTAGTGCAACAAGCAGCAGCAGTTCTGTATCACAGTGATGTTATAGAACCTGTAGCCAGTCTAGGCCCTGTGAGTCATGTTCCCTACATATCTGATTGTATCTAGTTTGCAATGTAGAGGAAATGTCTATAAATGTAAGTTGCTATGGAAACATAGAGAAAGAAATACTTAATTCCTTCTTGGAGGTACCAGGGGGATTGAAGTTCAGGGAAGGTTTGTAGTTCAGGGAAGGTTGCCCATTTGATCTGAGTTTTGAGTAAGGAGAGAATGTTTGTAGGTATATAAGTGGGGACAGGCACATCAAGGTGAGGATACATCATGAAGAAACAGGAAACATTGCTGTGAAAGTTTAGAGAATGGAAATTAAACTGTCATGGCTGAAACAAGCTTTTTTGAAAGCCAATTTTCAAGTAAGTTTTAAAATAATGTAAATGTATATGTATTCTGTTGTGTAGAGCTAGTATATCTTATATCCTAAGAACAGGCGTTGTTGTTCCTCAGTCACTTCTCAATGATTTATTTTGATAATTTTACTCACATTAATCTGCATTCATTTTCTTCCCATTAGCCATTTTTCTCTAAGAATTACTATTATTTACAAAAGGTACTGGCAGTGTCTGATAAAAATATCCATGTACAGTCATTCACGTGTTCTGGGAGCTGAAAACTGAGCTCTAAGCGAGATATCTAGATGTTGGCATGTCCTTCAAGGAACTCCATGAACCTGGGCAAGTTGCTCGACTTGTTTTGACCTCAACATTTTTCATGGGTAAAACAGATGCTCTCTAAGAGCCCTTCTACTATAATGATCCTTTCAGATGGTGAATTGTGAACTAAGCAGCCTAATGTCCTATCTGGATAGGAGATTTGTCTTACATGCCTGGAACAACACAGAAATTAAAATATTTATGTCCTAAGAAAGGGTCTCTCAGGTAGAGACCCTTAGACAATGATGAGGCAAGGCAAATAACCTCGCACTTAAGTACATGATAAACTGCTGCCCGTGCTAATCTGTCATTAAAGTTTGGTTAAATTAGAATCAGAAATTTGTAGACATGAGCAGTGCTATTTTGTTGTTGTTGTTGTTTTGAGGCAGGGTCTTGCTCTGTCACCCAGGCTGGAGTGCAGTGGTGCAATCACAGCTCACTGCAGCCTCAATCTCCTGGGCTCCAGTGATCCTCCCACCTCAGCCTCTGAAGTAGCTGGGACTAAAGGCGTGCATCGCCATGCGCAGTTAATGTTTTTAAAAAAAATTTTAGAGATAGGGTCTCGATATGTTGCCCAGGCTAGTCTTGAACTCTTGGCCTCAAGTGATACTCCTGCCTTGGCCTCCCAAAGTAGTGGGATTACAGGATTACAATTGTAGTGGGATTACCACAATTGGCCACTGTGCTTTTTTAAAAATTGTAGTAAAAGGCCAGGCACAGTGGCTCATGCCTGTAATTCCAGCGCTTTGGGAGGCCAAGGTGGGCGGATCACTAGGTCAGGAGTTCAAGAGCAGCCTGGCCAACATGGTGAAATCCTGTCTTGACTACAAATACAAAAATTAGCTGGGCATGGTGGCATGCACCTGTAATCCCAGCTACTCGGGAGGCTGAGGCAGGAGAATCGCTTGAATCCAGGAGGCGGAGGCTGCAGTGAGCCAAGACTGTAACACTGCACCCTAGCCTGGGCGACAGCGAGACTCAGTCTCAAAAAAAAAAAAAAAAATTGTAGTAAAATACACAGAACACGAGTTTTACCATTTTTAGGTGTACAATTCAGTTGTATTATGTACATTCACAATATTGGGTAATCATTATCACTAACTATAAATGCTATGCTTTTGTGTTTTGTTTTTCCTCCCTTAGTTTCCTTTAGATAATATTATTTTATTTTATTTTATTTTTTTATTTTTTTATTTTTTTTGAGACAGAGTCTTGCTCTGTTGCCCAGACTGGAGTGCAGGGGCCGGATCTCAGCTCACTGCAAGCTCCGCCTCCCGGGTTTACGCCATTCTCCTGCCTCAGCTTCCCGAGTAGCTGGGACTACAGGCGCCCGCCACCTTGCCCGGCTAGTTTTATGTATCTTTTAGTAGAGACGGGGTTTCACTGGGTTAGCCAGGATGGTCTCGATTTCCTGACCTTGTGATCCGCCCGTCTCGGCCTCCCAAAGTGCTGGGATTACAGGCTTGAGCCACCGCGCGCAGCCGATAATATTATTTTAAATAAGTCTTCTCCCTCAGCTCAATGAAAAGAAAAGAAACGTTTTTGGCTGGGTGCAGTGGCTCACGCCTGTAATCCCAGCATTTTTGGAGGCCGAGGAGGGCGGATCACGAGGTCAAGAGATCAAGACCATCCTGGCTAACATGGTGAAACCCCGTCTCCACTAAAAAATACAAAAAATTAGCCAGGCATGGTGGCAAGTGCCTGTAGTCCCAGCTACTCAGGAGGCTGAGAGACGCGGTAATTGAACCAGGGTGAAGCTTGCAGTTAGCCAAGGTCGCACCACTGCGCGGGCTGAAGCAACCAAGTGAGACACCATCTCAAAAAGAAACTTTTTCATATCACCATTACAGTGGTTCTTTCTCTTTTTCTTTCTTTCTTTCTTTCTTTCTTTCTTTTTTTTAAAATTGAGTCTCCATCTCAAAAATTAAAAAGAAAAATAAGTCAATAAGGTTTTAAAAATTATTTTTTTGGAATGTAAACGCTTGGAAACTTAAAGTCCAGAAATGATAACAGTAATGGAAAAGCTCCAGAGTGTGAAGTTAAAGGGCCATGAAGGGTTCCGGAAAACTGTTATTGTTCATTTGATGGCAGTCTATTGTGTGTGTGTGTGTGGGGTAGTCTGCTGTCTCTCCCAGGCTGGAGTGCAGTGAGTGCGATCTTGGCTCACTGCAACCTCTGCCTCCTGGGTTCAAGCGATTCTCCTGCCTCAGCTCTCTGAGTAGCTGGGATTACAGGTGCGTGCAACAATGCCCAGCTAATTTTTGTATTTTTAGTAGAGATGGGGTTTCATCATGCTGGCCAGGCTGGTCTCAAACTCCTGACCTTGTGATCCTCCCTCCTCGGCCTCCCAAAGTGCTGGGATTATAGGCGTGACCCACCGTATCCAGTCTCAATAAAAGTAACAACTTTTTTTAAAAGTAACAACTTTTTTTTAAAGTAACAACTTTTTTAATTTTTATTTTTTTGAGATAGAGGCTTGCTCTCTTGCTCTGTCGCCTAGGCTGGAGCAGAATGGCATGATCTCGGCTCACTGCAAACTCTGCCTCCCGGGTTCACGCCATTCTCCTGCCTCAATAACAAATACATCTTGATTGTATTCTTTATTAAGCCACAATAACAAAAGCATCTTTATTGCTGCCATTACTGAAAAAAGAACTTATTTTTATTATTTTTTTTCTTATATCTCAATTCTTCCCATTGAGATCATCAACTTTTAAATGCAATTTTTAGATAATGTGATTTTTTTTTTTTTTTTTGAGGCAGAGTCTCACTCTGTCTCCACCAGGAAACCCCAGGTCACAGTGCGTGATCTTGGCTCACTGCAACCTCTGCTACCCGGGTTCAAGTGATTCTCCTGCCTCAGCCTCCCTAGTAGCTGGGGTTACAGGAGCCTGCCACCGCGCCTGGCTAATTTTTGTAGTTTTAGTAGAGCGAGGTTTCCACCATCTTGGCCAGGCTGGTCTTGAACTCCTGACCTCATGATCCACCGTCATCCTCCCAGAAGTTAACAGGATTACAGGCATGAGCCACTGCGCAGCCAATAATGTCATGTTTTAAACCCAAGTAATGCAAAGAACACAACAATGCCTTTATTTGCTGCTTATTGAATTCTACCTTGTAATACTGTATCTCTCAGATTGTAAGCTCATTGAAGACAGGAACCATACCATTCATCTTTATATTTCATTTCTCCCTTGGCTTCAGAAAAATAGTACCATGCCTAACACATAGGCACTGTATACTTTTCCTCAGTGCAATTGAATGGGAATTTTAAAATTATGATCTTTTTCAAACTTTTTTGATTGTGAACTATAATTCTCAATCAGAAAGGCAGAAAAGAGCACAATACAAAAATGTATAGCTCGATGAATTATCCACAAAGCAAACATCCATGTAGCTATTACTCAGCTCAATAAAAACATTACCAGCAACCCTCTCTCAATCACTATCCCCTTTGTTCTCCCAAAGGTAACTATTATCTTGACTTTTGTAAACACATAAACTCAAACACTGTAAGTTAGTCTTGCCTGGTTTTTAAAACTTACTACAAATGGAATAATACTGAACAGGAGGAGAAAACCTTGAAATATTCAGAGCTGAATGATTAAGGTGAGTAGTTTTTAGATGCCTGCCCCCACCATCTTCTCTCCCTCCCTAGATGCCCCAGAAAAAGTAAACCCTAATTCCTTAGTTCTCTAAACCTTCTCATCCAAGAGACAGTTACCCTAGAGCAGCTGCCTGCTGGAGCATCCCGCCCAACACACTGCAGTTCGAGGAGCTGCCCTGCTGCTACTGACTCCAGTTGACAGGGATCCATCAGGAAACTCCATCCAAGGACACTAATTGCGAATGTGTTCTTTTGTATCTAAGATTCACCCATAATGAATCCATAATGTTGTATATAGATTTGTACCTAAAATTCATCCATAATCATCCATAATGGTGTACATAGATTTAGCCTGCTCATTTCCAGTGCTGTATGTCATTCCATTTTATGAATACATCACACTACGTATTTACTCATTCTTTTTTTTTTTTAGATGGAGTCTCGCTCTGTCGACCCAGGCTGGAGTGCAGTGGCATGATCTTGGCTCACTGCAAACTCCGCCTCCTGGGTTCACGTCATTCTTCTGCCTCAGCCTCCCGAGTAGCTGGGACTACAGACTCCTGCCACCACACCCGGCTAATTTTTTGTATTTTTAGTAGAGACAGGGTTTCACCGTGTTAGCCAGGATGGTCTCGATCTCCTGACCTCGTGATCTGCCCGCCTCGGCCTCGCAAAGTTCTGGGATTACAGGAGTGAGCCACTGCACCTGTCCTCATATTTACTCATTCTACTGTTGATGCCATATTTGGATTATTTCCAGTTTGGAACGATTACAAATAGCACCTCCATGAACATTTATATATATGCCTCTTGACATATATGTGTTCACTTTTGTACTGGGTATGTGAGGGTGGAATTGCTGGAAGTGCTGGATCACTGAGTATGCACCTTCAACCTTAGTAGAGAAAGTCAGACTGTTGTTGTATCACTCCTGCCGGCAGTATATGAGAGTTCCCAGTGCTTCACACCCTTGCCAACAGTTATTATTGTGAGTCTGTTTAATTTTAGCTTTTCTGGGGGTATACAGTATTATCCAATTGTGGGTTTTTGTTTGTTTTGTTTTGTTTTTTAGAGACAGAGTCTTGCTCTGTCACCCAGGTTGGAGTGCAGTAGCAGGATCACAGCTCACTGCAGCTTCAAACTCCTGGGCGGAAGTGAGCTTCCCACATCAGCCTCCCAAGTAACTGGCACTATAGGTACATGCCACCATACCTGGCTAATTTTTTTTTTTTTCTGTAGAGACAGAGTCTCACTATGTTGCCCAGGTTGGTTTTTTTTTTTTTTTTTTTAATTTTTATTTATTTATTTATTTTTTATTTTTAGAGATGAGTTTTCACCATGTTGCCCAGGCTGGGTTTGGTCTTGAACTCCTGGGCTGAAGTGACCCTTCAGCCTCGGCCTCCCACAGGGCTGGGATTATAGGCATGAACCACCATGCTCAGCCCCAGTTGTGGTTTTAATTTACATTTTCCTGATTACTAATGAGACTGGGCAATTTTCATATGTTTATTGGCTGTTTGATATCCTCTTGTGAAATGCCTGTTCAAGTCTCTTGCCTGTTTTTCAATTGAGTTGTTCATCTTTTTGTTATTGATTTCTAGTAGTTCTTCATATACAGTATACTCTGGATACAAGCCCTTTGTCAGTTGTATATGTCGTAAATTTCCTCTCTTTTTTGTGGCTTGTCTTCTCATTCTCTAAATAGTCTTTTGAAGAAGAGAAGTTCTTGATTATAACACAGTCAAATTCATCAACTTTTTAAATATGTTGCTTGTTTTAGAACGCTTTCCCTACACCAAGATCATACAGGTATTCTGTATTATCCTCTAGAAATTGTATTTTTTCCTTTTAAATTTAGATCTACAATCTACATTGGATTGTCTTTTATATATGATGTGAGTTAAAGGTTGTTTGTTTTTTTCTTCCCAAGATTCTTTTTCAAATATCATAGCGTCATTTATTGAAAAGACTGTTCTTTCTCCCCTGCTCTGCAGTACAACCTTTGTTAAGAACCAAATGTTGATCAATACATGAGCTATTTCATTCTGTTTGTCTGTCCTTGTACCAACATCACACTGTCTTAATTGCTATAGCTTTAGACCATATCTTTATACCCAAGAGAACAGGCGCTCCATTCCAGTTCTTCAGTTGGGTCTTGGCTATTTGTTACTTTGCATTTCTATGTAATTTTTTGAATTAACGTGTCAAGTGGCACTTTCATTTTTCTGTCCTAGTGCTGACTTTCAGCTGCTAAATTTCTGTGGGACTATAGTTATTTACAACTTTAACGACAATAGCACTTTGAAAGGACATGATATAGTGGGAAAAACATGGGCCATGCTATCAGACTTGAGTTTGAATTTATGTAATTCCCTATTAGTGTGGGACATGAAAATGGTAAAGGTTTGTTTTTATCTATTTTGATCAATTTTTAGGCCACAATAATAGAAGCATCTTTATTGCTGAAATTAGGGAAGAAAAATAACTTTGTTATTGCAAATATGAGAATATCTTCTTCCCATTGAGACAATCACTTTTATAAGCACAAGTTAATTAGCTTCCCTAAATTCAGACTTATTTGTAAAATGGGGATAAAAATAATTACTTTATGAGGAATGAACCTATGTAAATGTGCTTAGCACAGAAAAGGAACTTGATAATGGTGGTCCTTATATCTGTTCTCTCTTGGCTTGTCTAGTATGTTTTCCTATACCCTTCTCAGTTGACTGGGAGCAGTGGCAGGTCTGAGATGCTAGAAGTTTTTGCATAATAAGAGCCTAACTTTCAGAAATTCATATTATCTAAACTATGAGAGATTAGGGGTACATTAGATACATATTATCTAAACTGGGAGAGATTGGGGTAAAAATTATGTATGTGAATACATTCTTTATAAATGTTTTATAAATTATGATGCATGTTTTAAATTTCACCATTATTCTTCTCTTCTCCCTCCTCTAATATTGGTTATAAATCATACAGAGTCTAGGTTTTGTTTCTATAATGCTCAATGCAATAAAAAGTCAGGCTTGTGACTGGATTGTTAACATTCAGCACTGCACGGGTTTGTTGGCATCATGATAAATATTTCTTAGTCCAGTTCAGAAATGTGTCAAAGCTATCATGACAATGCAGCAGACAATGTATCAGTCAGCTCTCAGAATCATTACCCACTTATCATAACTGTAACTTGTGCCTCATCTTTTTAGCTTTAAACATTTGTACTCACCTAGAAACCAATTTAGAATGTTTTTCTTATTATCTTCTTACCATGCCCCCAGAATATATATATATATATATATATATATTTATTTATTTATTTATTTATTTATTTTGAGACGGAGTTTGGCTCTTGTGGCCCAGGCTGGAGTGCAATGGGGTGATCTCAGCTCAGTGCAACCTCTGCCTTCCGGATTCAAGTGATTCTCCTGTCTCAGCCTCCTGAGTAGCTGGGATTACAGGTGTCCGCCACCATGCCCGGCAGGTTTTCACCATGTTGGCCAGACTGGTCTCAAATTCCTGACCTCAGGTGATCTGCATGCCTCAGCCTCCCAAAGTGCTGGGATTACAGGCGTGAGCCACCGAGCCTGACCCAGAATTTATGTTTTTTTTAACTCGCAGAATGCATATCGTATAATGTAAATCATAAAGTTATAATGAATACCCATGAATCTAACATCTGTCATCCAAACATGTGCTCTTTCTCTATTCATGCTAACTGGCTTCTTATTTAAGGCTCTTTGAGAACTTGGCCTCTTTAATTTATGTTATTGGCTTAATATTCACTTAAAATATCCTCCAACAGTACAGACAGCTGCATGCAGCTTCAATATGTGGTTATTTTGCAGCTCATTAATGCTATGAAATCTGTGAACATGTTTATTTAGTAAAATTGGCAAGCAGGGAGTTTTGTCTCCAATTCTATCTACACCTCTAAGTGTCTGTGTATAACTGTGACTGCATATGGCCTCTTACACACACTCAGCAATGAATTCTTCTCTATGTATCTCTGTATCTCTTTCTTTCTCATTCTGTCTCTCAAACACACATACATATTCAAACACACACAGAAAGAAAAGGATATAGAAAAAGAAAACATGAAAACAGCTCCCAATCTGATCCATCTACCATCTGCACTTTCCTATCCATCACTCTGCAAACTTGGGCAAAATGCTCTCTCTTGTATTCATTTTGCTCCCTATTCCCTTATTCATGCTGGTTTGGAGACAAAGTGGGTGTGCAAAAAGGCAGTCCGCTATTTTCTGCGCCACGATTTCCCTTTTCAGTGACTCCATAGCTGCTGTCAGCTCACAGGAGCCATCATAGAGATGCTCTTTTATGGATATGGGGGGAACTCTGATTGAACACTTTGTGGAAGGTGCCCCACAGGGGAAGAGTGAATAGTCTGTCAGCCTATTCATTGTTTCTGCAATCCTGTCACCAGGGGGCAAAGGCAGAGTGCTCTGTCAAATGGCCCAAAAGCTTATCAGGGAGGGAAAGACTCAAGGGTTTACAGCATCTGAGCTTATAGAACATGCTCATTTAATTCATGAGACATTTCATTTTTTGTATTTTGCTCTTCAATTTTAGTAACACTTATGCCTTTATGGTTGTAATCTTTTGCGTCCCCCATCCTTTCTATAGATGCATATGTATATATCTGTGTGAATATGTATATATAAAATATACATCTATATAGCATAGTTCAGTTTAATAGGCATTTATTAAGTTATTATGTCTCATGCATCAAGGACACAAAGATGAATAAGATATGGATTCTGCTGGGCATGGTGGCTCCTGCCTATAATCCCAGCTACTCAGGAGGCTGAGGTGGGAGAATCACTTGAAGCCAGGAGTTCAAGACTAGCCTGAGCAATAGAGCGAGATCCCGTATCTGTTTTTAAAAATGTGGATTCTGCTCTCGAGGAGCTTGCAGTCTACTGGTATTTATCTTTCCAAAGAGATGATTGTGTACATATGGACCATATTTCAGTTTTACTACATAAAGTATTAAAACCTAATAGGACTTTCCAGAAGGCACAGATCAGCCATAGGAAGCAGACTTAATTTGTGTATCATTTACATACAATTTAAATTTGTTATTTTATTTTATTTTATTTTATTGACAGAGTCTTGCTCTGTCACCCAGGCTGGAGTACAATGGCATGATCTCAGCTCCCTGCAACCTCCACCTCCCGGGTTCAAGCAATTCTCCTCCTCAGCCTCCCAAGTAGCTGGGATTACAGGTGCCCACTACCACACCCAGCTAATTTTTTGTATTTTTAGTAGAGACAGCATTTCGCCAAGCTGGCAAGACTGGTCTCGAACTCCTGACCTCAGGTGATACACCTGCCTCAGCCTCCCAAAGTGCTGGGATTACAGGTGTGAGCCACCGCATCTGGCCGAATTTTTTTAATTTCTGAAATAATTTTAGGCTTACAGAAGAATTGCAAAGATAGAATAAAGAGTTCCCATATACTCTTGATCTCAGACGTTAACCTCTTGCCGAACCATAGTACATTTATCAAAACTAGGAGATTAACATTGGTACAATACTATTAACTAAAAAATAGACTTTATTTGAATATAACCAATTTTCACTAACGCTCTTTTTCTGTTCCAGGATCTGATCTAGGATCCCACATTGCATTTAGTTGTCATATCTCCCTAGTTTCCTTCAATTTCTGACGTTCCTCAGTCTTTCCTTGTCTTCAACTACCTTGACACTTTTGAATAGTAGCAATCAGGAATTTGGTAGAATTTTCCTCAATTTGGGCTGGTCTGGATATTTTCTCATTATTAGATTAAGATTATAAATTTGGGAGAAAAAATATCACAGAGGCAATGTGCCCTTCTCAATGCATCCTGTCAGGAGTACATGATGTTGACGTGTCTAATTACTGGTGTTAACGTCAATCATTTGGATAAGGTGGTATCTGCCAGGTTTCTCCCCTGTAAGGTTACTATTTTTTCTTTGTAACTAACAAATATTTTTCAGAAGATATTTTGGGGCTATGCAAATATCCAGTTTCTCCTTAAAACTTTACCCACTAATTTTTTGTTTTTTAAACCAACTTTTCTTTTCCTTTTTTTTTTTTTTGAGAAGGAATCTTGCTCTGTCACCCAGGCTGGAGTGCAGCAGTGCAATCTCAGCTCACTGCAACCTCCGCCTCGTGGGTTCAAGCAGTTCTCCTGCCTCAGCCTCCCAAGTAGCTGGGACTACAGGTGTGTGCCACAACGCCCAGCTAATTTTTGTATTTTTAGTAGAGACAAGGTTTCACCATGTTGGCCAGGATGGTCTCGAGCTCTTAACCTAGTGATCCGCCCGCCTTGGCCTCCCAAAGTGCTGGGATTACAGGTGTGAGCCACTGTGTCCGGCCTTTAAATGATCTTTTCTTTTCTTTTTTCATTTATTTTCTTTTCTTTCTCCTAGAGACAGGGTCTTGCTGTGTTACCCAATCTGGTCTTGAACTCCTGGGCTCAAGTGATTCTCTTGCCTTGGCCTCCCACGGTACTAGGATTACAGGTATGAGCCACCACGCCCATCCTAATTAAACTTTTGTTTTAGAATAGTTTTAGATTTAGAGAAAAGTTGGCCTGGCCTAAATAAACTTTTCATTTTAGAATGGTTTTAGATTTACAGAAAGGTTGCAAAAATAGTACATTGTAGCCATTTTCCCCATTGTTAATATCTTCCATGTACATTTGTCACAACTATTAAACCAACATTGATACATTAAATTATAAACTCTACTTTATTTAGATTTCACTACATCCACTCATTTTAACATTCAATTGATTTTGCCTGTAGCAATTACTATTGTGGTTTTCTTTCTTTCTTTTTTTTTTTTTGAGATGGAGTTTTCGCTCTTGTTGCCCAAGCCAGAGTACAACGGTGCAACCTCAGCTCACTGCAACCTCTGCCTCCTGGGTTCTACCAATTCTCCTGCCTCAGCCTCATGAGTAGCTGGGATTACAGGCAGCCACCACCATGCCTGGCTAATTTTTGTATTTTTAGTAGAGACAGGGTTTCACCATGTTGGCCAGGCTGGTCTTGAACTCCTAACCTCAGGTGACCCACCTGCCTTGGCCTACCAAAATGCTGGAATTACAGGCATGAGCCACCGTACCCAGCCACTACCGTGGTTTTCTAACTGTAATTTTCTGTTTCCCTCATTTTTTCTACACCATTAATTGGAATTCTTCTGCAAGGAACAATTGTTCCTTTTCTCCTATTTATTTATTTAGTCCTTTATCTATATGTGTATGGACTCATGGATATTTATTATATTCTTTGGCTTATAATATAATACTATCATTATGTATATATTTTTTAATAAGAGTTTAGCTGTGTTGCCTAGGCTGGAGTGCAGTGGTGCAATCTCAGCTTACTGCAACGTCTGCTTCCTGGATTCGAGTGATTGTCATGCTTCAGCCTCCCCAGTGGCTGGAATTACAGGCGTGTGCCACCATGCCTGGCTAATTTATTTATTTATTTATTTTTCTAGTAGAGCTGGGGTTTCTCCATGTTGACCAGGCTGGTCTCAAACTCCTGGCCTCAAGTGATTTGCCCACCTCAACCTCCCAAAGTGCTGGGATTACAGGCATGAGCTGCCACCATGCCCAGCCAATTATATGGTTTTGTTGATCAAATTATTCCAGCTTTTGCTATTAGGAGCTTGTTCAGGTTAGCTCTGTGTCCTTTCGATACACTTACATCTCTTTCTTTTCTCTTTAGATCATTTTTATAAGTCTACATAGACACTGTCATCTAGGAAGCTGTTTATTAATTAAATTCTTTAAATTAATTAAAATTATATTTTTATTTAATTTTCTTCCTCAGTTGGCATTTTAACTTTTTTTTCCTTATTTTTATTATCTAAACATTATAATTCTCCCAAATTACACTGAAGGATCAAGGCATGACAAATATGCCAACAAGGGGGAAAGGATGGGACTTAAGTGGACAGGGATTGTTTTTTGTTTTTTTGTTTTTTGTTTTTTTTTTTTGCACGAGTTACCTGACCTCTCTAAGTCTCCGTTTACTCATCTGTAAAATGGGTGATAATAGTAGTAATATTTATATCATGGAGTCACAAAGATTAGATGATTAAGGTGTCATAAGATGGAAAAGTATTTTGTTAACTATAAAATTTTGTATAAATGTAATAGTGTTATCTTTGTATCATAGCACAAGGGCACTGTATCCTATCCCTTTAATTATTTGGTAGTGGTTGTTAAGAAAATGTTTTTGTGATTACACAGAGAGGCCTATTTAAGGAATCACAATGAACAATTGAAATTGTACTAGCCAAAACACTGAGCCTGGAACCGGATTAATGTATTTACTCAGATGCGGCCTCATTTCTATAACTCCATTCATTCAGAAAACCCAAAAATTATACTGGTAATAAGCATGACCCCTCTGTCTTTCAGACATAAAATGAAAGCTTTGTGTCTATTAAAATAAAAATATGCCAGGATCAAATTATTTTTTTCTCCAAAGCCATGTAATGTTTCCTGAATCAACACAAACTATTATGTAGAAACAATTCAAGTTGAAGAGTCTGCTGATTTGCTCAGTGTCGTCCTCCTGTTCATCAGTCAGGAGATTAATGGAGTACCCATTACATACAAAGAATACATGCTGCAAGCTCTACTTGGGAAGTAACAGATTTAGTACCAGCTCTTGAGGAGAATGATACCTACCCTATCATTTATGGAACCTGCAGCTAAAGAAAAAAATAATTTTAAAATGACCATCTCAGGCTGAGCACCGTGGCTCATGCCTGTGATCCCAACACTTTAGGAGGCAGAAGCTAGAGGATTGCTTGAGCCCGAGGAGTTTGAAACCAGCCTGGGCAACATGGCAAAACCCTGTCTCCACAAAAATACAACAATTAGCCAGGCATGGTCCTATGCGCCTGTAGTCCCAGTTACTTGGGAGGCTGAGGTGGGAGGATTCCTTGAGCCCAGGAGGTGGAGGTTGCAGTAACATGGGCCACGCTGCTACACTCCAGCCTGGGCAACAGGGTGAGACCCTACCTGAAAAAAAAAAAAAAGAAAAAGATTTTCTTGGCCGGGCATGGTGGCTCACACCTGTAATCCCAGCAATTTGGGAGACCGAGGCAGGTAGATCACAAGGTCAGGAGATTGAGACATGGTGAAGCCCTGTCTCTACTAAAAATACAAAAGAAAAAATTAGTCGGGCTTGGTGGCACACACCTGTAGTCCCACCTACTCGGGAGGCTGAGGTAGGAGAATCACTTGAACCCAGGAGGCGGAGGTTGCAGTGAACCAAGATCGCGCCATTGCACTCCAGCATGGGCGACAGAGCGAGAGACTGCCTCAAAGGCCGGGCGCTGTGGCTCAAGCCTGTAATCCCAGCACTTTGGGAGGCCGAGACGGGCGGATCACAAGGTCAGAGATCGAGACTGATCCTGGCTTAACCCGTGAAACCCCGCCTCCACTAAAAAATACAAAACTAGCCGGCTGCAGGTGGCGGGCTTCTGTAGTCCCAGCTACTTCCGGGAGGTTGAGGCAGGAGAATGGCGTGGAACCTGGGAGGCGGAGCTTGCAGAGCTGAGATCCGGCCACTGCACTCCAGCCTGTGACAGAGCCGGTGACCCCCGCCCTCAAAAAAAAAAAAAAAAAAAAAAAAAAAAAAGAAAAAAAAAAAAAGAAAAGAAAAGAAAAGAAAGGAAAGGAAAAAGACTTTCAAATCAAACTGGAATCTAAGATTTAAGTGAGTGTATCAGTTTAGAGGCTTTATAAGGGCAGATCACTTAGGTCAGGAGATCAAGACTATCCTGGTCGTCCCGTCCCACCAAAATGCCCGCACCAGTTCCCAGCTACCGGGAGGCTGGGAGGCAGGAGAACGCAGATGAACCTGGGAGAGACGGAGCTTGCAGTGAGCCGAGATCGTGCCACTGCACTCCAGCCTGGGCGACAGAGCGAGACTGCATCTCAAAAAAATAAAAATTAAATAAGTAAATAATATGAATACAAGGCCAGGTGTGGTGGCTCATGCCTGTAATCCCAGCACTTTGGGAGGCCAAGGCGGGTGGACCACGAGGTCAGGAGTTCAATACCAACCTGGCCAAGAGGATGAAACCCCGTTTCTACTAAAAACACAAAAGAATTAGCCGGGTGGGCACCTGTATTCCCAGCTACTGAGGAGGCTGAGGCAGAGAATTGCTTGAACCCACAAGGCGGAGGTTACAGTGAGATAAGATCGCACCACTGGCCGGGCGCGGTGGCTCAAGCCTGTAATCCCAGCACTTTGGGAGGCCGAGACGGGCGGATCACGAGGTCAGGAGATCGAGACCATCCTGGCTAACACGGTGAAACCCCGTCTCTACTAAAAAATACAAAAAATTAGCCGGGTGTGGTGGCGGGCGCCTGTAGTCCCAGCTACTCGGGAGGCTGAGGCAGGAGAATGGCGGGAACCCGGGAGGCGGAGCTTGCAGTGAGCTGAGATCTGGCCATAGCACTCCAGACTGGGCGACAGAGCAAGACTCTGTCTCAAAAAAAAAAAAAAAAAAAAAAAAAAAATCGCACCACTGCACTACAGCCTGGGTGATAGAGTGAGACTCTGTCTCAAAAAAAAAAAAAATTGTGAATACAGAGATATTTATGTAGGAGCCAGGAAAGGACAGAGTGAATTGAAAACCAAGATCCACAGAGAAGTGGTTTTCCTCTTTTTTGAATGGCCTGTTTCCTTGTTTCTCTCTCTCTTTCTTTTTGAGAGTCTGATGTCTCATTATGTACCCAAACTTTAGTGTTTGACTTGACCCAATTCTTGATGGATAAAGAACAGCAATGGAGACCAAATATGTGTTTTGTGGTGCAATGTTTGAAAGAAATTGAACATAGTATATCAGTAGTCCTTTTTAAAAAATGTTTGTTAATGACAGACAGGGCCCCTTCATGGTTGAGCAAATTTAAACTAGTCCAATAATTTATCATCAAATTTTTTGGGTATAGTAAACTCAAAATTTGGGCTAACATAATGATACTACCTAAAACCTCCAGCTTCTGATTCTAGACTCTCTCTGGGCCCTCTTCCCTTCTCCATACAGTCTTGCAGTGGTATTAGGACACTTGATTTTAAAAGGATCTGTAATACTATCTAGAAAGCAAAGAATACAGACCAGGAACTCAAACTGATTTATCAGAGAAGGCCAGAGCTTCTCCTCTCTCTCTTGACTCAGTTCTGTTCTCATAGGCCTTGCCCCTAGTTTTTGTTATTTTCAGCGCAAACACTATATGATTTGATCAACTTCTCAGATTGTCTGTAATTGTCACCTATCTGTCTTAGAAAAGTGACCTGTAGGCTGGGTGCAGTGGCTCATGCTTATAATTCAAGCACTTTGGGAGGCTGAGGTGAGAGGATCTCTTGAGGCCAAGAGTTCAAGATCAGCCTGGGTAACATAGCGAGATCCTATCTCTACAAAAAATACAAAACTTAGCTGGATGTGGTGACACATGCTTGTAGTCCTAGCTACTTGGGAAGCTAAGACGGGAGGATCACTTAAGCCCAGGAGTTCAGGGCTGCCACTGCACTCCAGCCTGGGCAATAGAGTGAGATCCTGTCTCTAAAAATAGTTTTTTTAAAAGTGACCTATAGTTCACCCTTTCCTTAATTTCTATGGCTATAGAACTGTAACCCGGCTGCACTATGACATTTCAGCACTAAGTGGAGCCAGATGCCCAACTACCTTAAAATTTACAAATCGGCAGAAAAGTACGGCCTAGTTACCTGGAAAACCTGACTTGGCCATTGTGTTTACAGATGGACAGAACTGGAGTTATGTGGTACCTCACATATATTTGAATGCCCAAGAATCAGGGAATAGATACCATAGAAATAATTATTTTAGCTAACTTCACATGGTTAAAGAAAACAGAACAAATAAACACAAACTAACAAAGTTGGGGTTTTCTTGGTGGAGGGGTTGTTTGTTTGTTTTTGAGACAGAGTCTCTCTCCGTTGTCCAGGCTGGAGTGCAATGACGCCATCTTGGCTCACTGCAACCTCCACCTGTGGCACAAGCGATCCTCCCACCTCAGCCTCCCGAGTAGCTGGGACCACAGGTGCACGCCACCATGCTCAGCTAATTTTTGTATTTTTTGTAGAGACAAGATTTCACTATGTTACCCAGGCTAGTCTCAAACTCCTGAACTCAAGTGATCTACTTGCCTCAGCCTCCTAAAGTGCTGGGATTACAGGTGTGAGCCACTGTGCCTGACCCCAAATTACTTTCTATATCGTGATTCCCAACCCCTCTGCTCTTTGTTGCAAGCTTCTATAAGAAAGACATGTAGCCTCTGGTGGTTCGGATTCTGATCTGCAGATGAGAATGAGCCAATTTGGGAAAGAGCCCAGCCTAACAGAAGATTTGTGATAGTATTTGGGTGATGTTTTTGCAGGCAAATATGTGGCATGGGGACAGTTTTGCCCAGGGCAGAGTATTGAATTCTGAGAATAGGAGCCAGTTATGGTGTACATATGTGCAGAAGGCCGATGGAGGGGTTAACAGAGTCACAGATCATGGCAGTGGGGTAGAGGATGAGAAATTACTTAATAGTCAGGATCTATGCCCTAGGGAAAAATAAAAAGAAATTACTTAATGAGTATAATATACATTACTTGGGTGGTGAATACCCTGAAAATTCTGACCATTACAAAGTCTATGCATGTACTGAAATTACACTCATACCCCATAAACTTATATAAATACATAAATGTTGGGGTTTTTTTGTTTATGTTTTTGTTTTTTTTGAGATGGAGTCTTACTCTGTCCACCTAGGCTGGAGTGCAGTGGCTCGATCTCAGCTCACTGCAACCTCCACCTCCCAGGTTCAAGCAATTCCCTGCCTCAGCCTCCCAATTAGCCGGGATTACAGGCATCTGCCATCACGCCTGGCTAATTTTTGTATTTTTAGTAGAGATGTTTTCACCATCTTGGCCAGGTTGGTCTTGAACTCCTGACTTCGTGATCCACCCACCTCGGCCTCCCAAAGTGCTGGGATTACAAGCATGAGCCACTGCGCCCGGCCATAAATAAATAAATTTTTTCCAAAAAACAAAAAACAAAGAGTTACAGATCATTCTTACCTAGAAACTCAGCACAGACTGAGCCAACTATTAAACTCTTGGGAGACCCTGAGATCCTAAGTATAAGAGATGAGCTTCTGGCCCGGTGTGGTGGCTCATGCCTGTAATCCCAGCACTTTGGGAGACTGAGGCAGGTCGATCACCTGAGATCAGGAGTTCGAGACCAGCCTGGCCAACATGGTGAAGCCCCGTCTCTACTAAAAGTGGAAAAATTAGCTGGGCATGGTGGCATGCACTTGTACTCCCAGTTACTGGAGAGACTCAGGCAGGAGAATTGCTTGAACTGGGGAGACAGAGGTTGCAGTGAGCTGAGATCATGCCATTGCACTCCAGTCTGTGCGAGAGAGTGACTCTGTCTCAAAAAAAAAAAAAAAAAAAAAAAAGAGAACGAGCAAGAGAGATGAGGTTCTTACGATTATTCCACTGCTGACTTATTTCCGTATCTGTGAAAAGTGATAAAAATGCTTATTTCTACTTCCACTTCTCTTTCAAAGCATATGTTGAAAGTTTAAAATCGCTATTTTAAAGACTAACAAAACTGTACCTTGCAGGTAAGGAACTTGATGTGATATGCACCCTTAAAGTCAAGTGCTACTGGAAGCCCGGTTCTGAGCTTGTTCTTATAGTATGACAGATGAACTGAATGGATAAATAAAGTACAGCTTGATGCCTTATAATCCTACTTTCTTTTATTTACTTCTTTATTCAATAAACATTTACAGGTGCTTACTCTATGTCAGGCACTGTGTTTGGCGTTGGGAAGCCAGCAATGAAAGCCCTGCCCTCTTCCCACAAGAGCACGTGGTCTATGTGAGAATGATAAAAATGCTAGCGATTACAGGAGAGTGCAGTAGGTGCTATGATAGGGTGGGAGTGAGGTTTGTGGGGACACAGAGCAGAGTCTCAGACTGGGGCCAGAGAAGGCCTCAAAAGAGGGGGAATTTGAATGGAACCTTGGAGAATATGAAGAGATAAACAAATGGAAAAGCTCAGCAGCATGAAACAGCATACTTGTAGCACTATCTAGTAATAAACTACAATTTGCAACAATACATAAAGAAGGACAGCTGGGGCCGGGTGCAGTGGCTCATGCCTGTAATCCCAGCACTTTGGGAGGCCGAGGCGGGCGGATCACAAGGTCAGGAGTTCAAGACCAGCCTGACCAACATGGTGAAACTCCATCTCTGCTAAAAATACAAAAATTGGCCGGGTGTGGTGGCGCACGCCTGTAATCCCAGCTACTCAGGAAGCTGAGGCAGGAGAATCGCTTGAACCTGGGAGGGGGAGTTTGCAGAGCCGAGATCATGCCATTGCACTCCAGCCTGGGCGACAGAGCAAGACTCTGTCTTAAGAAAAAAACAACAACAACAAAAAAGAAGGATAGCTGGACACGGTGGCTCATGCCTATAATCCCAGTGTTTTGGGAGACTGAGGCAGGAAGATTGCTTGAGGCCAAGAGTTCAAGACTAGCCTGGGCAATATAGTGAGGGCCCATCTCTACAAAAAAAAAAAAAAAAAAAAAAAATTTAGCTGGCACATGTATAGTCCCAGCTACTCAGGAGGCTGACAAGGGAGGATCAGTTGAGCCCAGAAAATCAAAGCTACAGTAAGTTGTGATTGCACCACTGCACAACTCCAGCTTCTGTTCATCCACCTAAAAGGAGAGACTTCTCTGGGACCCTGGGGCTCAAATTACGGAAGAAAGGTGTGGAATATCTTTCTATGTCCAAGTCCCTGAGGGCAGGAAGGAGAACTGAGAGACTGGCCTTATTGGACCTTGCTGACACTGTTAGCTCATGTCCTTTCTTTTTCTCCTTTCACTGTCAATCTCCTAAAATGTGTGGTTCACACTCACTGTGCCGACATCTTCTTCTCCCATTCTCTTCTTAACATCTTGAGCTTTGACTTCCATCCCTAAGACTGTTCTCTCCAAGACAACCAATATTCTTTCAGTTTTATTGACTTCATATTTTCTTCTTAGCAATGTTTGTTCTGCTGATGGAAGAATCTCTGTGTAGTGCCTTTCGGTGGCCCACCACTACATTTCCTTTGCCAACATTTCTCCTCTTTTTTATTTTTATTTTTATTTTTGAGACAGGGTTGCCCAGACAGTAGTGCAGTGGTGCGATCTCAGCTCACTGCAACCCCTGCCGCCCAGGTTTAAGTGATTCTCCTGCCTCAGCCTCCCAAGTAGCTGGGATTACAGGCATGCACCACCGCGCCCAGCTAATTTTTGTATTTTTAATAGAGACAGGTTTCACCCCGTTGGCCAGGCTGGTCTTGAACTCCTGACCTCAGGTGATTCGCCCGCCTTGACTTCCCAAATTGCTAAGATTACCCGCGCGAGCCACTGCACCTGGCCTCTCCGCTCTTTTATATCCAATTGTGTGTGCCCCTAAAGCTGGTTCCTTGGCCTGGCTTTGTCTCATTCATTCTCTTTCTCATTTTAACACCTTCCTATTTCTTTATACATATTCCTGTCCTAAGACTTAACCTTTGGCTGGGTGCAGTGGCTCATGCCTGTAATTCCAGCACTTTGGGACGTCAAGGCGGGCAGATCACGAGGTCAGGAGATTGAGACCATCCTGGCTAACACAGTGAACCCCGTCTCTACTAAAAAAAGTACAAAAAATTAACTGGGCGTGGTGGTGGGTGCCTGTAGTCCCAGCTACTCGAGAGGCTGAGGCAGGAGAGTGGCGTGAACCCGGGAGGTGGAGCTTGTAGCGAGCCCAGATCGTGCCACTACACTCCAGCTTAGGCGACAGAGTGAGACTCTATCTCAAAAAAAAAAAAAAGGTGAAGTGATATACAGCTTAAGAGCATGGATTGTGGTGTCAGAATGCCCGAGTTCAAATCTCAGCTCTGCCACTCACTAGTAGTGTCACCTAATTTCCCCATCTGTAAAACGGGGATAATAATAGTACTTACTTGGTTGGATTGTTGGAGAATTAAATATATTTATGTAAAATGCATGGAATAATGCCTACTACATGGTAACTCTATGTCAGTATTACTATTTTTTTAATTAGGCTCTAGATTAGTTTTTAAATCTGCTGTTACTATATCTTCACTTGCATGCCCTTAGAATTGATTCCTTACTTTCAATTCCTATAACGTCTTGTACCTCCCTGTAGAGAAGTTATTAAAAGTATGATCTTTTGAGTCAAACCTGGGTTGGTATTTCAGTTCTATTTCTTCCCAACTGCATAACTTTGTGTAACACATTTCATCTCTCCAAGCCTTCATCTCCTCTTCTGTATCTATATCATTTTTGAGGATTAAAGTATGTGATGAAATGATATGATAAGCACAAGGTAAACAGTTAACAAATAGTAGTGATTCCACTGTTATTACCCCTTGTCTTCTATATTCAGCACAAGTACAATATCTTTATAAAACTTCCTCAGACTGCTCCTATCACAGTGCCCCCTTCCTGAGCTTCTCTTGCACTTGTTATCTGTACCACTCATTTGACAGTAAGCATATGTCACTGTGTGTAGTCATTTACCATTTTATTAATATTTCTTCTTTCCCTGGTGTAAATGTCAGCTCTTTGAAGGTAGGGAGCTTGTCTTACACCACCTTGTAGCTTCAGCATCTAGCCTAGTGTTTGACAAATAAATGCTTTCTCCTCAAATATCAAATATACGAATTGAAGCTTTCCCCACGAAGCATACTTCTCAACTCTCTTGGCTCTCTCTGTTAAGATGCCACCTTTCTTTGGAAGTTAATCTGATGAAGCTATTTCTAATCTCTTTGTTCAGAAATCTTTGACATCTCTCATGAATTTCTTATGTACTGAGTTCTATCAATTCATGTGCCTGGCTCAATTCGTATGCCTCGGATATAACAGTTGCTCAATAAATGTTAAATGAGAAACAAATCAGAATATAAATAACTAGATTCTTATTTTAAAATGTTTCAGATTTGCCTCTTTTCTTTATCCCTATTTCCACCAACATAGTCCAGATGCTAATAGCCTCATATTTAGAATATTGAAATAGCTTTCTATCTGGCTCCCTCCTTTTCCTTTCTTTTCTTTTCTTTTCTTTTCTTTCTTTTTTTTTTGAGACAGAGTCTCGCTCTGTCACCCAGGTTGGAGTGCAGTGGCACGATCTTGGCTCACTGCAAGCTCCGCTTCCCAGGTTCACGCCATTCTCCTGCCTCAGCCTCTTGAGTAGCTGGAACTACAGGCGCCTGCCACCACACCCGGCCAATTTTTTGTATTTTTAGTATAGACGGGGTTTCACTGCATTAGCAGGATGGTTTCAATCTCCTGACCTCGTGATCCGTCCACCTTGGCCTCCCAAAGTGTGGAAATTACAGGTGTGAGCCACCACGCCCGGCCCTGGCTCCCTCATTTTCTTCTTTCATTTTAATCTTTCTTGCCTATTACTGTTAGACACATATTCTGAAAATTCCATTTCAATTCACATATGATATGGTTTGGCTGTGTCCCCACCCAAATCTCATCTTGAATTCCCACATGTGGGAGGGACCCAGTGGGAGATAATTGAATCACAGGGGCAGGTCTTTCCCATGCTGTTCTCATGATAGTGAATAAGTCTCACGAGATCTGACGGTTTTATATGGGGGGTTTCCCTGCACAAGCTCTCTGTCTTTGCCTGCTGCCATCCACGTAAGATGTGACTTGCTCCTCTTTGCCTTCTACCATGATTGTGATGCCTCCCCAATCATGTGGAACTGTAAGTCCATTAAGCCTCTTTCTCTTGTAAATTGCCCACTCTCGGTTATGTCTTTATCAGCAGCATGGAAACAGACAAATACAACATAACATGACCTTTTTTAACCCTCACAGCAACTCTATGAGAATTATCTCTCTACTGCTTAAATAATTAGCTAATCTTCTAAGGCTAGTTGTTAAGGTCTTACACAGTTTGGTCTCACTCCGTTTACCCAGTATTTCATCTCATTAGTACCTCTCACAAATTCCATGCCTGCCCAAGGTGGTTCCACTAGTCCTACACATTTTCCTTCACACCCAGTCCTGACATCATCCCAACTCATGCTTTAATCATGTTCTCAGTCATGGAGATCTTGCTTTATTTCACTATCTTTATTTCACTTCAAAGTGAAAAGTTCTTAGACTAGTGTAACCTGCTATTTTCTTTACATAACTTTATGTAATTCCCTTTATGTATAAAATATTTATGGTTCTATTTAGCATGTATTGATTCCAACTTATTATGTCTACTTATTTCACATGGGTTAGTTAGTATAGCCTCTCTCCCTACTTGTATCACAA
Source organism: Papio anubis (assembly GCF_008728515.1). Taxonomy (NCBI): domain Eukaryota; kingdom Metazoa; phylum Chordata; class Mammalia; order Primates; family Cercopithecidae; genus Papio; species Papio anubis. The sequence goes on from NC_044982.1 coordinate 142,810,670, forward strand.
ATCAATTAAGAGACGAGTCCATGATTTATCAGTCTTTATATGCTATTCAGTATCTAAGTGAGCTGAGTCCATAGGAGAAGCTTGGAAATGATTGACTGATGGCCAGGCACGGTGGCTCACGCCTGTAATCCCAGCATTTTGGGAGGCCGAGGCAGGCAGATTACCTGACGTCAGGAGTTCGAGACCAGCCTGGCCAACATGGTGAAACCCCATCTCTACTAAAAATACAAAAATTAGCTGGGTGTGGTGGCACACACCTGTAATCCCCAGCTACTTGGGAGACTGAGGCAGGAGAATTGCTTATGCCAGGGAGGCAGAGGTTGCAGCAAGCCGAGATCGTGCCACTGGACTCCAGCCTGGCTAACAGAGTGAGACTCTGTCTCAAAAAAGAAAAAGGAAAAAGAAATGATTGATCGATATAGTGGAAATTACTATGATGAAAGTGATGTTTTGGGAAACAGAGTTTTCTCAAATTTCAATCCAAGATAAGATATGTGATATTTCCAGATAATTTGATTGAATATCATATTATGCTCCCTGTCTCATATTGAATAGAAGGTAAATGTTACTCTACCATTTATTTTAATAAAAACAAAAAGTTTGCTATTGATGAAACCTAACTCCTAGGTTTATCTTTTTTATATGAATTTGATCCATAAAAACCATTTCATAAAAAGGAATAAAAATTATGAAAATAAACCCCATCTAAAGTTTCTGTTTGGGCCAGGCACAATGACTTACACCTGTAATCCCAGCAGTTTTGGAGGCCAAGGCAGGCAGATCACCTGAGGTCAGGAGTTCAAGACCAGCCTGAGCAACATGGTGAAACCCCGTCTCTACTAAAAATACAAAAATTAGTAGGCTTGGTCTCACACGCCTGTAATCCCAGCTACTTGGGAGACTGAGGCAGGAAAATCACTTGAACCTAGGAGGCGGAAAGTGTAGTGAGCCAAGATCGTGCCAAGACACTCTAGCTTGGGCAAGAGTGAGACTCTGTCTAAAATAATAACAACAATAATATAGTGTCTGTTTGCTCTTAAACGTTAACTCAACAAGTAAAACTTACTCATTTCAGTCCTTCCAACATTAATACCATGGATAGCTCATAGCTTTCCTCCTACAAGACAAATCCAATTTCTGGACATGCCAAGACCTTGGAATTTAGAGCAATCTGTTAAGTCCAGCTGCAGGGCTAGCTGGTTATAGTTGTTGGAAGCTAAGAAGTACAGTGTGCCATGAAAAAAGGGAGATAGATGTGTTTTCCTTTAAAATACTGCTATGAATCTAAGATTCTATGGTGTTCTATTTCACATGGTATGCTACACCTTTCTGAATGGATCAGTACTGCCTCAGGGAAATACGTATATATATGTGTGTGGAGGCATAGGAAGCTTTCGATGGCATTCTCTTTCAGGCTATCCCCTATCGTCCTTTGGGTATGTGGAAAACTAACTAGACAAGGGCTCCTATGCTTCAGTAATCTTTGTCTTACTTTCATGGTTTTTGCCAAATATTTTTCTTTAAATTAACTATTTTTATTTATATACATTTATTTTTAAAAAGTATATTTGTATCACTGTCATAAGTTAAAAAACCAATTTCTGTTGTCATAAGCGGAATGTAACCATGAAAAGAAATACAACAAAAATAAAACTTTTTCATTAAATTCCAGCTAGATACTCTTGGACTCTCAGCCTAAGGCCGGACTCACTCTTTTTTTTTTTTTTGAGACGGAGTCTGGCTCTGTCACCCAGGCTGGAGTGCAGTGGCCGGATCTCAGCTCACTGCAAGCTCCGCCTCCCAGGTTGCCGCCATTCTCCTGCCTCAGCCTCCTGAGTAGCTGGGACTACAGGCGCCCACCACCGCACCCGGCGAATTTTTTGTATTTTTAGTAGAGACAGGGTTTCACCGTGGTCTCGATCTCCTGACCTTGTGATCTGCCCGCCTCGGCCTCCCAAAGTGCTGGGATTACAGGCATGAGCCACCGCACCCGGCCTCACTCTTTGTTATAAAGGAAGATTAGTAGATGTTAGAGAGATGTTAAGACATATTAGCATTAAAGTGAAACTTTCTTGTTGACATAGTCAGTGTTATTAAAAGAAAATTAAAAGGAAAATATTATATGTGCTGCCCAAGTTAATTGATGTTGTGCCTATCACCTAAAATTATTTCCTGTATCTTAAAGGTATGTGTGCCCACTTTGGGATATAGTAAACCAAGAGAAAAGGGGATTGAATCATTTTTAAAAACTGAGGGATCGTTCCAAAAAGGAGAAAACTTTATGCCACCAAAGATTATCATACTCTTGTATTTTCAAGTCTGTAAAGCACAGTTTTGTTAGTGTTCATTTTCATTGTAAGATCCCTCATTATAAAGGCTCAAGCAGGCCGGGCGCAGTGGCTCACGCCTGTAATCCCAGCCCTTTGGGAGACCGAGGCGGGCGGATCACCTGAGGTCAGGAGTTTGAGACCAGTCTGGCCAACATGGTAAAACGCTGTCTCTACAAAAAAAAAAAAAAAATTAGCCAGGCATGGTGGCGTGTGTCTGTAGTCCCAGCTACTTGAGAGGCTGAGGCAGGAGAATCGCTTGAACCTGGGAGGCAGAAGTTGCGGTGAGCCAAGATCGTGCCATTGCACTCCAGCCTGGGTGACAGAGCAAGACTCAGTCTCAAATAAATAAATAAATAAATAAATAAATAAAGATTCAAGCTAACAAAAGAAAACTTGTCAATGCATCTGTATCACCTTATCTGATGCATTATTTATTCACTCAAATAAAATTCATGGAGACCATCTACCTATTTAGAGCTTAACAAATATAATTAGTATTCAGCTATAAAACAAAAACCTTTGCGTATGAAGCTACAATAAGCTAAGGGAAACAAATCAACAGAGGTACAAGGAAAAATATTTTAGAATTTCAATAGAAAAACTGTAAGTTTGAAAAAGATAAGAAGGAGAGAAGAGGTACATTAAGAAATCCGGATAGGTTCAAGTAAGTTTTCCATGCTTTTTTGAAAGAAATTTTCAAAGTAGGATGATGAACCATCTTGGTTTTCCTGGGATGGGTGAATTTCCTAGGATACAGAACTTTTTAAAAAATTGAGAAAGTCCTGGCAAATCAGGACCAGTTGGTCACTCTAATTCGAAAGCTTCCTTCAGGCCAGGTGCGGTGGCTCACCCCTATAATCCCACCTCAGCACATTGGGAGGCTGAGGTGCATGGATTACCTGAGGTTAGGAGCTCAAGACCAGCCTGGTCAACGTGGTGAAACACTGTCCCTACTAAAAATACAAAAATTAGCCGGGTGTGGTATCACACACCTGTAATCCCAGCTACTTGGGAGGCTGAGGCAGGAGAATCACTTGAACCCAGGAGGCAGAGGTTGCAGTGAGCCAAGAGCATGCCACTGCACTTCAGCCTGGGCAACAGAGCGAAACTCAGTCTCAAAAAAAAAAAAAAAAAGAAAGAAAGAAAGTTACCTTCAAACATACATATTAAGCAGTACAGAAGTAGAACTTTTCCTCCTGTAGGGTGTTGGAGGGTGTATGAAGTTATGTCTACAGAGCATCTGATAAATTTGCCATGCATAGAAATCACTTTGGGGATACTATTAAGTGTCAAAGCTTTTTCCTAAAATTGCAATTCAATTTTATTGACTAATTACCTGAAATGGAATAAGGACTAGCATCAAACATATTTTTCCAATATCTCTTCTACTTGCCTGTTTTTTGAGACGGAGTCTTGCTCTGTCACCAGGCTGGAGTGCAGTGGTGTCATCTCAGCTCACTGCAACCTCTGCCTCCCAGGCTCAAGCGATTCCCCTGCCTCAGCCTCCTGAGTAGCTAGGACTACAGGCGTGCGCCACCACACCCGGCTACTTTTTTGTATTTTAGTAGAGATGGAGTTTCACCATGTTGGCCAGGATAGTCTTGATCTCCTGACCTCATGATCTGCCAGCCTCGGCCTCCCAAAGTGCTGGGATTACAGGCGTGAGCCACTGCGCCCAGCCTCTACTTGCTATTAACCATCTAAGTGCTCAGTGACACTCACATAGTAATCCTTCTAGGGATGCTGGGGCATTATCTGTAAATGGTTGAAGATATTAAGTAACCAAAGGCATCTGAATATGAAAATCCTCCAGTTCAGCATGCCAGTGTTTTTTTTCACAGATCATCTACTTGTCTCTTCCATCCCTACCACTTGATTTATAAGATAATGTAATTAAATTTGATAATCAGTCTCTGAAATGCCTTCTCTGTGCAAGATACTTTGCTAATTTAATTCTAAGCTCCTCTTACAAATCATGTATAAAATTATACACTTCTACAATTATATACTTCTACCTTATTGAAAATCGAATGGTGTGAACCCGGGAGGCAGAGCTTGCAGTAAGCCGAGATCGCGCCACTGCACTCCAGCCTGGGCGGCAGAGCGAGACTCTGTCTCAAAAAGAAAAAAAAAAAGAAAAGAAAAGAAAATCAAGATTTGGGATTTTTCCAAATTCGCACCTTGAAGATTTCAATTTTCTGTAAGGGAAACCATTACCATGAAATGTTTCATTGTGCATATTCCTAGTACTCCTCACTTAAGGCTCTAACAGCACTTTCTAGGTGTAAAATACAACACAGGGCCAGGCACGGTGGCTCACGCCTGTAATCCCAACACTTTGGGAGGCCGAGGCAGGCAGATCATGAGGTCAGGAGATCAAGACTATCCTGGCCAACATGGTGAAACCCCATCTCTACTAAAAATACAAAAATTAGCTGGTCATGGTGGCGTGTGCCTGTAGTCCCAGCTATTCAGGAGGCTGAGGCAGGAGAATCTCTTGGACCCAGGAGGTAGAGGTTGTGGTGAGCTGAGATCACGCCACTGCACTCCAGCCTGGGCAATAGAGCGAGACTCCATCTTAAAAAAAGAAAAAAAAAAGTCACAGTACACACAAAAGTAAAATAAAATAAACAAAAAAATGAATAAAATAACAAAATCCCCACAGTACTAATATCTCACAATTCACCATGTAATAACATCATTTCTTCTTCTTTTTTTTTTTTTTGAGACGGTGTCTCCCTCTGTCGCCCAGGCTGGAGTGCAGTGGCGTCATCTTGGCTCACTGCAACCTCTGCCTCCCGGGTTCCAGCAATTCTCCTGCCTCGGCCTCCCGAATCGCTGGGACTACAGGCACAAGCCACCATGCCCGGCTAATTTTTTGTATTTTAGGAGAGACAGGGTTTCACCAAGTTGCCCAGGCTGGTCGCAAACTCCTGGGCTCAGGCAATCCGCCTGACTCGGCCTCCCAAAGTGCTGGGATTATAGGTGTGAGCCACCGCTCCCAGCCACATCATTTCTTCTTAATGCATTCTTCTCATTTATGTATTGCACTATTCAAAACAGTTATTGTTCCAATTTTAGTATATGCGCTGCCTAAGCAAGCGCTATTCAAAAAATTATTGAGTTACTTTCTTTGGACTGAACACTCTGCTAGGAACTGGGGATTCAGGAATAACAGACCATGCCCCTACCTACATAGGGCTCAAATTTCTGGTTGGTGCCTTTGAGATATTTAAAATGAATATCAACTAGAAAAAAAAAGTATCCAAGGCATGAAGCTCTGACTACTCAGGAGAAAAAGATTAGCTAGCCAAGCAGATCTTGTCTATCTTTAGTTTTCAGACTTTGGGGATCAAATAAAAGGAAAGTAGAATAGTTTAGAACAAGAAATAAGTCATACTGGAATACAACCAGAATAAGAAAAAACCAAAAAGCTATAATCTCTGTTTGTCTTCCTTGGAGCAGAGTCCTGCAAAATAAATCTTTTGATACAGATGTGGGGTTACTTCCTCCTCTCCCTGAATCCTTATTAAAGCTTTTGGTAAACAGCTTTGGTTAATATAATCCTGTTTCTTTTAATGACATTGGTTCACTCTTTAGCTATTACGTACTTTCTGACTTTACTTTCATGGATAAGTTGCCATGCCAATGAAATTCTTGGGAATACAAAAATTTAGCCCAAGAATCCAACTGGACCAGATTTTTCAAGCAAAATCTTTGTTTGCTTTCTTTCTTTCTTTCTTTCTTTCTTTCTTTCTTTCTTTCTTTCTTTCTTTCTTTCTTTCTTTCTTTCTTTTTTTGAGACGGAGTCTCAGTCTGTCACCCAGGCTGTAGTGCAGTGGCACTTTCTCAGCTCACTGCAACCTCTGCTGCCCGGGTTCACGCCTTTCTCCTGCCTCAGCCTCCTGAGTAGCTGGGATTACAGGCGCCTGCCATTGCGCCCAGCTAATTTTTGTATTTTTAGTAGAGACGGGGTTTCACCGTGTTACCTAGAATGGTCTCGATCTCCTGACCTCGTGATCCGTCTGTCTTGGCCTCCCAAAGTGCTGGGATTACAGGCGTGAGCCACCGCACCTGGCCCAATCTTTGTTTTCTTTTTATTGGTACAGAGTCCTGTGAATAAAAAAAAAGGAAACTATAGGTAATTTAAAAATTCTTTTGGCAAGAAAAGCAATCAATATTATAAACAATACTGCCAGGCTGGGCGGATCTCCTGAGTTCAGGAATTCGAGATCACCCTGGGCAACACGGTCAAACCCCGTCTCTACTAAAATATGAAAAATTAGCTGGGCATGGTGGCACGTACCTGTAGTTCCAGCTACTCGGGAGGCTGAGCCACAAGAATCGATCGAGTCCCAGAGGCAGAGGCTGCAGTGAGCCAAGATCATACCACTGCACTCCAGCCTGGGCAACGGAGTGAGACTCCGTCTCAAAACAAAGCAAAACAAAACAAAAACAATACTGCTACTATTAAAATAATAGTCCAGGTGCAGTGCCTCATGCCTGTAATGCCAACACTTTGGGAAGATGAGGCAGGTGGATTGCTTGAGCCCAGGAGTTGGAGACAAGCCTGGACAACATGATAAAATCCTGTTTCTACAAAATATAAAAATAAAAAAATTATCTGGGCATAGTGACATTTGCCTGTAGTCCCAGTTACTTGGGAGGCTGAGGTGGGAGAATCACCTGAGTTTATGAGGTCGAGGCTTCAGTGAGTTGTGACTGGGCCACTGCACTCCAGCCTGCATTGCAGAGTAAGACTCTGTCTCAAAAAAAAAAAAAAAAAAGCAGACATTTATTGAGCATCAGTTAAGTGCAGGAAATTAGAGAATAGATAAGGCCATAGTCCTTGGCCTTAAAAAAAAAAAGATCATTTAGTATGTCAGGTGCTAGGTACTAGCAGAGATGCAAAAGAAGTATTCAAGAGGGTTCTGGGCTAGGTGCGGTGGCTCACACCTGTAATCCCAGCACTTTGAGAGGCTGAGGTGGGTGGATCACTTGAGGTCAGGAGACCAGCCTGGCCAACATAGCAAAAGACGATCTCTACGAAAAACTACAAAAATTAGCCAGGCATGGTGGCAGGCGCCTGTAGTCCCAGACACTTGGGAGGCTGAGGCAGGAGAATCGCTTGAACCTGGGAGGTGGAGGTTGCAGTGAGCCAAGATTGAGCCACTGCACTCCAGCCTGGGTGACAGAGCAAGACTCTGTCTCAAAAAAACAAAAACAAAAACAAAACCCTCCTTTCCATTGTCATGTAATTGACTTAAGAGACATAGAAACCAATTCTGACCAACAAATCATAGGAGGTTTGTTGGAAGCCTCTGGGAAAGGAACTTCATCGATCTTGCTGGGTGTTAAGGGGTAGAATGTAGCCTATATAGCCTGATAGTTACTGACAATCATCTTGAGATTATGGCAGGGGAGGCCTAGAATTAAGCTTATATTACAAGGCCGGGCGTGGTGGCTCAAGCCTGTAATCTCAGCACTTTGGGAGGCCGAGACGGGCGGATCACGAGGTCAGGAGATCGAGACCATCCTGGCTAACACGGTGAAACCCCGTCTCTACTAAAAAAATACAAAAAACTAGCCGGGCGAGGTGGCGGGTGCCTGTAGTCCCAGCTACTCGGGAGGCTGAGGCAGGAGAATGGTGTAAACCCGGGAGGCGGAGCTTGCAGCGAGCTGAGATCCGGTCACTGCGTTCCAGCCTGGGCGACAGAGCGAGACTCCGTCTCAAAAAAAAAAAAAAAAAAAAAGCTTATATTACAGACAGCAGAGCAGAAAGATGGAAAAAACTGAGGTTTGACAAAAAAAGGTATCATTCTGTCACCCAGGCTGCAGTGCAAGTGGCACAATCACGACACAATGCAGCCTTGACTCCCCAGGCTCCTGCAATCCTCCTGCTTCAGCCTCCTGAGTAGCTATGACTACATGTATGTGTTACCACGCTGGGCTCTGAGTTCTTGATCATGTAATTTTTCCTCTGAGTTAATTAACGCTAAAGCTTTTGTGAGTCAATATACTTTTTATTTAGGACAGTTTGAATCAGTATTGATGTTATTCGCAGAGAGCATCCTACCTGAAGGTAGGTTCTAACTTTCAAAGACATAATCTGGTTGGGGAGGCAGGATCACCATATTTCACTGGCTCTCTGATGTACTTCCTTTTCTCCATTTTTTTTTTTTTTTAGCATCTGTGAGATCAGGGTGTGTCTCTGAAATCAGAGTATAAAACCATAAAATTATTCTGACTCCTTATTCTGCCAGCAGCTTTTCTTTTCTTTTTTTTTTTTTTTTGGAGGTGGAGCCTCACTCTCTCACCCAGGCCTCAGCCTCCCAAGTAGCTGGGATTACAGGCACCTGCCACCACGCCTGGCTAATTTTTGTATTTTTAGTAGAGATGGGGTTTCACCATGTTGGCCAGGCTGGTCTTGAACCCTTGACCTCAGGTGATTTGCCTGCCTCGGCCTCCCAAAGTGCTGGGATTACAGGCGTGAGCCACCACGCCTCAAGCAGCAGCCTTTTCATAGTTGTCAGTGCCTATGCATGTGTGCATGACCTTGGTCATACTGTTCAGTTGATGTTGCTTTAAGTTATAGGCACTGTTTGAAATACAGGTATTAAGCTTAATTGCCATTTAAAATTAATCATGATTGTATCATGATTCAGAATGGAAATGCAAGTTTATTCTGTCTTCAGAAAAGCACAGAAACAGCAGTGAAACATACATTGATGTAAGTGTAGGAAATATTCATCCTTGGAGGAATTACTACAATTCCATAGTTTCTTGCAAATACTTTATACAAGAACTAGAAAAAGAAGACATCCACAAGTATATGGGACTGTGTTATATTCTGTTACTGAGATGCATGCAGAAGGAATGCCTATCACACATCAAACAATGCACCTGAAAGCAAGAAAAAAAAAAAGCCAAATCCCTCAGAATACATGTAAGAAATGTCAAGGTCTGATAGGTTTGTGTTATTGCACCACACGGGACTGTCATTAAAGCATTGAGAAATAGAAAGTGGAAACATTATCAGTTGCCTTTTGCTTATAGGAAATTAATTGCCAAGTTGGTCTTTTAGGTAGATGTGGTCACACCAGTTGTCTATGAGAATTTATTTTCCTGAACTAGAAGAAGAGTTTTAAATAATTTGATCTTATTGTTTTTATTTTTGAAGGCCAGATCAGCTTCTTTTCCTTGAATAATTGAGGAATTTTGCTCTTTTTTTAAAAAATTATTATACTCTTAAGTTCTAGGGTACATGTACACAACGTGCAGGTTTGATACATAGGTATACATGTGCCATGTTGGTTTGCTGCCCCTATCAACTCATCATTTACATTAGGTATTTCTCCTAATGCTATCCCTCTCCCAGCCCCCAACCCCCCCGACAGGCCCCGGTGTGTGATGTTCCCTACCCTGTGTCCAAGTGATCTCACTGTTCAGTTCCCACCTATGAGTGAGAACAGGCGGTGTTTTGTTTTCTGTCCTTGTAATAGTTTGCTCAGAATGATGGTTTCCAGCTTTATCCATGTCCCCACAAAGGACATGAACTCATCCTTTTTTATGGCTGCATAGTATTCCATGGTGTATATGTGCCATATTTTCTTAATCCAGTCTATCATTGATGGACACGTGAGTTGGTTCCAAGTCTTCACTATTGTGAATAGTACCACAATAAACATACATGTGCATGTGTCTTTATAGTAGCATGATTTATAATCCTTTGGGTATATACCCAGTAATAGGATGGCTGGGTCAAATGGTAATTCTAGTTCTAGATCCTTGAGGAATCATCACACTGTCTTCCACAATGGTTAAACTAATTTACACTCCCACCAACAGTTTAAAGTGTTCCTGTTTCTCCACATCCTCTCCAGCATCTGTTGTTTCCTGACTTTTTAATGATTGCCATTCTACCTGGCATGAGATGGTATCTCATTGTGGTTTTGATTTGCATTTCTCTGATGGCCAGTGATAATGAGCATTTTTTCATGTGTCTGTTGGCTACATAGATGTCTTTAGAGAAGTGTCTGTTCATATCCTTTGCCCACTTTTTGATGGGATTGTTTGTTTTTTTCTTGTAAATTTGTTAGAGTTCTTTATAGATTCTGGATATTAGCCCTTTGTCAGATGAGTAGATTGCAAAAATTTTCTCCCATTCTGTAGGTTGCCTGCTCACTCTGATGGTAGTTTCTTTTGCTGTGCAGAAGCTCTTTAGTTTAATTAGATCCCATTTGTCAATTTTGGCTTTTGTTGCCATTGCTTTTGGTGTTTTAGTCATGAAGTCCTTGCGCATGCCTATGTCCTGAATGGTATTGCCTAGGTTTTCTTCTAGGGTTTTTAGGGTTTTAGGTCTAACATTTAAGTCTTTAATCCATCTTGAATTAATTTTTGTATGAGGTGTAAGGAAGGGATCCAGGTTCAACTTTCTACATATGGCTAGCCAGTTTTCCCAGCACTATTTATTAAATAGGGAATCCTTTCCCTATTTCTTATTTTTGTCAGGTTTGTCAAAGATCAGATGGTTGTAGATGTGTGGTGTTATTTCTGAGGTTGTAGATGTGTGGTGTTATTTGTGAGGCCTCTGTTCTGTTCCATTGGTCTATATATCTGTTTTGTTACCAGTACCATGCTGTTTTGGTTACTGTAGCCTTGTAGTATAGTTTGAAGTCAGGTAGCATGATGCCTCCAGCTTTGTTCTTTTGGCTTAGGATTGTCTTGGCAATGTGGGTTCTTTTTTAGTTCCATATGAACTTTAAAGTAGTTTTTTTCCAAAGGCATTTTGCTCTTTAAGTGAAATTACCAGCACTATTGGAGATACTGTTATTTAGCCCTGGTAAAAACCTGTTTCAAAAAGATAACCACTCTAGCCACGTGTAATGGTGCATACCTGTAATTCCAGCTACTTAGGAGGATTAGACAGGAGGGTTGCTTGAGCCTAGAAGTTTGAGGCTGTAGTACACAATGATAGTACTTGTGAATAGCCACTGCACTCCAGTTTGGGCAACATAGTGAGATGCCATCTCTCAAATAAAGAAAAAAGAAAGAAGAAAACCACTCTAACTTTGGAACTTGCACCTTTGGAATAAACTTAGCTGTATGGATCGTATATACTTCTGCAGTTAGCATCTGTAATATCCATAGCATAATCCACATTTTTCTGGAAATGCTTGCATGCAGCAGGATAGAAGTTTCTTAATCTCTTGTGTGTTTTAAATGTTTATAGACATATTTAGAGTGTAGAGAGACTGCTGTCTGTAAATAGATCTGCTTCCCTAAACAGTCCCTAAATGATCTCTCTGCCTCTTTCCTTGTCTTGCACTTAATTCTGTATGATGCAAAATGTCCTTTCTAAAGCCTGATTTGATTCTACTGCCTGAAGAATAGCATATGGACTCCTCAGTCTGATATTCAGTTTGATAATGTCAGTCTACATTTCTAATTTTATTTTGTACCATACTCTTTCACATATTCTATACCTCAATCGCATTGGAGGACTTGCCTTTGCCCAAACCTACTTATAGTCTCTTATCTCCATATCTTTCCTTATGCTGGTTTCTCCTTGTGAAATCCTTTCCTATCATCTATCTCTTCCTTTTGGAGTACCTCCCATGCTTTGTGGCCCAGCTCAAGTAGTGCTGTTTTACATCTCCTTATTGAGGGTTAATGCCTGTCTCTCTTATTTTCCTATTATTTTCATTGCATGTTGTGTCACTACTACACTTGGTCTATCTTGTATTCAAATTAAGAGTGATTTGTAAATATGTTTGCTCTACTGGACTTGGGCTCCTAAGAGCAGTGACCAAATTTTTCACTAATTTTAGTCATTTGATAATTAATGGAGTTAGTCACTGTGTTAAATACTCTCATGAAGCTTCTAGTCAATAAGGAAAGCCAGACATTAATGAATAATTACAAGTGTGTTGAATATGATGACAGAAATGTAAGTTTTAATAGGAGCATATCAGAAGGGAATATAATTTAGTCTGAGTAACTGGGGAAAGCTTCCTGGAAGAAGTAACATTTAAACTGAGTTGTTGTTGTTGTTGTTGTTATTGTTATTGTTGTTCTTGTTGTTGTTTTTGAGACGGAGTCTCGCTGTGTTGCCCAGGCTGGAGTGCAGTGGCACAATCTCGGCTCACTGCAGGCTCCGCCTCCAGGGTTCATGCCATTCTCCTGCCTCAGCCTCCCGAGTAGCTGGGACCACAGGCACCCGCCACCATACCCGGCTAATTTTTTTGTATTTTTAGTAGAGACGGGGTTTCACCCTGTTAGCCAGGATGGTCTTGATCTCCTGACCTCATGATCCGCCCGCCTTGGCTTCCCAAAGTGCTGGGATTACAGCCGTGAGCCGGGATTACAGGCGTGAGCCGCCGCGCACGACCTAAAGTGAGTTTTAAAGGATAATACCAGCCTGGTGCTTTGGTTCCTGCCTGTAATCCCAGCGTTTCGGGAGGCTGGGGTGGGAGAACTGCTTGAGCTCAGGAGTTCGAGAACAGACTGGGCAACATAGCAAAACCTTGTCTTTACTTAAAAAATTAAAAAATAATAAAAAATTAGTTGGGCATGGTGGTGTGTGCCTATAGTCCCAGCTACCAGGAAGGCTGAGGTGGAAAGATAGCTTGAGCCTGGAGGCTGCAGTGAGCCGTCATTGCACGACTGCACTCCTACCTGGGGTACACAGCAAGACCCTGTCTCAAAAAAAAAAAAAAAAAAAAAGTAGGAACTAGCAAGATGAAAATGGGAAGGGAATTGAAAGAGGACAGGAACAGTGTCTAAGAAATCTAATACTTTAGAAATAATGACATGTTCTTATTACTGAAGAAAGTCAAGATTGTGGAAATTTAATAAATGAGGAGGAACGTGGCACCATGTGAGCCTGTAGAAGCAGACAAGGGCTGAATCACGCTGTCCTAAGAATTTTTTATTTTATCGTAGGGGCAGTAGGAAGTAATTGGAGGTTTTAATAAGGGAAAAGAGGAGGTCAGAATTATGTTTGTAAAAGCACACTTTGGCTGGGCTCGGTGGCTCGCGTCTGTAATCCCAGCACTTTGGGAGACGGAGGCGAGTGGATCACGAGGTCAAGAGATAGAGACCATTCTGGCCAACAGAATAGGCAGGAGAATCACTTGAACCCGGGAGGCGAAGGTTGCAGTGAGCTGAAATCGCCCCACTGCACTCTAGCCTGGGCGACAGCGCGAGACTCCGTCTCAAAAAAATAAAAATAAAATAAAAATAAAAAAATAAAAGCACACGTTTGCTGCAGTATGAATAGATCTGATACACAAAAGTTTGTTAGTTGTTTGTTTTGGTGGGAGGTGGTTTTATTTGTCGTTTGCAATTATTTAGGCAAGAGACAGTGGCTTAGACCCTTAGATATTTGCATCCCCTACGAAGTTGAGTACAAGTGTTTGTTTCCAGTGTCATTAATAAATGTTTTTTGAACTAAAGTAAATTAATTGACTCATTATGTGTAAACTCCAAGACACTACAGTCATTAGGAACATTTTTTTTTTTGAGATAGAGTCTCGCTCTGTCACCCAAGCTGGAGTGCAACGGCGTGATCTCGGCTCACTGCAACCTCCGCCTCCTGGATTCAAGCAATTCTCCTGCCTCAGCCTCCCAAGTAGCTGGGATTACAGGCACGTGCCACCATGCCTGGCTAATTTTTGTATTTTTAGTAGAGACAGGGTTTTGCCATCTTGGCCATGCTGGTCTCAAACTCCTGATCTCAGGTGATGCACCCACCTCAGCCTCCCAAAGTGCTGGGATTACAGGCGTGAGCCACCGTGCCCAGTCATGGAACAAACACTTTCTTTTTTTTTTTTTTTGACAGAGTCTCTCTCTGTCGCCCGGGCTGGAGTGCAGTGGCGTGATCTCAGCTCATTGCAGCCTCCACCTCTCAGGTTCAAGCGATTCTCCTGCCCCAGCCTCCAAGTAGCTGGGGGAACAAACATTTTTAAATACTTGTACATTCTTCTCCAAGTGACCTCAGGTCTGTGATTCCAGGTTTCCCTAAGTCCAGAGCAAATAATTTCTTCTCTGGTGGTCCCTGAAGATCCTGTATCAGGAAGAAAACACTGTAACTAAAACTACTGCCAGCCTCATTTTATAAGAAACTTCTGTATAAAGGTCACTTGTTGAGTATTGGTGGAAATGACATTCCTTTCAGTTCAAGAAAGGAAACTCATTCTTTCTCATTAGTTGTCTCCTGCTTTGGTTGCTAATGTTTCAATGTATGCAAATAAAATTTCTCCCTTAGCTTACTTCATAAAAACAACAGGTTATGCTTTTAATTTTTTGTGAGGTTAGAAAATCAGTCTAGGTGTAATATTTGATAATCTTGCGTCAGGTTATTTTTTATGCTTAGTAATTTTTTAAAATTTCAAGATAGCCATTTATTATCAAAATGGGAAGTGTGTGTAGGTATGATTAAGCATGATTAAAGAAAACAGGCCATGGCCGGATACAATGGCTCATGCCTGTAATCCCAGCACTTTGAGAGGCCGAGGTGGGTGGATCACTTGAGGCCAGGATTTCCAGACCAGTCTGGCCAACATGGTGAAACCCCATCTCTACTAAAAAATATATAAAAAATTAGCCAGGCATAGTGGAGCGTGCTTGTAGTCCCAGCTACTCAGGAGGCTGAGGCAGGAGAATCGTTTGAACCCAGGAGGGGGAGGTTGCAGTGAACCAAGATCGCGCCATTGCACTTCAGCCTGGGCAACAAGAGTGGAACTTGATCTCAAAAAAGAAAAGAAAATAATAGACAAGGAGGTATTTAGCTAGTTATGAGGCATAATTATTCAGGATAGTTGTGAGATACACACACAGACACACACCTCTTCTTTCAGATGCCAAATAGAGACATGATTAAGTTTCTTTTTAAAATTTTTTATTTTTTGTTTTTTTATTTTACTTTAAGTTCTAGGGTACATGTGCACAACATGCAGGTTTGTTACACATGTATATGTGCCGTGTTGGTGTGCTGTACCCATTAACTCGTCATTTACATTAGGTATATCTCCTAATGCTATCCCTCCCCCCACCCCACAACAGGCCCCCCCTTGTGTGATGTTCCCCTTCCTGTATCCAAGTGTTCTCACTGTTCAATTCCCACCTATAAGTGAGAACATGTGGTGTTTGGCTTTTTGTCCTTGCGATAGTTTGCTCAGAATGATGGTTTCCAGCTTCATCCATGTCCCCACAAAGGACATGAACTCATCCTTTTTTATGGCTGCATAGTATTCCATGGTGTATATGTGCCACATTTTCTTAATCCAGTCTATCACTGATGGACACGTGAGTTGGTTCCAAGTCTTTGCTATTGTTAATAGTGCTGCAATAAACATATGTGTGCATGCGTCTTTATAGCAGCATGATTTATAATCCTTTGGGTATATACCCAGTAATAGGATGGCTGGATCAAATGGTATTTCTAGTTCTAGATCCTTGAGGAATCGCCACACTGTCTTCCACAATGGTTGAACTAGTTTATAGTCTCACCAACAGGGTAAAAGTGTTCCTGTTTCTCCACATCCTCTCCAGCATCTGTTGTTTCCTGACTTTTTAATGATTGCTATTCTAACTGGTGTGAGATGGTATCTCATTGTGGTTTTGATTTGCATTTCTCTGATGGCCAGTGATGATGAGCATTTTTTCATATGTCTGTTGGCTGCATAAATGTCTTCTTTTGAGAAGTGTCTGTTCATATCCTTTGCCCACTTTTTGATGGGGTTGTTTGTTTTTTTCTCGTAAACTTGTCTGAGTTCTTTGTAGATTCTGGATATTAGCCCTTTGTCAGATGAGTAGATTGCAAAAATTTTCTCCCATTCTGTAGGTTGCCTGCTCACTCTGATGGTAGTTTCTTTTGCTGTGCAGAAGCTCTTTAGTTTAATTAGATCCCATTTGTCAATTTTGGCTTTTGTTGCCATTGCTTTTGGTGTTTTAGTCATGAAGTCCTTGCCCATGCCTATGTCCTGAATGGTATTGCCTAGGTTTTCTTCTAGGGTTTTTATGGTTTTAGGTCTAACATTTAAGTCTTTAATCCATCTTGAATTAGTTTTTGTATGAGGTGTAAGGAAGGGATCCAGGTTCAACTTTCTACATATGGCTAGCCAGTTTTCCCAGCACTATTTATTAAATAGGGAATCCTTTCCCAATTTCTTGTTTTTGTAAGGTTTGTCAAAGATCAGATGGTTGTAGATGTGTGGCATTATTTCTGAGGGCTCTGTTCTATTCCATTGGTCTATATATCTGTTTTGTTACCAGTACCATGCTGTTTTGGTTACTGTAGCCTTGTAGTATAGTTTGAAGTTAGGTAGCATGATGCCTCCAGCTTTGTTCTTTTGGCTTAGGATTGTGTTGGCAATGCGGGCTCTTTTTTGGTTCCATATGAACTTTAAAGTAGTTTCTTCCAATTCTGTGAAGAAAGTCATTGGTAGCTTGATGGGGATGGCATTGAATCTATAAATCACCTTGGGCAGTATGGTCATTTTCACAATATTTATTCTTCCTATCCATGAGCATGGAATGTTCTTCCATTTGTTTGTGTCCTCTTTTATTTCACTGAGCAGTGATTCATAGTTCTCCTTGAACAAGTTCTTCACATCCCTTTTAAGTTGGATTCCTAGGTATTTTGTTCTCTTTGAAGCAATTGTGAATGGGAGTTCACTCATGATTTGGCTTTCTATTTGTATGTTATTGGTGTATAGGAATGCTTGTGAGTTTTGCACATTGATTTTGTATGCTGAGACTTTGCTGAAGTTGCTTATCAGCTTAAGGAGATTTTGGGCTGAGACGATGGGGTTTTCTAAATATACAATCATGTCATCTGCAAACAGGGACAATTTGACTTCCTCTTTTCCTAATTTTTTTTTTTTTTTTGAGATGGAGTCTCGCTCTGTCGCCCAGGCTGGAGTGCAGTGGCCGGATCTCAGCTCACTGCAAGCTCCGCCTCCCAAGTTTATGCCATTCTCCTGCCTCAGCCTCCGGAGCAGCTGGGACTACAGGTGCCCGCCACCTCGCCCGGCTAGTTTTTTGTATTTTTTAGTAGAGACGGGGTTTCACCGTGTTAGCTAGGATGGTCTCGATCTCCTGACCTCGTGATCCGCCTGTCTCGGCCTCCCAAAGTGCTGGGATTACAGGCTTGAGCCACTGCGCCCAGCCCTCTTTTCCTAATTGAATACCCTTTATTTCTTTCTCCAGCCTGATTGCCCTGGCCAGAACTTACAACACTATGTTAAATAGGAGTGGTGAGAGAGGGCATCCCTGTCTTGTGCCAGTTTTCAAAGGGAATGCTTCCAGTTTTTGCCCATTCAGTATGATATTGGCTGTGGGTTTGTCATAAACAGCTCTTATTATTTTGAGATACATCCCATCAATACCTAATTTATTGAGAGTTTTTAGCATGAAGGGCTATTGAATTTTGTCAAAGGCCTTTTCTGCATCTATTGAGATAATCATGTGGTTTTTGTCTTTGGTTCTGTTTATATGCTGGATTACATTTATTGATTTGTGTATATTGAACCAGCCTTGAGTCTCAGGGATGAAGCCCACTTGATCATGGTGGATAAGCTTTTTGATGTGCTACTGGATTTGGTTTGCCAGTATTTTGTTGAGGATTTTTGCATCGATGTTCATCAGAGATATTGGTCTAAATTTCTCTTTTTTTGTTGTGTCTCTGCCAGGCTTTGGTATCAGGATGATGTTGGCCTCATAAAATGAGTTAGGGAGGGTTCCCTTTTTTTCTATTGATTGGAACAGTTTCAGAAGGAATGGTACCAGCTCCTGTTTGTACCTCTGGTAGAATTCGGCTGTGAATTCTTCTGGTCCTGGACTTTTTTTGGTTGGTAGGCTATTAAGTATTGCCTCAATTTCAGACCCTGTTATTGGTCTATTCAGGGATTCAACTTCTTCCTGGTTTAGTCTTGGGAGGGTGTATGTGTCCAGGAATTTATCCATTTCTTCTAGATTTTCTAGTTTATTTGTATAGAGGGGTTTATATTATTCTCTGATGATAGTTTGTATTTCTGTGGGATCGGTGGTGATATCCCCTTTATCATTTTTTATTGCAGCTATTTTATTCTTCTCTCTTTTCTTCTTTATTAGTCTTGCTAGCGGTCTATCAATTTTGTTGATCTTTTCAAAAAATCAGCTCCTGGATTCATTGATTTTTTGAAGGGTTTTTTGTGTCTCTGTTTCCTTCAGTTCTGCTCTGATCTTAGTTATTTTTGCCTTCTGCTAGCTTTTGAATGTGTTTGCTCTTGCTTCTCTATTTCTTTTAATTGTGATGTTAGGGTGTCAATTTTAGATATTTCCTGCCTTCTCTTATGGGCATTTAGTGCTATAAATTTCCCTCTACACACTGCTTTAAATGTGTCCCAGAGATTTTGGTATGTTGTGTCTTTGTTCTCATTGGTTTCAAAGAACATCTTTATTTCTGTCTTCATTTTGTTATGTACCCAGTTGTCATTCGGGAGCAGGTTGTTCAGTTTCCATATAGTTGAGCAGTTTTGAGTGAGTTTCTTAATCCTGAGTTCTAGTTTGATTGCACTGTGGTCTGAGAGACAGTTTGTTATAATTTTTGTTCTTTTACACTTGCTGAGGAGTACTTTACTTCACACTATGTGGTCAATTTTGGAATAAGTGAGATGTGGTGCTGAGAAGAATGTATATTCTGTTGATTTGGGGTGGAGAGTTCTGTAGATGTCTATTAGGTCTGCTTGGTGCAGAGCTGAGTTCAATTCCTGGATATCCTTGTTAATTTTCTGTCTCGTTGATCTGTCTAATATTGACAGTGGATACTATACATATCTAGATGCCTTCTCTACACAACCTTAAAGACTTGATATTATTAGGAATATTTACATTATGAATTGGATTAAGGGACATTTTTAGACAAACTTGAAGTAGTCGCAATTAGTCTTCGGTTCACCTTACTGCCCCTTTCTGTTCAGGTTCATCCTCTTCTGTATTCACATTCCTGGTGTCCACATGATGGTTTCTAATTGCTTATTGCTTTCCTTCTTGCAGTCTTTCAGACCTTATTTCTCTGAAAATATTTCATGATATAGTGTACTCCAAAATGAGGTGTCTTTTTTTCTAACTCCATTCTTTTTTTTTGCGGCAGAGTTTTGCTTTTGTTGCCCAGGCTGGAGTGCAATGGTGTGACCTTGGCTCACTGCAACCTCCACCTTTCAGGTTCAAGCAATTCTTCTTCCTCAGCCTCCTTAGTAGCTGGTACTACAGGCGCACACCACCATGTCTGGCTAATTTTTTTGTATTTTTGGTAGAGACAGGGTTTCACCATGTTGGCCAGGCTTGTCTCGAACTCCTGACCTCAAGTGATTTGCCCACCTCGGCCTCCCAAAGTGCTGGAATTACAGGTGTGAGCCACCGCACTCAGTCGTTTCTAACTCTGTTTAAACTTTCAACTTCTTCAAGAAGCTCACCTTAGCTAGGCGTTAGGAAGAAAGTGCTCTTACTAAGCTAATTTGAATCAAAGCATTTGTTTAATCTTTATGCATATTTACAGTTGAGAAAAGGATAGTCATTAACTCAAGTGACAATGATTTTGTAGTGTAATTTTAAGCTCTGTAAAGGAGATGTTTTTTAGATCAGGCAACAATTTAACTGGCGTAATTCTCAATCTTAGTTGCCCTTTGGAATCATTTGAGAAGCTTTTAAAAGATGCCTATTGCCGAGACCCATAGCAGAGAGTCTAATATAATTGGTCTGGGGTGAGGATCAGAAAGTGGAATTTTTAAATCTCCGCAGATGGATTCTAATGTGCAGCTATGTCTAAGAACCATCAGGTTAGAATGACCCTGTTTTGATTTAACCTCATTACTAAAAGGTTTTCATTTTTCTGTTATGTGGGTTACATACACATTGATTACTGTATCTGATAAAAGAAGGTTGGGAAAAGTTTAGTGGGACAATATAGAGCAATAATTGTAATTTAAGTGTCATCAAATTCACCTCCCACATTTTACTAATGAAGAAAATATTTCAAATGGTTAAACTTACAGAGATAGTTAGAGGTGGAGCCAGGGCAAACTTTAAATGACTTAAACAACAGAATATTTTTTAGGATATCTTAAAATATCCTAGATTTTTTTTCACTTTTTGAAATTTAATTTAATTTAATTAATTTTCTAATGGGCTAAATTTATTTATTTATTTATTTATTTTTATTTTTATTTTTTTTTTTTGAGACGGAGTCTTGCTCTGTCGCCCAGGTTGGAGTGCAGTGGCCGGATCTCAGCTCACTACAAGCTCCAGCTCCCGGGTTCCCGCCATTCTCCTGCCTCAGCCTCCTGAGTAGCTGGGACTACAGGCGCCCGCCACCACGCCCGGCTAGTTTTTTGTATTTTTTAGTAAAGACGGAGTTTCACCGTGTTAGCCAGGATGGTCTTGATCTCCTGACCTCGTGATCCGCCCGTCTCGGCCTCCCAAAGTGCTGGGATTACAGGCTTGAGCCACCGCGCCCGGCCTTAATTTATTTTAAAATAAGATTCATTCATACAAATAGCAAAATTCAAACAATTCAAAAAAGTACAAAGTAGAAAAGCACAGGTTAAGGCCGGGCACAGTGGCTCACGCCTGTAATCCCAGCACTTTGGGAGGCCGAGGCAGGCAGATCACCTGAGGTCAGGAGTTCGAGACCAGCCTGGCCAACATGGTGAAAGCCCGTCTCTACTAAAAATAGAAAAATTAGCCAGGCATGGTGGCAGGTGCCTGTAATCCCAGCTACTCAGGAGGCTGAGGCAGGAGAATTGCTTGAACCTGGGAGGTGGAGGTTGTAGTGAGTTGAGACCGCGCCATTGCACTCCAGCCTGGGGGACAAGAGCGAGACTTCCTCTCAAAAAAAAAAAAAAAAAAGCAGCACACGTATGTTTATTGCGGCACTATTCACAATAGCAAAGACTTGGAATCAACCCAAATGTCCATCAGTGACAGACTGGATTAAGAAAATGTGGCACATATACACCATGGAATACTATGCAGCCATAAAAAGGGATGAGTTTGTGTCCTTTGTAGGGACGTGGATGCAGCTGGAAACCATCATTCTCAGCAAACTATCGCAAGAACAGAAAACCAAACACCGCATGTTCTCACTCATAGGTGGGAACTGAACAACGAGATCACTTGGACTCAGGAAGGGGAACATCACACACCGGGTCCTATCACGGGGAGGGGGTAGGGGGGAGGGATTGCATTGGGAGTTTTTTTTACTGATGTAAATGACGAGTTGATGGGTGCTGACGAGTTGATGGGTGCAGCACACCAACATGGCACAAGTATACATATGTAACAAACCTGCACGTTATGCACATGTACCCTAGAACTTAAAGTATAATTAAAAAAAAAAAAAGCAGAGGTTTCTTTCCTTTGTTGCCATTTCTGCCACAAGAATATAACTATTGTCTTCCAGAAGGCGGCAGTATTGCTTACACTTCAACAATCTCCCCATGGCCAGACAGTGATTGCCCAGAGTCGACTATGAATATTCAAATCATCCTCCCAGTGACTCAATTAGTCCTGGTACTGAAATGCCAGGTCAAAGCCAGATTCCCGATTCACGAGAAAAACCAAAAGTGAGCAAAGAACTGCACCAGATAGTGCTGTAACTGTGTGGATAAACAGTAGGAAATAGGTTAGGGACAGAGAGAACTAAAGGAAGCACAGGGCAGCGGGTTGCCGCCCAGAAACCGTCTATCAATTTCCTATCTCCATGGAGGAACTGGAAGAGCTAGGGTCCAGTTTTGAGAAAGTGTGCATCCAATTGGGTCATGCAGAAAATCTTCTCTCCACAATAAACTGGACCCAGTCAATTCAAGGATTTCTACAGTATCCCTCATGGCTCCAGAAGTCTCTAGGCTACTAGAAAAGACCTGGATCTTTCAATAATGCCCTTCCCCAAAAAGAGTTGGGGAGATCATGTTTGAGTTTCCCAACCTTGTAGATTTCCAGCAGGAACAGGTGATAAAAAGCACAGATGCTCCTGTTTTGGTCATTAAATTCTAGCAACATATGGTGAGGAGAATGCTTTTTAGACTTTCTATGTGAGATCACATATCTACTAGAATAAAACGTTTGTTACTGGTGACATCTTTAGGATCCTGAGAGAATGACCCTTCTCTGTGACACTCAGGAATTTGCTTCTCCATGACCTAGGAGAGGACAGAACTGAAGAAGGTAGTAAGTGATGGAATTGTAGAAAGAAAACCTCTTAGTCTCCTCAAATCCTTGAGATCATTGCAGCAGGGATAGGGGCAGGGGCAGAAGCAGAGGCAAGGAATGGACTATGACAGAAAAGGGTTGTGTGAGGGACAGTTACTAAGAGTGAAGGTTCGTTCCCAGGGTAAACCTAGACAAATCACAGAGAAAGAAGTATGTGGGAAACACATGATAGAATTTACATCTCTAAATGTATTTTATCTAAAATGCAAGATACATCTCTAATTATTATGGATCTATTGTGATGTGATCTACTGTTTGGGGTCCTTCAAAGTAATTGGTATAGAGCCTAGAACACAGGACCAAGAACCAGCTTTTTTTTTCTAATCAAGAGCCTTTCTAAAAACAGCCGAGCTCTTAGACCAACTTTGTAGTTTAGACAGTCTTTTGGTAACTAATGGGAATTGCTGTACCTAATTACAACAACAATTGAGAGAAATATCATATTTCATAATGTGAATCAGTTTAAGTTAAATCTTTACTTTCCACAAGCATTATTTTATTTTATTTTATTTTTTGAGATGGAATCTCGCTCTGTCACCCAGGCTGGAGTGCAGTGGCGCAATCTCAGCTCACTGCAAGCTCTGCCTCTTGGGTTCACACCATTCTCCAGCCTCAGCCTCCAGAGTTAGCTGGGACTACAGGTGCCCGCCACCATGCCCGGCTAATTTTTTTGTGTTTTTAATAGAGACAGGGTTTCACCGTGTTAGCCGGGATGGTCTTGATCTCCTGACCTCGAGATCTGCCCGCCTTGGCCTCCCAATGTGCTGGGATTACAGGTGTGAGCCATTGCACCCGGCCTAGCATTATTTCTTTTAGTGACCCCTGGCTACTTCTAAATGATGTGCCTGATTTCAACTATGAAGTTCCACTTTTTTTTTTGCATACTGTATCCAAATTTCATTCTAGATTACAGTACTTGGCAATATATCCAATGATCATGGTTTGTAACGGGAAAAATCCTGACTATTGCCTTCATAAGGCTTAGACATCTTATATAGTCCTGGCAGAACTTCTAGTGATAAACAAAAACAACAACAAAAACCCAGGGATGTTGAATTGACCTGCATTTTCTAGGTTTGAAGCTAAAACAAGTTTTGCTCAGGCTATATAATTTAGTCAATGGGTACGCCCAAACTTCAGACTGGAAATATGAAACCCAGTTAAAAGCCAATAAAGAAAACCTGATGTGATCCCAGAGATAATTAGGAGAATCTACTAAAAGCATTCTTGTTAATAATGCAAGTGTTGGGCTCATTGTCACAGTGTTAGAGGAACCATAACAAAGAAATGCCCACTGTGTTCTCTCTCTCGCTCTCTCTTTTTTTTTTTTTTTTTGAGACGGAGTTTTGTTCTTGTTGCCCAGGCTGGAGTGCAATGGCATGGTCTTGGCTCACTGCAACCTCCACCTCCTGGGTTCAAGCAATTCTCCTGCCTCAGCCTCCCAAGAAGCTGGGATTACCAGTGCCCATCACCGCGTCAGCTGATTTTTGTTGTTGTTTTTTTTTTTGTATTTTTAGTAGCGATGGGGTTTCACCATGATGGCCAGGCTGGTATTGAACAATTGACCTCAGGTGATCTGCCCACCTTGGCCTCCCAAAGTGCTGGATTACAGGAATGAGCCACCATGCCTAGCCAAAAATTGGTTCTTGAAGGCAAAAAAGTCATACTCTTTGTTTTAAATTTTTTGGGACAGGGTCTTTCTCTGTTGCCCAGGCTGGAGGGCAGTGGCGTGAACACTGTTCACTGCAGCCTTGACCTCCTAGGCTCAAGCAATCCTCCTGCCTTGGCCTCCCCTGTTGCTGAGACCACAGGTGTGTACTACCATGCCCATCTAATTTTTTTTTGACTTTTTGTAGAGATGGGGGTCTCATTTTGTTGCCCAGGCTTCATACTGGTTTTTTTTGTTTGTTTTGTTTTGTTTTTTTTTTTGAGACAGAGTCTCACTGTCATCCAGGCTGGAGTGCAGTGGCACGATGTCAGCACACTGCAACTCTGCCTCCTGAATTCAAGCGATTCTCCTGTCTCAGCCTCCTGAGTAGCTGGGATTACAGGCGAGTGCCACCATGCCCAGCTAATTTTTTCTTTTTTCTTTTTTTTTTTTTTTGGTATTTTTAGTAGAGACAGGTTTACACCATGTTGGCCAGGCTGGTCTCGAACTCCTGACCTCAAATGATCCACCTGCCTTGGCCTCCCAAAGCGCTGGGATAGAGGCATGAGCCACCATGCCAGGCCTTTTTTTTTTTTTTTTTTTTAATGTTATAAAAGTCAGATGTGCTGGGTGTGGTGGCTCATGCAACATAGTGAGCACTTATCCCTTAACAAAAAATAAGACAATTAGGCAGGTGTAGTGGCCTGCACCTGTAATCCCAGCTACTTGAGAGACTGACACAGGAGGATTTTTGAGCCCCCCAAATAAAAAAAAAAACGAAAACAAAACACACAGATGTTATTGTATATACAGTACACAAATAGATATACTATATATTAAAAATTTAGGGGGGAATGATTAGGGAAAATGTCTAAAAAGGCTCCTTGAGAGGTGATAATGAAATAAAGGTTGCGTAACATTGGTCTATAATGGTCAGATTATCTTCATCAAATCTAATTGAGGGGGTTCTCAGCTCTAGTGGCACATTTAAAACTTTTGGAGAGCTTTTTAAAAACACTGATATCCAAGTCTAGTTCCCAGAAATTCTAATTTAATTGGTGCAATTAACATATATATATATATTTTTAACAGTTCCCAGTTTATATGTGTGTATATATATATATTTTTTAACAATTCCCAGGTAATTCTAATTTGCAGACAGGATTAAAACCACTGGACCAGACATTCTCAAAGACAAAGCAGCATTGCTTCCCCCAGGGAGAAGTCACACAAATAGCAGAGAAACAGCAGGGAGCACAGGAAGTGGCTGGCATGGAGTACAACTCACTCCTGTTTTAGACGGGCTGTTCTGGCCTCATATCAGGTAACAAAAAGCTGCATTCATCAAGAAGAGACAGCAATGTCCACTTTCTGTATTTTATCATTCCCATTTCATGACACACTATTTGAATTTAGAAGGTCCTTTATGAGTCATTTGGAAAACCTAGGAAGGCCAAAAAATGGCTGTGATTATTCCTGGACTAGTATCCATAATCAGCGTTTTCTGCACAGATGCATTTGGAAATCATCTCTAGCTCGACTCCTAAAATTCTAAGTTCTTATTGAGTGAGTTAGAAAAGCCATTCAGCATGAGATCTTTATCTCCTATACCTAGGAAACTCTAGATGCCAGAAGGGAACTTTCATATAGCATGTAAAAGTTAAAAATTAAAGAAAATTAAAAACAATTAGGAGGGCACTTTCTCTTTCTTTGCATGGAAAGAGGCTTGGGCTAAATTACAGTAACATGGGATTATTGTGACTGAATTTGGTCATTAGATGGGTCACCACTTATTCTTCCCTGAAATGTCACTTGGAATTGACAATGGTATGGCTATATATATTTTTTAAGATGGAGTTTCACTCTTGTCGCCTAGACTGGAATGCAATGGCGCAATCTCGGCTCACTGCAACCTCTGGTTATGGCTATATTTTAATGAAGTGGCTCATTTTCAGGTTGGAAGTCAAAATTATAATGTGTTAATAAGGGTATCACCTTGATTTTTTCTTTTACACATTTTCACACTCAGATGGTATTCACATTGGTCTCATTTATTTGGAGGTTAAAACTAAAAGATGTGGACTGGCTTTCCTGATGTTAATTTTGGTCACTGAGCACCTAACTCAAGGGCAAGGTGGAGATATTTGCAGGCATTACTTGTGAAATTTCTTGAAGCATAAGCATAAAATTTCCAGGAAATTCTCCACAAGGAGAGTCAGCATCAGTTGTACAAGTTGACAAATGCTCACAACTATCTTGTCAACACTTGGTTGATGATTTTGGCAGATCCAGAAGTGAAAAAAATCAAGTGTTGCGGGTTATTAGTAGAGACCAGAATGGATTTGAGATGTGAAGATGGACAAAATGTGGATCCTAAAGAGCTTAAATGCTAAGTATCTGCAATTCATTATCTCTAATTTTTAAAATTTCTTTTTAATTTTTTAATTGACAAAAATGTTATGTATCAGCCGGATGTAGAGATGCATGCCTGTAGTCCCAGCTACTTAGGAGGCTGAAGTGGGAGGATCCTTTGAGCCCAAAAGTTCAAGGCCAGCCTGAGACCACCATCTCAGAAACAAAACAAAATTGTATTTATTTATCATATACAACATGGTGTTTTGAAATATTATGGAATGGCCCAATTGAGCTAATTAACATATGCATTACCTCCTTATCTCTCATTTCAAAGAATGGCAACAATGTGTTGTGAATCCTTTTTAGAATGCTGGCTCACTACAATTCCTCATGTGGAGAAAGCAACCCAGTGACTGTATGATGTTGCTCCTCTACCCACAGCTGATTGAATAAGAGGTAGACACCTGACTTAATTACATTCTTTCTCCTGGGAGTTTGGAATTGGGATACAGAGTCCTTGGTTTGTTTATATTGGGCACTGGAACTGTTAGATAATGAAGAGCTGAGGCTGACTGCCATTTTCTACCAAAAGGGGATGCTGAAGCAGAAAAAGCCAATCTTCAAAGAAAGGAGAGAAGACATTATGTAGCCTAGAGGAGATGAAAATAATATCTTCAGTTTGTGACGTTCAAGTTCCATGTCAAATCCCTTATGAAACCTGACTGTCCTCATAGTTTTGGTTTTATAAGTTATTTGTGTATCTTTTCAATACACATCATCCCCTGATACTTGAACTAATTTGAGTGGGATTCAGTAGCCTACAATTATTGCTGTCTTAAGAAATATGTCTATGTCTCTATACATAGAATGGCTAAAATCTATGAAGAACACATGCCACATTCACTGCAGGTATCTGGCCTCTGAAAATTTTGCTTAAATTATTAAGATTAGCCTTCCAGTAGATGAACTGGCTGTTTAGTATGACAGATGTGGCAGGCTCTGTGAGCAAATGGGTCACAAAGAAATGCTGACTGGCACGAAATCTTTTGCAACATGGGCACATGTTTTACCATGCATGTTCTAAACCAAAAAGTATAGATCTAAACATGCAAAACTTATGGTTAAATTAGCTTTCTTTAACTTAATTAAACCCCGTTAATATAGAGAGACAAAGGAGACATGCACAGCAATTTAATGTCTCCATTATAAAAGATTTGAATAGATTCTAAGATGGATGGAATAATCAGCTCTATCAGCTCCATCCATTTCTAGCCCCCTTTTGCTTCTGCTTTAGACCCCTGACACTAATTATGTAAATTTGACCGCACAGCGCCTGATTGCTTTTGCACTGTAATTTAAATGTAGGTGTCTTATGAAGACAAAAGGAAATGCATTCTTTTCAGAATTAAGAATTTGAACTGATTCACTGATTTTGTTCCTGTTGAATTACCAGGCAGCTGGAGAAACAGCTGGACCAGTTTCTGAAGATCAAAAAAAGAAACATCAAGTCCGAATTACAATAGGGATTTCATCAGAATTTTATAGTGTTGTTTAATAAATACAAAACGGCTGGGCACAGTGACTCATGCCTGCAATCCCAGCACTTTGGGGGGCCAAGGCGGGCAGATCACCCAAGGTCAGGAGTTCGAGACCAGCCTGGCCAACATGGTGAAACCCTGTCTCTACTAAAAATACAAAAATTAGCCAGGCATGGTGACAGACACCTGTAATCCCAGCTACTAGGGAGACTGAGGCAGAAGAATAGCTTGAACCCAGGAGGTGAAGATTGCAGTGAGCTGAGATCATGCCGTTGTACTCCAGCTTGGGCGACAAGAACAAAACTCCATCTCAAAATAATAATAATAATAATAATAATAATAATAAAAACAAAACACACTTTACTGGTAATTGGTTGCTTTCCCTTTTACATCAGCAAATGTATTATGAAGACAGTGCCAAATGCACTAGGAGTTCCTTGATTCACTGAGAGTAATCAGTTTGAACTTTATTTTAAGGACTACAAAATCCAGTTTGAAGGAGGATGTAAAGATCAGAAGCAGTAGAGCACAGGAGGCTCAAGCCTGTAATCCCAGCACATACCCAGTTCTTCTAACTGTATGACCTTTGGTAAATTACTCGAGCTCTCTGTGCTTTAAGCATTCAAAAAAAATTATTGTTATTATTATTTTTTCATCTGGGCCCAGTGGCTCAAACCTGTAATCCCAGCACTTTGGGATGCCAAGGTGGATGGATCACCTGAGGTCAGGAGTTCAAGACCAGCCTGGCCAACATGGTGAACCTCTCTACTAAAAATATAAAAATTAGCTGGGCGTGGTGACAGGTGCCTGTAATCCCAGCTACTGGGGAGGCTGAGACAGGAGAATCGCTTGAGCCCAGGAGGTGGAAGTTGCACTGAGCTGAGATTGTGCCATTACACTCTAGCCTAGGCGACAGGATGAGACTCTGTCTCAAATTAAAAAAAAAAAATTGTTATTATTTTTTAGACATGAGGTCTCGCTATGTTTCCCAGGCTGTTCTTGAACTCTTGGCCTCAAGTGATCCTCCTGCCTCAGCCTCTCGAAGTGCTAGAACTACAGGCGTGAGGCACCATACCCAGCCTCTGTGCTTTTATAGCAGGACAAGCCTCAGACAAAACTCCTCAGACACCGAGTTAAAGAAGGAAGGGGTTTATTCAGCCGGGGGCATGGGCAACACTTCTGTCTCAAGAGCCGAGCTCCCTGAGTGGGCAATTCCTGTCCCTTTTAAGGGTTCGCAACTCTAAGGGGGTGCGTGTGAGAGGGTCGTGATTGATTGAGCAAGCAGGGGGTACTAGACTGGGGGCTGCATGCACCGGTAATTAAATCGGAACAAAACAAGATAGGGATTTTCACAGTGCGTTTCTATACAATGTCTGTAATCTATAGATAACAGAACCAATTAGGTCAGGGGTCGATCTTTAACTGCCGGGCCCAGGGTGTGGCGCCCGGGCTGTCTGCCTTTGGTTTCATGTCTGCCTTTTAGTTTTTACTTCTTTCTTTGGAGGCAGAAATTGGGCATAAGATGATATGAGGGGTGGTCTCCTCCCTTACTTTAATTTTCTTATTTGTGAAATGGGGATAATAACAGTACCTACTTCACTGGATAGTTATGAGGATTAAATGAGTTAGTTTATATGAAGCACTTAAAACAAGGCCTAGCTTATAGTAAGTTGCATTAGTCATTATTATACCCCATTTGCAAAACCTTGCATTTCCTTGAAATCTCTGCCAATGGAACTAATTATTTTATTAGTGCAATATCCTTTCAAATCCAGTCAGTGACTCGAAATTAGGGAAATAGAAATATGTCTGGCTTTTCACAAGCAGATAGCAATGTAGGTAAGGAATGGTATGGTGTATATATGGGTTATGTGTATATATGTGTATAAGAGCTATGTATGTACAAGTAGCCTTGATCTCAGAATTCAGACCTCCTACTTCCTTATGAGAATTACGTTCTGCCCAGTAGGTTGGTTGAATGACTGTCTTATCTTAGGACAGGGACAGTATGTTCTGATTAACTATAGGTGGACAAGGTACACTGGGTCAAGACAAGTATAAGATGAACCCAGCTGCAGGTTCTAGAAGGAAGTTCAGCCTCAGTGGTACACATCAAAAGGGAGGGTAGCCTGGGAAGTTGTTGACAAGAAGGAGGAATAACTTGGAGCTAGAGAATTTTTCTAAAATGGCTAGCACAGTGATGGGTAACCCAGAAGAAGGAATATTCAGAGATCCTGATAAACAGCCTGTTATTTAAGTAAGGGATGTTGCAAATAGCAGAATCTGCAATGGGAGAGTAGTAGGAGCATATTGGACTCCATCTCTGAGGGACTGTGATTTCATGGTGTATTAGGACAAGAGAGCCAATTAAAGGAATCAAAAAGGAGCTCAGATACCAGAAGCAGGGGCTAGATCTCAGAAATCTGAACTCTGTTGAAATTGTAGCATAAGACCAGAACCAGAGCAGCAATGGCAAGTTTACACTGGGTGTTGGGATAAAGACTAGTCAGGATGGTCCTAGGGATGGGTTGGGTGGAAACTTCAGGTCCAAAGGGCTCAGCTGTATGGGTAAGAAGGATAAAAGAGGCTGGGAGTGGGGGGTAGAAAAGAACAACTGGATGTGTGTAAAGGACACTGAGGCAGTTCTTCAAGCATTCTTTTGTCTTTTAAACTTTGAGTCACAGAAAGTACCATTTAACTCTGGGTACTCTCTCAGTGAAGGAATGGTGGTCCTTAAGAATGCCTCATGGTCCTCAAGAATGCCTCGGCCCGGGCTGGGTGCAGTGGCGCATGCCTGTAATCCCAGCACTTTGGGAGGCTGAGGTGGGTGGATCACAAGATCAGGGGTTCGAGACCAGCCTGGCCAATATTGTGAAACCCTGTCTCTACTAAAAATACAAAAATTAGCTGGGTGTGGTGGCGTGTGCCTGTAGTCCCAGCTACTCAGGAGGCTGACATAGGAGAATCACCTGAGCACAGGAGGTGGAGGTTGCAGTGAGCCAAGATCGCGCCAATGCACTCCAGCCTGGTGACAGAGCAAGACTCCGTCTCAAAAAAAAAAAAAAAAAAAAAGAATGCCCCAGCCCTGGCAACATCTCTGAGTGATGGGTAGAAAAAACAACAACAGCAACAACAAAAATAACTACATTCTGGTGGGTGTGGTGGCTCATGCTTGTAATCCCAGCACTTTGGGAGGCCAAGGCTGGTGGATCGCTTGAGCCCAGGAGTTTGAGACCAGCCTGGGCAACATGATGAAATCCCGTCTCTACTAAAAATACAAAAATTAGCTGGGCATGATGGCACATGCTTGCAATCCCAGCTACTCGGAGGCTGAAGCAGGAGAATTGCTTGAACCCAGAAGGCGGAGGTTGCAGTGAGCCGAGGTCTCATCACTGCACTCCAGCCTAGGTGACAGAGCAAGACTCAGTCTCAAAACAAACAAACAAAAAAAACTTGCTCCCTAGAATTCAAGGAAGAACCAAGTGTATTTAAAATAACATAAAAACTTAATTGGAAAAATCACATTTTGTGATTACTAGATTAGGGAAATGGAATGGTGTTTGGAAGGAGAATTGCACTAGTTATAAAGGAAAATGACCTTCTGTGAGAGTTGGATGCCCTGTGGTTGCTCTTAGATTAATTTGCCTCCTTACTTGTTACTGATCACACCTACTTCTTGTTGCAGAAAAAACGTTCCTTTCCATAGCTATAGTCTTAACCTGTTGTCTAAATAATGTAGCTAAATCAGCTGAGCATATGGGAATCAGAGACTAAAAGAAGCTCATTAGGCATTCAATAAATATTTGCTGAATGAATGAAATGCTCAGTAAGCATTAAAAGATGATGATAATGACAATGGTCAGGATGAAGAAGGAAAAGGAAAGGAAAGGGGACAGAAGAAGGCATGAATAGCTGTAGCTCTAAGGCAATTGGCTCACCAATTACACTCCTGAAGCGATAACATAACAATCACTGTTTTCAGGTGCTCAGATGCTGGTTCTCCAGTTTGTGTATCATCTCAGATTTTTGGTTTAGATTTTCCCTTAAACTATTTTAGTCCTCCATTTAATGTCTATTAATCTACAGAGAAGATGAAGGGACAAGAGATTAATAGTAGCTAAAACTTTCCAATGTTTTCTTTGTGCAAAGGCTTATCTCATTTTACTCTCACAGTTTCTCATAGAGAGGGACTATTATTATACCTGTTTTACAAATAAGGAAACTGAGACTTAGCAGCATTTTCAAGGTCACACAGCTGGTATATAGCAGAACTAGAGTGTAAACTGGGATTATTGGAACCTAGAGTCCATACTCTTATCAATGTTCTCTTGCTTCCATGCTACCGAGTCTTCTAACTTGTTCCTTGTGTTTTAGAGTTTACAAAGTCCTTTCAAACTCTCTCCTTTTCCTTTTTCTTTTCTTCTTCTTTTTTTTTTTTTTGCTGGTGTGTAAATGTGTGTTGTATTGATTTATCAAATTGTTTCTTTTGTGTCTTTTGAATTCTTAAGCCTCAAGGTGCCTCTGTGCTGGAATGTTTGTTTGTTTTAGTCAAAACTAAGCATGTACATAGTTTAGGAGTCAAATAGTTCTACAAGGCCTATTACAAAAAAAGAAAAAATCAGGGCTGGGCATGGTGGCTCATGCCTATAATCCCAGTTACTTGGGAGGCTGAAGTGGGAGGATCACTTAATTCTGGGAAACAGAGGTTCCAATGAGCTGGGATTGGGTCACTGCACTCCAGCCTGGGCAACAGAGTGAAACCCTGCCTCGAAACAAAACAAAACAAGACAAAACAAAAAAATCAATTCCCTAGGCTTCAATTTCTGCCTCCTATACCCCCTCCTCCACCCCCATAATAACTTTTAGCTATTTTAGCTATTTATTTTGTATTTGTCTCAATACTTCTAAATAATATGCTTTTACTGTTATTTCTGTTTTTTGTTTTTTTATGTTTTTTTGAGATGGGATCTCACTCTGTAGCCCAGGCTGGAGTGTAGTGGCATGATCATGGCTCACTGCTGCTTCGACCTCCCAGGCTTAAGTGATTCTCCTACCTCAACCTCCCGGGTACCTGGGACTACAGGTACACACCACCACACCTGGCTATTTTTTTTTTTTAATTTTTAGTAGAGACAAGGTCTTGCTATATTGCCCAGGCTGGTCTTGAACTCCTGAGCTCAAGAAATCCTCCTGTCTTGGTCTCCCAAAATGCTGGGATTACAGACATGAGTCATTGTGCCTGGCATGTACTGCTATTTCTTGATTTTTTAAAATTGAAGTGTTATCTATGAAAGATATATTATTTCTTTCAACTACTCCAACCCCCAGCATACCCCAATCACACATACTTTTCTATCCATTATCCCAATATAGTACTGTCAGTTAAATTAGTAATAAGTATATTATTATGATTATATAAATTCTTATACATGTGCTATGATTACTTTTCCTTTCTTATACAAGTTTTTGTTTTTCCTAAAGTTAATACAAGCTTTGTTTTTATTTTCTCTTACTTTGTTTTAATACAATTATCACTAACATATAACCAAATTCTCCCCGAAAAGTGTATTTTTTCTCATTACTACATAGTCGGGCATATTAGGTAGTCTATGAATTTCGTCTTCTCAGAAGCACCTGGGAGCAATCTGATTGTCTCCATTCTGACCTTGATTATTTTCCAGACTACCTTCACAGCTGTTCTGGGATCAAACCTCACCATTATTCTGAGAATTTACATTACCTCTTTCTGTGTTAGATCCTGTTTCTAGGATGCTATGTGTATTAGTCAGCTTTTGATACTTTTTTTTTTCAAGAATGACTCCAAAATGTGAGTGGCTTACAACAAAAAAGATTTATTTCTCACTTTCATTAGACATCCTCTGTGGGTTGGCTGCGTCCTCTACTCCATGTTGGCTTCTTCCCAGGACCCAGGAGCAAGCTTCATCTGGGCCATGCCAGTCTTTTGGGAAAGAAAAGGTCAATAATATACATGTTTTCACTTAAACATTCTATTGTTCAAACCAAATCAGTGGTCAAGTTTAATGTCAGTAGGGTAGGTAGAAATAGAGACGGCAGTGAATATTTGAAGACATAACACAATCTTTTATTTTTATTTTTTTGTGAGATAGGGTCTTGCCCTGTCACCTAGGGTAGAGTACGGTGGCATGATCTTGGCTCACTGCAGCCTTGAGCTCCTCAGCTCAAGTGATCCTCCCACTTCAGCCTCCCGAGTAACTGGGACTATAAGTGTGTGCCACACCACACCCAGATAATTTTTGTATTTTTTGTAGAGATGGATTTTTGCCATATTGCCCTGGCTGGTCTTGAACTCTGGAGCTCAAGTGATCCTTCCACTTTGTCCTCCCAAAATGTTGGGATTACAGGTGACATAATACACAATCTACCATGTATTCTTATTTCTTTTGTCTTTGTTTGCTCTGACATTTTTGGGGAGCCCATTCCTCAAAAGCTTCCTGAAGAAGGGTATATATGAGTATAAGATATTAGATATTGAGTTCTTACATGCCTAAAAGTGTCTTTTTACTCAAGAGTAGTGTATTTGGGTATAGAATTCTAGATTGGAAATAATTTTCCTCAGAATCTGTAAGTGCTGTTCTACTATTTTCTTGATTCCAACGTTGCTGTTGAGAAGTTCGATGTAACTCTAATGCTTTTTGTAACTTTTTTTTTTTCCTTTTCTGGAAGCTTATTTTTGTTCCTAGTGTTCTAAAATTTCACAGTGGTATCTTATGGTGTGGATTTGTTTCTATCCATTGTGCTGGACACGTGGTAGTCACTCTAAATTTGGAAATTCATGCCCTCAATGATGGGAAATTTTCTTGAATTATGCCTTTGATAATTTTTTGCCCTCCATTTTTCCCTTTCTTTTTTTTTTTTTTTTTTGAGATGGAGTTTCACTCTTATTGCCCAGGCTGGAGTGCAGTGGCGCGATCTTGGCTCACTGCAACCTCTGCCTTCCCAGGTTCAAGTGATTCTCCTGCCTCAGCCTCCCGAGTAGCTGGGATTACAGGCACCTGCCACCACACCCAGCTAATTGTTTGTATTTTTAGTGGAGACGGGGTTTCACTAGGTTGACCAGGCTGGTCTTGGAACTCCTGACCTCAGGTGATCCACCTGCCTCGGCCTCCCAAAGTACTGGGATTACAGGCGTGAGCCACCACACCTAGCCTTTTTTTTTTTTTTTTTAACGCAGGATCTTGCTCTATCGCCCACATGCTTGAGTGCAGTGACATGATCCCAGCTCACTGCAGCCTTGACCTCCTGTGCTCAGGCACGTCTCACCACACCTGGCTAATTTTAAAATTTTTATTTTGTAGAGACAGGGTCTCACTATGTTGCCCAGGCTGGTTTCAAATTCCTGAGTTCAAGCCATCCTCCCATCTTAGCCTCTCAAAGTGCTGACTGGGATTATAGATGTGAGCCACCATGTCTGGCACTCTCATCCTATTTCTATTTCTATTTAGTTTTATTTTTCACTTATCCTATTTTATTTTCCATTTGCAAATGTTATTTTTAATTCTCAGAATGCATTTTTCCCCTATTTTTCTAAATGGCATCCCAGACTTATTTACTGGATGCAAGATCTTCTATCACTATTAGGATATTTACTAGTAATTTCCATTTTGAAATTTTTCTTTTGCCTACTTAGTTTTTCTCTTCTCCAAGTTGCCTCTTTTCCTTTTGTTTTAGTCTCTATATTTTATGTTAGAGATATTTCTTAAATTTCTGGCGACCCCATTCTGGTTCAGAAATTCTGTTTTAGTCTCTCCAGAGAATTACCCTTCAGTTTTCTGATAGGGTGAAGAAAAGAAATCTCTTGGCTGCACAGAGTCAGAGAAGGGAATTGCTTCTTAAATTGACTTTCTAACAGTCCTCCTGTTTTCAATTCTACCTTCATTTCCAAAAGAACTGGGTGAATCAATTTCTAAATATTTTGTGCATTCTACAGTGCAGATCAGGTTGCTTCTCAGCTTTCCCCTGCTAGTTTTGGATTCAGCTTTCTTGGGTTTGCTCAGTCCATTATTACTCATCCATAAGCTTTCTGGATTGCAAAATGTTGTTGTTGTGGCTCCTTTCCATTAAATTGGTCTTTTAGGTTTATGCCTTTTATTTATTTATTTATTTTTTTCTTTTTCTTTCTCTTTTCTTTTTTTTTTTTTTGAGACAGAGTCTCTCTTTGTCGCCCAGGCTGGAATGCAGTGGCATGATCTTGGCTCTTTGCAACTTCCACCTCCCGGGCTCAAGGGATCCTCCTGCCTCAGCCCCTCAAGTAGTTGGGACTACAGCTGTGCACCACCAGGTGCTTATTTTTGTAATTTTTGTAGAAATTGGATTTCACCACATCGCCCAATCTGGTCTCAAACTCCTGAGCTCAAGGGATCCACCTGCTTCAGCCTTCCCTAGTGCTAGGATTATAGGCATGAGCCACCTCACCTGACCTGGTTAAAGCCTTTTAAACATCACTTTACTGTTGCTTCAGTAGTTCAGTATGACAGCAGAGGTAAATGTGTGCGTTCAACCTGCCATTTTTAAGCAAAAGTCTTATGATTCTCAGAACAACCAGGGAAGGCATTATAATCCCCATTTTACAAATGAGAAACAGAATTTAAATGACTTGCCAAGATTACATAGCATAGAATGTTAGAGCTGGGGCTTGTATTCAGGTATTCTGACTCCACATTCAATGCTCTTTCCACTAAATTCCTGAAAATGAAGGCTGTGTAATGTAGTTGTTAAAAACACAGTGTTTGGCACCAGACACTTGGACATGAGTCCAGGTCTTGCCTCTTGATAGCTGTGTTCTTTCAACAAGTTATTTAGTCTCATTGCACTGAAAGTTCCTCATCTATAAAATGGGGATGATAACAGTAGCACAATCTAACCACACTATTGTGAGAATTCAATTAGATAATATATGTAAAGTACTCACCATAGTCTCTGGCATATAGTGAATACTCCCTTATTACTATAATGGAAAAAGTGAAATGATAAGGTGTAATCATGATTTGCAATTTTAATTAATTGAACTATGCCCAGGCAACCTTTGAAATTAATTCTGCAGGCATTTACTGAATAATTAGCATGTGCATTGTGGAATGTTTATTCTTCCTTTCTCTTCTGTTTGAACCTCTTTATGAAAATATCTTTGATTTGCAACTGCTTCAAGCCCAGTTGAGCTCAGCTAAGTAACTTCTGAGTACGGATAGAAGAATTAGATAAAGTCACAGATTTTTCTGTGCACCAATAGCTAATGAAATGAACAACAAAAATACATTGACAAAGTTCAAACAGCAGCTACAACAAAGTAAAGGAGAAAACCTTACACATAAGTGAAATGTTAAAAAATAAATAAATAAATAAACAAACCAAGAAAACCAGGGTGGCTCACGCCTGTAATTCCAACACTTTGGGAGGCCTAAGCAAGTAGACCACATGAGGCCAAGAGTTTGAGACCAACCTGGCCAACAGGGTGAAACCCTATCTCTATTAAAAATACAAAAATTAGCTGAGCATGGTGGCACATGCCTGTAATCTCAGCTACTAGGGAGGCTGAGGCATGAGACTTGCTTGAGCCCGGGAGGCAGAGGTTGCAGTGAGCCAAGACTGCCACTGCACTCTAGCCTGGATGACGGAGTGAGACTCTGTCTCAACAAAACAGTGGGGGAGACAATAAAAGAAACAGAATATTCTGGTGCAGTAAGGTGTGGCTCCTCACCTTGCCTCTATTCGTTAGAAGCCTATAGTCCTTGCTACTTGGGAGGCTGAGGTGGGAGGATTGCTTAAGGCCCAGAGTTCAAGACCAGCCTGGGTCAACAAAGCGAGACCCCTCGACTCTACAAAAAAAAAAAAAACAAATTTAAAAATTAGCTGAGTGTGGTGACATGCACTGTAGTCCCAGGTACTTGGGAGGCTGAAGTGGGAGGATCACTTGAGCCCAGGAGGTTGAGCCATGCTTGCACCACTGCACTCCAGCCTGAGCAACAGAACAAGACCCTGTCTCAAAAAACAACAAACAATAGCAACAACAACAGCAAAACCCCCAAAAAACTATGCCTTGATTTCAAAAATTTCTTGCATGAAAATAAACTTATAATAACTTTTATAACATGTTGAACAGGATCTAGTTTGAAGCACTAAAAAGGGTAAGACATCCGTTTGAGAAGCTCCTATCAGAGGAACATGAATTCTGCTAAAATTGAACTAAGAACAAACATCAAACTTATGGTGGAAGCTTGAGTGGAGGAATGGTGAAATCACTGAAGCTTTATGAAAAGTTTATGGGGAAAATGTCCCAGAGAAATCAGCAATTTGCAACGGGATAACTCATTTTAAGAAGGGACAAGATGATGTCGACAACGGAGCCCACAGAGGCAGGCCATCCACATCAATTTGTGAGGAAAAAATTAATCTTGTTCATGCCCTAATTGAAGAGGACCAGTGATTAACAGTAGAAACAATCGCCAATGCCACAGACCTCTCAGCTCGTTTAGTTTATACAATTCTGACTGAAAAATTAAACCTGAGCAAACTCTCCACTTGAGGATTCCCAAAACCATTGCATCCAGATCAACCGAAGACAAGAGCAGAACTTTCAAAGGAAATTTTAAATAAGTGGGATCAAGATCCTGAAGGATTTCTTCAAAGAATTGTATCAGAAGATGAAACATGGCTCTAACAGTTTACCATGGCTTTACGAGATTGTGCTGAAGACAAAAACACAATCAAAGCAATGACTGCCAAGAAGTGGAAACGGTTCAGTCTAAACAAAAGTGGACCAGTCAAGAGCAAAGGTCATGGCGACAGTTTTTTGGGATTCTCAAGGCATTTTGCTTGTTGATTTTCTGAAGGGCCAAAGAACCAAAACATCTACTTATTATGAGAATGTTTTGAGAAAGTTAGCCAAAGCTTTAGCAAAAAAAAAAAAAAAAAAAGACTGGGAAAGCTTCACCAGAGATTCCTCCTCCACCATGACGGTATTCCTGCTGCTCATTCCTCTCATCAGACAAGGGCAATTTTGTCAGAGTTTTGATGGGAAATCACTAGGCATCCACCTTGCCATCCTTCTAACTTCTTTTTGTTTCCTAATATTAAATAATCTTTAAAGAGCACACATTTTAATGTAAAAGACTGCATTGACATGATTAAATTCCCAAGATGCTCATTTAGGGATGGACTAAATGGCTGATATCATCACTTACAAAAGTGCCTTGAACTTGATGGAGCTTATATTGAGAAAGTTTATATTTTTATGTTTATCTTTTAATTCCCTTTTGTCATAAACTTTTTGAAGTCACTTTGTATGACTGCCAAAAGCTATAAATATTATAAACCCTGACAAAATAGAAATAATAGAAACAATAAAATTGGGAGTTGGAATGTGGAGGTAGGAGGAAGTATACAAATACTAAATATCTCATTTCACAGAGCAAGTGGTCAACTGACACTATTTTCTGTTGTTTTTTTTTTTTTTCTTTTAATATAGGGTCTCACTCTCTTGCCTATGCTAGAGTGCAGTGGCGTGATTTCGGCTCACTGCAACCTCTGCCTTCTGGGTTCAAGTGATTCTCCTGCCTCAGCCTCCCAAGTATTTGGGACTACAGGCACGCACCATCATGCCCAACTAATTCTTGTATTTTTAGTAGAGACGGGGTTTTGCCATGTTGGCCAGGTTGGTCTCGAACTCCTGGTCTCAAGCAGTCCACCTGCCTCAGCCTCCCAAAGTTCTGAGATTACTGGTGTGAGCCATGGCGCTTGGCCAAGAAAAATGAGCTATTCTGATTTCTTCTTTATATATTTTCTTTGCTCACATTTTTTGGGCTATTTCTCATATATTTCCTGCCTTTCCCCTTTATATCTTTTTTTTAGCCAACGTATATTGAATATCAATCTACATAAACTGATGATTTAATAAATGTTGAAGTAATTTTTCCAGTTGCATGAGACTGTAAGTTCTATGAAGATTGGAGATATGTTTTATTCATCTTTGAATTCTGGAATTCTGTCAGCATATGGCCTAGGGACTTGCACATATTGGACCACCAATACTTTTTTTTGAATAAATTAATTAATTTGCTTTGTTTCATTTATGTTTGTTGCTAGAATAATGGCTGAAAACTAGCTGGGAATATAAGAAAAATGAGTCATAATTGGAGAATATAATAAAGCCTGTCACCCAAATCTGAGACACCTATTATAAATGCTTCTGATGCTTCATTAAAGATATTCTATTGTTTTCAGAATCCATTTTCCCCCAGCAAATAATTTCTTGGTATTCTAATTTAATCCTTTACACTGCTATCAAAATTATCATTTTTAAACACAGATCTGATCTTGTCACTTCTCTATTTAAAAATCGCCAATGACTGCCTACTGACTATGCAACAGAGTTCAAACTCCTAAGCATGGCAATGAAGGTCCTACATGATTTGGCTTTTGTCCATCTCTTTCTGGCCAAGGCACCTCACATGCTATCCATTCAGGGATACTTGCAGTTTCTAGAGCATGCTATACTCATGCTTATTTGGACCTCTGTATCTTTGCTTATACAATTTCCTCTACTTAAATGTCACTCCTCATCCCATACCCATCTTTGCTGCCTTCTTCACAATCAAGACCCTACTCTAGTCCTCAAGGCCCAACACAAATGCTTTCTCTGTAAGGCTTCACTGTCTCTCCTAACTAAGCCTACATAATTATACCATTTGTTGTGCTCTTATAGTACTTTTCTCCTGCTCTGTGTGTTG
This sequence comes from Papio anubis, assembly GCF_008728515.1. Classification (NCBI taxonomy): domain Eukaryota; kingdom Metazoa; phylum Chordata; class Mammalia; order Primates; family Cercopithecidae; genus Papio; species Papio anubis. The sequence continues at coordinate 142,851,558 of NC_044982.1, forward strand.
TATTATAGCTAATTTACATACATCTAACACTCTCTCTTACATTGTGAAGAATTTTTTTTAATAAACTTCTTGATTTATTTCCTTTTCCCATATCTGGGCTATGCCTTACATATTCTAGAACATTGTCACAGTGCCTAACACATAGTAAACGCTCAATAGATGTTTGTAGTTTGGAATTTTAAAAAGCACGTGCACTGCTTATATTTCCATATAAAAAACACCTCTTCTAAATGTAATGGGGGCTAACCACAGGTCTAAAGGTTAGGTAGAAAAACTATCTCTTAAACTGAATGTGGTTTTCTGTCCTGATAAATGGGAAAACTAGAGCATTTCTTCAAGAGCAGACTACTCTGGGAAAACTACATGAATTTTTTAATTACTCATATTCAAGCAAGTAGACATGTATTACTCTTAGAAAACTATAAAGCAACCATTAACCTGAATATAAATGCTTTAGACTGAGAAACAGAGTGCTTCATTTGAATATGCAAATCTTTGTGTGTGGAGTAGAAGTACCGCTTCTGCAGACATTGAAGAGAACAGAAAATCTGTTTCTTTCCTCTCTGCAGATTTAGAGCATATATGTGTCAATGCATTATTATTTCTGTGGAGATGTGAATGTCCTTTTGAGCCCCTGCTCTTTGGAGAGCAGAAACTGAGACCTAATGAATATAGGAAAGCAAGGACAGGCATGATTTTTACTGCTCTACTGGAGAGATAATTATGCACAGGGACTGGACTGGCTTTGACAAGGTTTTACCTTGACCCATGTGTAAAGACTGAATAATTCAACCTTTGTGAGAAATGTGCTGATGTTGACTATTGTGTTCTGATAATGATGGCCCTGTTGAATCAGAGGTCAAGATCATACCCTTGGGCATGCAGGGTGGGGTTTCCTCCAGAAAAGTAGATATTTCCATGGTTAGTCATTCTAGGAAGAGATAGCACCTGGGACAGAAAATGGGACTTGGAAAGTGGACCCTAACCTGGGTAAGGAGAGTTGTTTTCTTCACAGTGATTGGGAGTAAATGCCTAAGACACAGTCAGGGGAACTCTTGCTGGAGAGGTGAAACTATCTTCAGCCACATGAACCAGAATGGAAGCCTGACAGTAAGGCCAGGTCTGTGTCTATTCCATAGTCCATGAGACTTTGAGAGTAGCTATATCATACTTGCAAGTTACACTTTGGATTTTTCTTTTTTTTCTAAATATTGTTAGGAGTTACAACCTGTTCTTAGCTGTGTTGGGGAAAACTTTGATGGGAAGGGCCTGTGTTTGTCATGTCCTGGTGAAGAGAGGCCAGTGCTTCTTCCTGCCAAAATCTAAAGCAATGGTGAAGGTTGCATTGGCTAAAGAGAGAGACCAGTGTCCCAGAACAGCAGGGACTGAAGAATATCTGAAGTAGAGACACGAATGAAACTGATGAATGCGGCCGGGCGCGGTGGCTCAAGCCTGTAATCCCAGCACTTTGGAAGGCAGAGACGGGTGGATCACAAGGTCAGGAGATCGAGACCATCCTGGCTAACACAGCGAAACCCCGTCTCTACTAAAAAAACACAAAAAATTAGCCGGGCGAGGTGGCGGCGCCTGTGGTCCCAGCTACTCAGGAGGCTGAGGCAGGAGAATGGCGGGAACCCGGGAGGCGGAGCTTGCAGTGAGCTGAGATCTGGCCACTGCACTCCAGCCTGGGCGACAGAGCGAGACTCCGTCTCAAAAAAAAAAAAAAAAAAAGAAAGAAACTGATGAATGCTTTGTTCAATTATTTCAGGCATATGTGGGGGATACCTTCCCTGGGGACTCCCTCATAGTAGAGAAGGAAAAGAAATTCAAGAGAGGGCTGATATTCTGATAATTTGCAAGGTGGGGGTTCAGAGCCATTATAATTTGGATTCTTATTTTTAAATGTGTCCTCCGTTATACTCAAAGACACGTGAAAGCTGTAGCACGCTGGTTCTCAAGGGCAAATAAGGCCTTTTATTAAATAAACCCTTTCCATTCTGGGCATCCTGGTTAAGAGATTTGAGGAAAACAAAGATAAACAAAATATTTCTGTTTGGTTTTACTTTTTATTTTATTTAGAGACAAAGTCTTGCTCTGTTGTCCAGGTTGAAGTGCAGTGGTACAGTCATAGCTCCTGGCTCAATTGATTCTTCTGCACAGCCTCCCAAAATTCAGTTTGGTTTTATATGAGCCCTCTCCCCTTATGCTTCTCATGAACTTTGTTGTGGAGGCATACATCTAGATTCTTGCTTTTCTTCCATTATTTTTTCATTCTCTGTTTTCCTCACAAAGTGTTTTATATCAGAGAAGAAGGGAGAGTTTGAAGTTCTCTCTGGATATTACACCTAAGCATGAATGAATATCTAACTGGTCTTTCAGTGAGGTGAGAATCTCAGCAGATGTGATTTTTTAAAATTATTATTATTATTATTTTTGAGACAGGATCTGGCTCTGTCACCCAGGCTGGAGTGCAGTGGTGTGATCTTGGCTCACAGCAACCTTCCCCTCCCCCTAGGCTCAAGCAATCCTCCCACCTCAGCCTCCCCAGTAGCTGGTACTACAAGCATATGCCACCACACCCAGCTAATCTTGTATTATTATTTTTGTTATTACTATTATTATTATTATAGCTATGGGGTTTCACCATGTTGCCCAGGTGGGTCTTGAACTCCTGAGCTCAAGCGATCTGCCTGCCTTGGCCTCCCAAATGTTAGGATTTTAGGCATGAGCCACTGCACCCAGCCTCAGTCATGATTTTCTCAGACTGAGCAAGGATGCTACTTAACACATTGACAGAGCAGATACAATTTCACCCCTGTTGCTTGCAACTATGGCCGTACTTTGAAAGAAGACTGCATTCAGTTCCTTAGAGCTTTTCTGGATTCATAGTGCTTTGCCTTTTTATTCCAGCAGCTGCTTATTTGGATAACCTGTTAAAAACACTTTCCTACCATCACACTAATGGGCTTCCTCTAGCTTGGACATTTTTTCTTGCTTCTGTTGATTCTATAACAGACAGTAACTTTTGCCTTCAAAAAAACCTCTTCCTGTTTGAATTCTTTCTTTCTTTCTTTCTTTCTTTCTTTTTTTTTTTCTTTTTTTTTTTTTTGAGACGGAGTCTCACTCTGTCGCCCAGGCTGGAGTGCAGTGGCCGGATCTCAGCTCACTGCAAGCTCCGCCTCCTGGGTTCACGCCATTCTCCTGCCTCAGCCTCCCCAGTAGCTGGGACTACAGGCGCCCACCACCTCGCCCGGCTAATTTTTTGTATTTTTTAGTAGAAACGGGGTTTCACCGTGTTAGCCAGCATGGTCTCGATCTCCTGACCTCGTGATCCACCCGTCTCGGCCTCCCCAAGTGCTGGGATTACAGGCTTGAGCCACCGCGCCCGGCTTCTTTCTTTCTTTCTCTCTCTCTCTCTCTCTCTCTCTCTCTCTCTTTCTCTTTCTTTCTTTTTCTTTCTTCTCTTTCTTCTCTTTCTTCTCTTTCTCTCTTTCTCTCTTTCCTTTCTTTCTTTCGACGGAGGCTTGCTCTGTCTCCCAGGCTGGAGTGCAGTGGCCCAATGTCAGCTCACTGCAACCTCCGCCTCCCAGGTTCAAGCAAATCTCCTGCCTCAACCTCCTGAGTAGCTGAGACCACAGACACGTGCCACCATGCCCAGCTCATTTTTGTATTTTCAGTAGAGACAGGGTTTCACCATGATGGCCAGGCTGGTCTCGAACTCCTGACCTCGTGATCTACCCACCTCGGCCTCCTAAAGTACTGGGATTACAGGTGTGAGCCACCACGCCCAGCCTGAAATATTTCATTATCTTCTTCCAGCTACATAACAAAGCTGAGCTTTGTAGAATATCACTTTGGCATATTAATAATTTTACTTGTCTCCAAGATCTTCCTGAAATTTTGAGTTTCTTCACAGGTCTTCTTCCTCTGGGATTTAAGTGCTGTAGAATACCTAACGATTCCCTTTACTCAGTTCAACATTTTTTTTTTTTTAGACCGAGTCTCGCTCTGTCGCCCAGGCTGGAGTGCAGTGGCATGGTCTCGGCTCACTGCAATCTCTGCCTCCCAGGTTCCAGCGATTCTCCTGCCTCAGCCTCCCCAGTAGCTGGGACTACAGGTGCTCGCCACCACACCTGGCTAATTTTTGTATTCAGTTCCACATTTATTGAATACCTATTATGTTTCAGGCATCAGACTACCTGCCGAAGCTACAAAGTAGTGGAGTTCATGCTTGGTTTTATGCCTGGAACACTTGACTTACTAGTTCTGGACTCATAACTAACTCCATCGGAATTGCACTGGAAAGAGAAACCCGCTCCTATGGCTATTAAATGCCACGAAGGAGAATGCAACCAATAAGAGCAGTCCAGGTTACTAAGGTGATAGAGAGGAAGAGGGAGAGGGAGAGGGGGAGGAAGAGATAGAGAGAGAGAGAAAGAGAGAGAATGAATGAGAATGAATCTCCCCATGCAAAAAAAAAAATTGGGAAAAATATTGGAATCCAAAGACACTAGGGAAGAAGCATACTTTAAAGGCGGAATAGTTTTCTAGGTTAATGTAGAGTTTCATTTTTGTTATATGTTATACCTATAAACAAGAACAGTGTAAATGAAAATAATAGGAAATTATGCCTATTTCATTATTTTAAATTAATATATTACAGCATTAATGTTCTATGTTGACATGATTATTTATTTATTTATTTATTTTTTTGAGACAGAGTCTTACTCTTGTCCCCCAGGCTGGAGTGCAATGGACACCATCTTGGGTCATTGCAACCTCCGCCTCCTGGGTTCAAGAGATTCTCTTGCCTCAGCCTCCCGAGTAGTTGGGATCACAGGCGCGTGCTACCACGCCCGGCTAATTTTTTTTTGTTTTTACTAGAGTCGGGGTTTCACCATGTTGGTCAGGCTGGTTTCGAACTCCTGACCTCAGGTGATCCGCCCACCTCGGCCTCCCAAAGTCCTGGGATTACAGGCATGAGCCACTGCGCCGGCCGACACAATTATTGTATAACATTTCCTCCCATCAAAAATCTTTGAGGGAGAATGTCTCTTAGTGAAGTTTTGGTAAAAAACCTTGAAGTCTGTAAATTTCGGGTGACAAAGAGAAGGAGACAATTCTTTGTGATGTACACCTCCTGACATACTATGTTGCTCTGTTGAGAAAGTCTGAAGACATAATTTCCAGTTCTAAAAGTGCAAGAAGATTCATTGCTTCCTCTGCTCCCTACCAGCTGAAGGAGCGGTCTCCTTTTGTCTTCTGAAATAAAAAGAAGGAAGCAAAGGGTGTTAGAGTGGAGGATTTTTTGGGGGATTAAACCCGAGTACTTAAGAACCTCTGAGGTCCCTTTAGCTTTTATTTAAGTAGCTCCTGTTTCCCAAAATAAGAGGGCTGGAGCACAGAGGCCAGACCGGCCAACTTAGGGTACAGCACAGGTCGGGGGCAGTCGCCTGATCTGGAGCGAGAGGTACCCGCATTCTGCAGGTGCAGCGACTGTGATCCAGCATCCCGCCGCCTCCTCGCTCCGGCTCCCAAGAGGGCGGGACCCGCGGCGTTGAAGGGTGCGGGGCTTGGCTTCAGAAACACAGATCAAGTGTATCTCAGGCGGCAGACATCAATCCAGTTGGGTGCTCACACCTGGCCCGGGGGAGGGGAAACAGCATCCACAGGAACCACAAGGCGGAGAGGAGCCCCTCATTTGGGACGCTAGAGGGCTGCTCCAGCTTGACTAGGTCCCACTGCTTTTCTGTGATTGCTTCTTTACCCCGCCCATCATTCCAGTACTCTATTCCGATTGGCTTTTCGGTCTGCCACTCGGTTCCGCCGCGCTGATCCCCATTGGCCCCCTCCGGTTGAGGCCCCGCCCAGCGAGCTGGGCACGGGCACTCGGGCGCGGAGGAGACAGAGCCCGGCGCTTGATCTGGGCTGGGGGGAGGCGGTGGCGGCTGAGGGAAGGAGAAGGATAAGGAGGAGGAACGAGGCCAGCAGGAGGCACCGGCAGCGACGGGGCCGGGGTGATGTTGCAGGTGCCCGGGGTCGGCGCGGAGCTGCCGGGCTGAGGGACGCCTGGTCCAGGGTCCGCAGCGTCGCCGCGTCGCTCCCGGGCGGGCGGGCGGGAAGATGCTGAGCAGGTTGATGAGCGGCAGCAGCAGGAGCCTGGAGCGCGAGTACAGCTGCACCGTGCGGCTGCTGGACGATAGCGAGTACACCTGCACCATCCAGGTCAGCGCCGCGCCGCCCCGCCCCGCCCGCGGGACCCCCTCGTCCCCCAAGTCCGGTCAACTTGACCGGCGGCGGCCGCCGCCCGGGGGTCGCCCCAGCCCCAGCGCCGTGCTTTGTCCGTTCCTGGTTGCGGCGGACCACCCTAGTGCTGCAGGGCGCCTTCACCGGAGCCCCTGCCGGAGCCCTGGCACCCGGTGTGTCACTGCCGCCGCGGGGCTAGTCTCCGCGTCCCACACCCCCAAGTCCTCCCCTGCTCTCCTTGGGTGAGGGCGCCCCGTCCTGGTTCCTCGAGCCCGCCCGGGTAGGGTGCACCTTTCCGGGGCGCCCGGAGGGAGGCGGGTAGGGCTGTAGGCTCCTAGCCCGGCCGCCCCGTCGGGGGCTCAGGCTTTGGCTCTCTGGCCGGGCAAGGACGTATGGCTGGCTTTTCTTATCTCTCTTGGGTTGGAAGGATAATGGTTTATGTCATAATTCCTCCCCCCTCACCCCATTTGTGAGTCAGAGCTTTCAGAAGGTAGAACTGAACGCGCAGCCCATGCGGAGTGGCCTATTGAAGGAAGCCCAGTCCTCTGGGCTTTAGAGATTTAGGCCCCCTCTTGCCTTTTGACCCCCAAATCTTATTGTGTTGGGCGGTTCTGGGGGACGTGAGGTAAAGATTTAGCAACAAGTCCCAGCGATTTGGGGCTTGGCGGTGGCCAGGAAGAATCGGCGACTTACGAAAAACGCCAACAATACGGTAATGCTGAACAGCATTTCTTTCAGAACCTGGTATTTTTGAAGGGATTTTTACAACCTCTTGCTCATGTTCCTTCACTACTGCTGTGTGCACGTCAGGAGTAGTAGTCTTTCCCGGGAATGCAGTCACAACCCTCTCTCCTCCTTTATGAAAAAGTCAGAGATTGAAAACATTGACAATGCTCCGGTGTTCAGTTCATCAGCCAGGAGGATCCTGCGCTCATCGCCGGAAGCTGCTCTTTGTGGAGAAGCGAATTGAGCTGGACCCGGAGGGGTCTCACCTGATCCTTTGCCTTTGCAGCAGGAAAACAGAGGAGGCTTCTGGCTCAGATGTGACAGACAAAAACTGTCGGCCTGGGTCCTACCCTCAGTGTCTCCTTGCCCCCCCGCCTCCTTATTTATTTATTTTTGCTGACAGTGCTCAATAGCGGAAAATAGCGGTGTGTGAGAAAGACACTGGGTAGTGTATGAGAGCAGCTGCTCCCTGCTGACTCCGTGCTCAGTTCAGCCTTCTCCTCACTTTCCCTTTTCTCCCTCCCCTCGAAACCAGCTCTGGGTATAAGTGCTGACTGTTGTCAAAGATCCGTGAGGGTAGAGAAAGAGCACAGAATCTCTTTTTAAGGCCACTTAAATACAGACTAAGCAGTCATAAAGATGCTAGCCATCAAGTGAAAGGATTTTTGTAGTTGAATATGATAGAGAGATGCTATGTATTATTTCCTTGCTGAATGAGTGGAATACTACTTTTTGTTCCTATTGTATCGTTGTGCCATGTTCAATTTTTTTGTTTTTTTTTTTCTTTTGCTGGGGTAGGAGAATACATTGAGTTGACATCTTCACCATTTGAGTATATTGTCTAGAGCTTTTTAAAAGTCTTTATCCTTTGCTTTAAAATTTAAAGCATTTATCCAATAGCATATCAAGGGCAGTGTGAGATTTATACTTCATGAGTCCTAAGAATACTTTTGGGGTATGTGAAATAATTTCCGAGGCAGGTCACTAACTTTTGCCAAGGTGTAGAATACAAATAAAACACAATTCACATCACCATTTCACTAGAAATGATTGTTAACCTTGTGGTTTTAAAGTATTGCAATGAGGCAACTAGTTATTTTTTTCCCAGTTAGTGGAACCTTTGAGGTTGTTTGATTGGTATTATATTGTGGATAGTTTTTATTACCATTTAGAAAAAGAATATTTTTGAGTTAGAGGACTTATTGGGTTTGTGCTTGCTATATCCTACTATGGTTGTACTTATTTTCCTACTGCTCTCATTTTACATTATTGCAATTTAATTTTATAAAATATCTAGGCCACTTAAAAAATTAAGCGTGGTGTAATATGGCCACACTGTAGTAAGTGTCCACTGTCTAGACATGTTAATGATTGTGCATTGTGATTTTTGCGTGGAATCTAAAAAACAGGGATTGTAAAGTATATGTAATGTTGTCATTCTTTGGCACCACTTTTGTAAATTGCTTTTGTTTTTACTCATGTGAGGAAATGTAGCAAAAAGACAGTATCTTATATGAAAATAATATTTTCTGCATGTAGCTTTTTTGAACATTTAGAAATTGAGCTTTTCTTATCAACTTTTCCTCATGCATTTCTGTAGTGTGTGTGTGTGTGTGTGTGTGTGTGTGTGTGTATGTGTGCACGTGCTTATTTGTTAAATACTGTTTGTTAAATACTGGGCACAGGATCTTTTAAATCAGTATGGAAAGGATCTGTGATCTTCTTATTAGGTTAAGCAATATTCCCAACATTTTAGGCATTGTAGCACTGTATATTTTAATTTTTAGGGTGATAATTTGAACTCATTTTCCTTAAAGTGTTGTATGCCATATTTTTGTTTAAATAAGGTATCTATTTTAGAATGATTTTACTGCCTCAGCATAATCAGAGACTACTTAGGGTATTACAGAATCAGAAATGTATCACTGGGTTGGAGTCATGATAGTTACATTTGGTAAATTTCAGTTGTAGGAAATTCCATCAAAGTATTTGTCCTTTCGTAATGCAGCATTTATTCTGATCTGGCATTTAGGATGTAATTATTAAGGTAATGAAAATGCCTTGTATGTTTTCAGTGAGGGTTGCGACAGTTACCAGACTATTCTTTCACTCTTTCTGATATGCAAATGTATTTGTAGACCATGAGAAATGAAAGTATACATAGGAGGTTTGTAGTATAATTGCTCCCCTGTGAAGAACATTGTTAACAGCTCCCTGCCCGTTTTGAAGGTCATTGCCTCGTAAATGCAGATCTGGTCTACTCATCTGTTCTTCACTCATCTGTTTCATTTATGGATATATATATATATTTATTTACCACATGTATCACCTTCCTTTGTTATTTGGGAGAAAATAGGGAAAATTAAAAAAATGAAAAGATACCTAATATCTTTGAACTCAGTGTACTGAAGGAGTCATTTACATGCTTAGGCATGTAATATCCTAAGGAATAGATTTTTATGTTTTTAAGAAATGGGATCTTGCTATGTTGCCCAGGCTGGACTTGAATTCCTGGGCTGAAGTGATTCTCTCGCCTCATCCTCCCAAGTAGTTGGGACTACAGAAGTGCACCACTATGCCCTGCTTATAAGGAATAGATTATTTTTATTATTATTATTATTTTGAGATGGAGTCTCGCTCTGTTGCCCAGGCTGGTGTGCAATGGTGCGATCTCAGCTCACTGCAACCTCTACCTCCCCGGTTCAAGTGATTCTCCTGCCTCAGCCTCCCAAGTAGATGGTATTACAGGCATCCACCACCACCTCCGGCCAATTTTTGTATTTTTAGTAGAGATGGGGTTTCACCATGTTGGCCAGGATGGTCCCTATCTTTTGACCTCGTGATCCACCCGCCTCACCTCCCAAAGTGCTGGAATTACAGGTGTGAGTCACTGCACCCGGCCAGGAATAGATTTTTAATTGTCTTTCAGCTTGTAATAGTTTATAAATTAAAAGAATATATATTGCAAAATTTCTAGTAGAAGTATGTGTTGAAAAACACCTATTTTCAAGTCAGAAATGTTAATCAGTCTTTTGTGGTTACTGAAAGGTGAGCTACTTTAGAAATGAATTTGATTTTACTGGGAGACACATTAAAATAATGGATTAAGCAGCCAGGTTAAATTGTGCAGTTAAATAAGATACTACCATAAATAGAATGTGTGTGCAGGGGCATTTCCATAGTATAACCAATATTTGGATTGGATTGTGGCTCAAACACTTAGTAGCTGTGGTAGCTAGGGTGAGAGAGGGAGGGAGAGAAAAAAATATATTGAGCCCTGTGCTTGCCAGGCATTCTAGAATTTATAATAGATTAAGAGAAAGCTATAAATCATAAACCCTAAGAATTATCACATCTAGTCTGATGCCTTACATAGTTTTAGTTCAATAAATATTTGTTCTAATTTGTTTGTGCTACATGATTACTATGTTAACTTCACTTCAAAATTTCTTATTCCTGAAAACAATAAACAGTTCTAACAATTGTATAACCCTTTATAGTTTTAATCCATTCCATTGCAAACCATTTTGCTGTGTGACCCCTCTCCTTGGTGAGAAGTACAGTATGTTAGTGTGGTATTTATGAGGTCTTTGAGGTGTTTATGAAGTAAATTTCTGCAATTATCCTTTGTTGAATTAGTGGAGTGCCAGTTGGTATAGCTCCTATGACTTTTTGGTTTGTCTTTTAGGATTTCAAAACTTTCGGGTCCCCCCGCCTCCATCTGTGCAAGTTTAGAGGGCTTAGATCAAATGAATACTGTGTGATGCAGTACTTCATGGAGTGCTAGAGTTCTGCCAGAATTAGGATTTTGAGTGTAGAGATCACCATAGCTACAGAAGTTTCCCTCACATTTTCCCCCTTAGTACCCCATAAAACAGGAGACAGACCTCCTCACAGCTTCATTTTCTCACCTCTTGCTCCAAGAGGAAGCGAACCGTGCGTCCCATCCTGTTTCTAGTTATATCTATTTTAAGCTGAATTCACCTTTGATAGCCTCATCTATAACATCCTGTTTGACTCTGCAGACCCTGTTTCATGGAGTAGCCTACTGTGAGTTGCTCGTCCCCCAAATGTGCCTAGTTAGGGCCTGTACTAAAGAAGTGAATATCATGGAGGATTTGGCAGCAACCTTATAGCTTCTGTTTCTCACTTCTGTAGTGCCCAGAAAGGACAGTGCTGCTTTCCTGGAGGCCAGGTGATGCTTGTTGCCCCTCTGTTTTCTGGCCTTGACCCTTTTGGGCTTAGGCCAACCACCTCAGTGGTTTTCTTATGCAGCTAGGAAATTTGAAGGATACTAAAGCATTTCCATTCCCATGTTGCAGGGAGAATGGTGTTTCACCTAAGACAGCAAATCGCCAATTCATATGTCTGTCCTGGCAATTGAAGCAGGTCTTCCATTCCTTTTAAGACCCTAGACCCTGGTGACCAATAAAACTTTCTGGACTTTTGGCTAGACATGGTGGCTCGTGCCTGTAATCCTGGCAATTTGGGAGACTGAGGTGGGAGGATCACTTGAGATCAGGAGTTCAAGACCAGCCTGGCCAACATGGTAAAACCCCCGTCTACTAAAAATACAAAAATTAACCAGGTGTATGGTGTTACATGCCTGTAATCCCAGCTGCTCGGGAGGCTGAGGCAGGAGAATCGCTTGAACCTGGAAGGCGGAGGTTGTGGTGAGCCAAGATAGCGCCATTGCACTCCAGCCTGGGCGGCAGAGCAAGACTCTGTCTCAAAAAAAAAAAAAAAAAAAAGTCTGGATTTTTACAAGCACTTTAAATACAGGTAGAGTCAAAGATAAACCAGGGAGAGCAGAGGGTCTAAGTTCACATATTCCTAACCTCCAGTTTCTCCATGAGCTAAAACCGTCTCAGAGAAATTTAAATTATGAACCTTTTGCCTCCCAAGGTCAACATGTGATCTTCATTATTGGTGTCAACATTTTGACCCAAGATAGGCCCCTATATTGGTCTTTCAACAGTTGTAATTGTTGTATTATTTTTAAGGATTGTGTTTTACTTTCGTGGTCTTACCAACTTTCTAGTACCATATCCTAGATTTGGGAGGCAGGAACTTGTAAAGACTCTTAGGTTCAAATTCCTCAGGCTTTTGCCTGCTACCGTTAGACTAAACACAAACTTGTGTGAATCAAGTTCTCTAAAGAGATCCTTCCGTGCCATGCTCATGAAGGCAAAATAATTGGGCCACATGCTTGGCAACCACTGAGTTTGTGTACAATAGCTCCATTCACTTGTCTACAGAAAACGCCCCTTTGACAGTGATTATAGCTTTCAACCCCCACCCTTCCACTTCTGACTCCCTGAATTACCATGACCTCATCTGCTGCTTTGTATTTAGAGGTGCTCTGGACCACTCCAGAAACGCCTAGAACTCATTCCTGTGTGTTAAAGATCAGTTCAAAGCCTCAGACAACCACTGCCCACCAAGAGAAACCATTCAAAATCAGGACCAAAACTAGCTATTCTTATGCCTCATTTGAGTCATTTTACTATGTCACAACTCAGGAACCCTTTTCCTTCGGTAGAAATTGTGAGGCCTCTCAAAAGCATGGAAAATGAAATAAGGGATTGGATAAAGCAGTGGTTTTCAAAGTATGGCCCCTAGAGAGGTATTATCCATATCACCTGGGTACTGGTTAGAACTACAAATTCTTGACTCCATCCCAGACCTAGTGAATCAAAAACTCTGGGGATGGAGTTCAGCAGTCTGTTTAACAAGTCTTCCAGGTGATTCTTAGGCTTAATGAGGTTTGAGAATTGCTACTACTGGGTTAGAGAGAGATTTAGTAGGTAAAATGGACAAGTGTTGATTGACTGGATGTAAAAGGTGAGGGAGAAGAAGAGGCGAATGATGAATCTCACATTTCTAACTTTTGATTTATTCCTGAATTGTCTTAGTAGATTCTCTTCCTTTGCAAGGTGAATGCTAGGTTGTCTACAGATACACATACCTATTTTCAAGTGGGTAGGAGTCTAAAGATTCTGCAGTGCGTCATTATACCAGTTTGATGCTGTTGTATTTATTGGTTAGTATTTTTTGTCTCTCCTGACCTAAAAACAGTATGATTATTGTATATTTGTATATTGTTTTTTCAAACAAATTTTGTTCACAACTTGACGCACTGGGGGAAAGGAAGAGTCAAGGCCCCTGTTGGAAGGGCTTACAATTTAGGGATTGCAAACACATAAATAACAAACTATAAAGCATCATAGAATTTGGAGCTAAGACAAGGGGATATGTTGTGGCAATGTAAATTTGGGTTGGAGTTTGGGAGATGGGGAGGGATTAAAAAATAATTGTTTTTCAAAGGAGATGAAATTTGAACCAGGCCGTGAAAAATTGCCAAAAGCAGGGCCAGGTGCTGTGGTTTATGCCTGTAATCTCAGTGCTTTGGCGGGGGCCAACACAGGAGGATCCCTTGAGGCCAGGAGTTTGAGTCTATCCTGGGCAACATAGCAAGACCTTGTCTCTACAAAAAATTTAAAATTTAGGCTGGCATGTTGGTGTATGCCTATAGTCCTAGCTACATGAGGGGGCTGAAGTGGGAGGATTTCATAAGCCCAGGAGTTCGAGGTTACAGTGAGCTATGATTGTGCTATTGTACTCCAGCCTGGGCTACAGATGGAAACCCTGTCTCTTAAAAAAAAAAAAAAAAAATTGGCAAAAGCATAAAATGGTGTGGGGATGTGTAAAGAGCATTCCAGGTTGAGTTAACAGCAGACTACTTCTAAGTGGAAAAGTTAAAAATGTAAAGTCTTTAGTTTTTTTCATTAGTGTGTTTATCTGACTTACTCTGGTACAGTTGAGTCAAACAACAGAAATCTGCTTAGGGAAAATTACTGTCAGTAAATTTCAATCATACTTGACATGCAGAGAGGAATCAATCTAAACTAATAATGCATAAAGCTAGTGATGAATTAAATCTAATTCTAAAACTGTATAACACAAATTAAGATTCTTCACAAAGCAATGGCATTATGTCAAGAAAAGATGGATTCAGATTTCAGTCTTCATTCTGTGGCTGCAGTAACTACATATGAATTTTATTTCCAAGAGGACTCTTCTCTTCGGGATCAGTTTAATCATCTGACAAAAAAGAGAGTATCAAATTGCAACATTTAGCTGATGTTTGAAAATCCTTTGACGAATATAGTGCAGCCCCAATTGTGCATTAACAGTTAAGAAACGTGACCCATGGAGTCCTAAAAGGCACATTTCAGCATCTCTGTTCCTAAACCTAAGCGGCCACCAAAAATAGCTTCTCTTGAGGACTGAAGATTGCGTCTCTGAATTCCCCAGTGAACCCCTGACAGCTTCGAAGTTCCCAGCCCTATACAGGGTGTACTTTGAGCACTCAACACAATGCCAGGCTAGAGCTTTGGGGATGGGAACCTCCAAGAAAGCACTGGGCAATCAGTGTTCGGCAGAATGCCAATGCTAATAGGTTATTTTGCTCTGGAAAAGGAGAAAAAGAAGGGATAGTCTAAAGACTGATGAATAGGGGATGACTGACAATACAGACACTCCACTTTATTGGAGAGATTAAGGGGGCTTGCTGTGAAGTGGTATTGTGGGAGCCAGAAAAATTAGCAAAGGCCCACAGGCCCAAGACCTGAAATAAATAGTGGTACATCAAATCTGCATGCCCTAGGGCACACTCAAATGTCTGGCCACTTTCAGTGAACTTGTAGTAGGAAAAAGCCAAATCATTAGGAACCCTCATAGTCTGGCACTCCATCCAGGCACGCCTTAGGCAAATTATCCTTCACCTCCAGACAGGTGCAGAGCCTTTTTTCTCTATACCCCAACTTAACCCAAGGACCTCTAGTCTGGGCCTCAGTCTAATTTTGAGGATAGAGTGGAAAAGTTGGCTTCAGGATTTCCAAAGGATTCCAAATACTCTAGGCAGGAGGTGCCACTAAGATTTTTGTTTTGTTAGACTTGAACCAAGCAGGTAAGAACATTGATCAGAACACAAGAACGGCTGGGCATGGTGGCTCACGGCTGTAATCCCAACACTTAGGGAGGCCGAGGTGGGTGGATCCCCTGAGGTCTGGAGGTTGAGACCAGCCTGACCAACATGGAGAAATCCTGTCTCTACTAAAAATAAAACAATTAGCTGGGTGTGGTGGCGCATGCCTGTAATCCCAGCTACTCTGGAGGCTGAGGCAGGAGAATTGCTTGAACTAGGGAGGCGAAGGTTGTGGTGAGCCGAGAGCGCGCCATTGTATTCCAGCCTGGGCAACAAGAGCGAAACTCCATCTGAAAAACAAACAAACAAAAAAACACAAAACAAACAAAAAAACACAAGAAAGCAGAATTAGTCAATTCACATAAGGATCTCATGTACTTCCAGAGGTAATTTAAGATCCAGCCTGCCGTCTTTTAGATTTTTAGCCTCTAGAAGCATTTTTTTTTTTTTTTAAACAGAGTCTCACTCTGTTGCCCAAGCTGGAGTTCAGTGGTATGATGTTGGCTCATTGCAACCTCTTCCTCTTGGGTTCAAGCAATTCTTGTGTCTCAGTCTCCCGAGTAGCTGGGGTTACAGGCATGCGCCACCACACTCGGCTAATTTTTGTATTTTTAGTACAGAAGGGGTTTCACTATGTTGGCCAGGCTGGTTTCTAACTCCTGACCTTAAGCAATCCACCCGCCTCAACCTCCCAAAGTGCTAGGATTACAAGCGTGAGCCACCATGCCTGACCTTGCCTCTAGAAGACTCTAAAAGGCCCAAAGTTATATGGAATTGGAGGTTTGTAGGTCAGAAGGACTCCATGGATTGGCAATGATGCCTGGAATGTTATAAGGCATATTAAACCTACAATTTCTCAGTATACACTTGTCTGTCTAACAGAATAGCCCATCAGCTCTTTGGGAGGCCATTTGGAAGTTATACTATCAAAAGAAATTTGGCTGTTGAGCAGTGAAACTCTGATAAAAACATAAGGAAGTCCCAGTACTAGAATGGAACTTCTTCAAACTATGCCCAGCTTCAGATTCTAGCACATGTGAAATAGGTTTTAAAAAAACTGGGAGAGGAGTTTGCTTGGTGTAGCTACAGGACATAAAATACTGAACCAACTAGGCAGCACAGCTAATCTGAAAATGTAATACTTTCTTTGCTTACTTTTTAATCTATCTTATGTAATTTTAAAAAGTTTGTTTAAATGAATAGCCACATTAAATGTACATCTATGAACTGCTTTCTAATTTTATGGTAAAGGAGATATTACCCATATTCTAATTTGTAATATTGGGTATACTAGTCAGTCTGATTATTTTTAAAGAGACAGATATAATGATATACTATCTTGCTGCAAATGAGATCTTTCAGTGTGTCGTTATAAAATATTATGGACTATTTTTACTAATGATTTATCTCACTTAAGCTACTTTCTGATTGAAAGACAATGACAAAAGAAGTGGAAGAATTTTACTTTTTCTTCACTTTCTGAATTTCACAATTTTATTTCTTGCCATCTTTCCTGAACAAGATAGCCCTTCTGTTCATCTTTTATTATTTCCTTTGCTTTATGCTATTTTATACTTTTAGCCTCTCGTTTAATAGAGTCTTTTATCACCATTTATAATTGCCATCACTGCCTAGTTATACCTTTGTTGGTCAGATTCTTTGTGTGATGGTCACACCTTCTCTTGGTGGTAAGAGATATTAAATAGGTGCAATCATAGTATATGTAAATGTACACTAAGGCGTAATGTGATATGTGTACTTTAAGTTCATTTTTAAACATAAGAGTGTTGTGTATTTAGTTAATTGAGGCAGTACAAACAAATGGAAATCTGTATTGTATAAAATGACATCTTGGAACTCCAACCTAAAGATTCCTGAAAGCCGTGAGCTTTAGCTGGATTTGTATTATATGTTTAGAGTTTTCTATTAACTTTTCTTGATAATAGTTTCTTAATGGATTAATGGAACCAATGTGACTCTGTGTCTACTATGTCTTCAGGTCTGGTGCTTCAGGAATGGGTAGACATGGTGGCAGGAGGTGGACTTTCCATGGCCAGTAAAGTCTTTACACTGGAGAGCCGAAGTTAGAGTGGAGGGAGAATTAAAATAATTGGCTAAATGGAGAAACAAAAGATCAAAACCAGAGAAACAGAGGGATTGGAGTGAGAGCCTTAAGTGAGAGCTTAAGTGGAGCCTTAAGCAGAAATACCTGGTCAGAATCTGGAGGGAGAATCTGGAGAAGCAGATTGAGGATAATGAAAGAACATTGGAGATTTTTTTTTTTTTTTTGAGACGGAGACTTGCTCTGTCGCCCAGGCTGCAGTGGCGCAATCTTGGCTCACTGCAACCTCCACATCCCGGGTTCAAGCAATTCTCCTGCCTCAGCCTCCCCAGTAGCTGAGACTACAGGCTCAAGTCACCACACCTGGCTAATTTTTGTATTTTTAGTAGAGACGGGGTTTCACCATGTTGGCCAGGCTGATCTCGAACTCCTGACCTAAGGTGATCCACCTGCCTCAGCTTCCCAAAGTACAGGGATTACAGGCGTGAGCCACTGTGCCGGCTGAGATCTATTTTTTGTTGTAGCTGTGTGTGATGATAGAGGCTTAATGGTTTAAAGGAGCCCTCTGGGCCTGGCCTTCATGCGGGGGTGACATTTAAAATATTCAACAATCAGTGAGTCATAGTGAACACCTCACTGCACAATACTCTGCCACAGTGCACTGGTGCTGGGTATAGAATCCTCTGCTGGACGGGCCACTAACTATTTAGTGCTGACCACATTCCATTCCCTGGCTCCACATTTGCCCTTGCCAGATGTGGGGACCAAATTGTGTAGGTTTTACCTTCCTATGGAGTGGTGGGCCCATTCACATCTTTCACATGTTTCCCAAATGCAACTCTAACTATTTTTTCTTTTAAAAATCCTACATGGTTTTCCCATTGCCTACAGGATAACAGGAGCCTTTTAGCATGGCATAGAAGGCCTTCCATAATCTCTCTGCTACCTCCCTTTCCAGCATTGTCTTGTCTCATCTTATGTATGCACCTTTTCTCACTGCATGGATCACCAACCTTCTTGTTCCAGGGTAGACTCCCTCCCCATTGTTGCTGGGCAGTGCCTTGGGGGACTTATAGCACTTACCATATTGAAATGTGAATATTTTCTCCTGGCATGGTGGCTCACGCCTGTAATCCCAGCACTTTGGGAAGCCGAGGCAGGCGGATCACAAGGTCAGGAGATCGAGACCATCCTGGCTAACATGGTGAAGCCCCATTTCTACTAAAAATATGTAAAAAAAATTTAGCCGGGCATGGTGGCGGGCCCCTGTAGTCCCAGCTACTCAGGAGGCTGAGGCAAGAGAATGGTGTGAACCCAGGAGGCAGAACTTGCAGTGAGTTGAGATCATGCCACTGCACTCCAGCCTGGGCGACAGAGCGAGACTCCGTCTCAAAAAAAGAAATGAATATTTTCTCACGTGTCTGCCTCTCAGTGTACTGTGAACTGTTTGAAGAGCAGAGATGTCTTTGTACAGCTAGTAACTAAGGTGTCACCAAGGGGCTTAACATATGTTGATTGTAAATGTGTATGAATAAAAGTATTAGCTCTAAAAAAATGATTATTAAATAATGCAAATAGGCCTGATGTGGTGGCTCACACCTGTAATCCCAGTACTTTGGGAGGCTGAGGCGGGCAGATCACAAGGTCAGATCGAGACCATCCTAGCTAACACGATGAAACCCCGTTTCTACTAAAATTACAAAAAATTAGCTGAGTGTGGTGGCATGCGCTTGTAGTCCCAACTACTCAGGATGCTGAGGCAGGAGAATCGCTTGAACCTGGGAGGTGGAGGTTGCAGTAAGCTGAGATCATGTCACTGCACTCCAGCCTGGGTGATAGAGCAAGACTCTGTCTCAAAAAAGAAAAAAAGCAAATGTAGGGCCAGCAGTGGTGGCTCACACCTGTAATCCCAGCACTTTGGGAGTCCGAGGGAAGGCAGATCACATGAGGTCAGGCATTCAAGACCACCCTGGCCAACATGGTGAAACCCTGTCTTTACTAAAAATATAAAACTTAGCTGGGCACGGTGTTGCACGCCTGTAATCTCAGCTACTCAGCGACTGAGGCAGGAGAATCGCTTGAACCTGGGAGATGGAGGTTGCAGTGAGCCAAGATCGCGCCACTACACTTTAGCCTGGGCGGCAGAGTGAGACTCCATCTCAAAAAAAAAAAAAAAAAAAAACACAGCAAAAGCAAATGTAAAGTTACCTATAGCTTGAGCTAAATAGGTGAAAAAATGAACCTATCATGTTTTCTATTCTTCACAATTATGCTATGGTGATATTATTTGTTTTGTTTTGTTTTGAGATAGGGTCTTGCCCTGTTGCTGAGGCTGGAGTACAGTGGCATGATCTTGGCTCACTGCACCCTCGAACTCCTGAGTTCAAGCAATCCTCCTGTCTCAGCCTCCCCAGTAGCTGGGACTACAGGTGCATGCCACCAAGCCCAGCTAATTTTTAAAATTCTTTTGTAGAGACAGAGTCCTGCTTTGTTGACCAGGCTGGTTTCAAACTCTGGGCTCGAGTAATCCTCCCACGTCAACATCCCAAAGTACTGGGATTATGGGTATGAGCCACTGTGCCCAGCCTATGATGACTTTAAAAGGTGGTTAGTGGTGAGGGTTGCAGAACTCTGGGAACATTTACTAAAAACCTCTTAATTGTATACTATAAAATGGTGAATTATATGATATGTGAATTATATTTCAGTGCCAATGTGAATTTCCTGGTTTTGATAACATACTGTAGTTATGTAAGACTTTACCATTGGGGAAAGGTGGGTGACGGGCACATGGGACATCTCCGTACTATTTTTTGCAACTTTTTGTGTGTCTATAACTATTGCATAATAAAAAAATGTAAAAAGGTTAGGATGGGCACAGTAGCTCATGCCTCCAACATTTTGGGAGGCTGAGGCAGGAAGATTGCTTGAGTCCAGGAGTTTGAGACCAGCCTGGGCAACATAGTGAGACCACTGTCTCTATAAAAAATAATAAAAAAAATTAGGTATGGTGGCATGCTCCTGTAGTTCCAGCTACTTGGGAGGCTAAGGTGGAAAAATTACTTGAGCCGCAAAGTTGGAGGCTGCAGTGAGTTGTCATCAAGCCACTATACTCTAGCTTGGGTAACAGACCAAGACCTGGTCTTAAAAATAAAAAAGTGATTAAATTAGCTTTTCTAACCAAATGTGTTTATTATTAAGTTTGTGTTTATGGTTTAGAATTGCTATAGAATGTTTTCTCACTTGATTAGGATCCAGTTACTTTTCAAAATTATGTGTCAGTATTTTATTCTCAAGTATCATATGTCAAAACCTATCTACTTACAAATAATCCAATATAATTATCAATTATGTTCTAATAAAAAGATAAAAATTAAGGATTTAGAAATGGTATCTTGGCAGTATTTTTTTTTTTTTTTTGAGACGGAGTCTCACTGTCATCTAGGCTGGAGTGCAGTAGCATGATCTCGGCTCACTGCAACTTCTGCCTTCCACGTTCGAATGATTCTCCTGCCTCAGCCTCCTGAGTAGCTGGGATTACAGGTGCCCACCACCATGCCTGGCTAATTTTTGTATTTTTAGTGGAGACAGGGTTTCACCATGTTGGCCAGACTGGTCACGAACTCCTGACCTCAAGTTATCCGCCTGCATTGCCCTCCCAAAGTGCTGGGAATACAGGTGTGAGCAGCCACACCCGGCCAGTTTTCTTTTTTTACATCCTTTCTCTGTAATTCTTTGTTCCTTTTAAAATCATATTTCTGACATAATTACAATTAAAATGAAGGTACTGATAAGTTATGAATATTACAACATGTCATTTTTGTGTCATAGTTATTTGCTGTAATGTCCATATTATATATCTTTAATTTATAATATATGTTAATTGATTAAAAAATTATTGGGTTCTTTGTTCCAGTGTCTGTGCTAAGTACTTTATATGCATTCTTTCATTTAATCTTATCTATAAGATAAAAAATGATATCTCTAATTACAGATGAGTACAATGAGGCTTAGAGAAGTGAAATAACTTAATGTCCCAGCAGTAGTAAGTCGGGGAGCTGGGATTTGAACTTAGGTCTTTGTGACTACAGAGTTGTCGTCTTTGCCTTTTTTCTTTTCTTTTCTTTTTTTTTTTTTTAAGAGATGGAGTCTCACTATGTTGCCCAGGCTGGAATGCAGTGGCTATACAGGTGTGGAGCACAGTACACTGCAGCCTTGAACTCCTGGCCTCAAGTGATCCTCCCACTCCAGCTTCCCAAGTGGCTGGGATCGTAGGCACACACCACTGTGCCTGGCTACAGTTGTTTTCCTTCTCTCTATGATAACTTGGAGTGAATTGGGAGAACTGTGTTAAATGCCTGGCACTGATTAACTTTGAGACCTTGGTTAGGTAACTTAATCTCTAAAATTGCAATGTAACCCTCTTGTCTGCCAAATGAGGAGGCACAAATAGATGATCCCTCCAGCCCCTTTTAGCACAGACGTTCTGTAGTTCAAGAAATTTATCCTTGGCTCTATAAGTTGTTTGTTTAATGTGTGTGTTCCTTCTGTGAAGGATATTCTTTATAAATACAGATATTCCTTTTAAAGAAAGAAGTGTCAAAGGAAGAGCTTGATGACTGCTTCCATCTATGATCTGGTCCTTGGTTTTGCAGAACACAAAATACAGCTTTATATCCTCGTTCAACAGATTTCAGGTTCTAGGGGATTGAATCATGCTAACCAAAATCATAAGAGCTTTTGTTTTTTATATGTAATCCAGAATCTTAGCTTGTCAATTATAATGGAATAGTGAATACTAGTTTCTGCCATTGTAGGCACTTCTTTTAGCATCAGAGACTTTGGAAAACCAGATTAGAAAGCTATTTGGAAGGCAAAGGGAATCAAATGAGTTTGAGGGATATTCTTTCAGGTTCAAAGTCTTATAAATGATCTCTGTTCTATAGTAGAGTTCTAGTAATTATGTATCTACCAGAATCAGTTTTCTTTCTCCTTTAAGTAGTAGTTACTAATGGCTGGTAGTCTTCTCTTCTCCTACTTCATGCAGATTATTGTACCTATGCTAATATGACTTTTTTTCAGACAGGTTAATTTTTCCTTTTCTTACTTTTTTTTAAAGGTACATCCCAGTCTACAGGATACTGTTTACTTTGATTAGACTTGGGTATTTATTTATTTATTTACTTATTTATTTATTTTGAGACAGAGTTTCGGTTTTGTTGCCCAGGCTGGAGTACAATGGTGCAATCTTGGCTCACCGCAACCTCTGCCTTCTGGGTTCAAGCGATTCTCCTCCCTCAGCCTTCCAAGTAGCTGGGAATATAGGCACGTGCCACCACACCTGGCTAATTTTGTATTTTTAGTAAAGATAGAGTTCACCATGTTGGTCAGACTGGTCTCGAACTCCTGGCCTTAGGTGATCCACCCGCCTTGGCCTCCCAAAGTGCTGGAATTATAGGTGTGAGCCACTGCACCCCACCTAGACTTGGGTATTTCTTAAGACTCAACTCTAAATGTCATTTTCCCTGTAATTTAGAGGACTTGGCCAGACAACTTTAATTTTATGTTGACTTTCACTAGTTCGCCTTTCAGAGGGAGGACTTTTTCTAACACTGATCCTGAATTCCAAGAGGAATTCTGCCATGGTCCGTATGTTTTTGACTATATTGTCAGTCTGTCATAGGCAATATATAAACTTGATGGTATCCATAGGAGGCATGCTCCTCATATGTTATAGAACTCAGTAAGGGTGAGTTCTGGTATATTTCAAAGGTTTCCACTATTCTTTTGACCCCAGGTTTCCAAATATAGTTTTCTATATCTCCTCAATGTAAACTTGCCTTTTTATTTATTTATTTATTTATTTTTGAGACAGAGTCTCACCCTGTCACCCAGGCTGGAGTGCAGTGGTGTGATCTGTGCTCACTGCAACTTCCGCCTCCCAGGTTCAAGCGATTCTCCTTGCCTCAGCCTTCCAAATAGCTGGGATTACAGGCACCCACCACCATGCCTGGCTAATTTTTGTGTGTTTTTAGTAGAGATGGAATTTCACTATGTTGGCCAGGCTGGTCTCGAACTCCTGACCTTGTGATCTGCCTGCCTTGGCCTCTCACAGTGGATTACAGGCATGAGCCACTGTGCCTGGCAAAACTTGCCTTTTATAAGTCAGATTTATTGGGGTACAGTTTACATAGATTAAAATGAACTGTTTTAGCTGTACAGTTCTATGAATTTTGATAAATATATGCAAGTTGTATAACTACCTTATATGGAATATTTTCAGCACCCTGTAAATTTCTCTTATGCCCCTTTATGATCAGTCCTCTTCTCTTTCTCCAGCTTCTGGCAGCCACAAATCTGATTTCTGTCCTTACAGTTTTGCCTTTTCCACAGTGTTATAAATGGAATCATACAATATGTAATCTTTTGAGTCTGGCTTCTTTCACTTAGCATAATGCTTTTTTGAGATACAATTTACATACCATAAAGTTCATCTGTTTAAGGTGTACATTTCAACAGCTTTTAGTATCTTTTCAGAGTTGTGCAACCATCAAGATACCTAATTTTAAACATTTTTATCACCCCAAAATAAACGTTGTACTAATTAGCAGTTATTCCCCAATTCTGACTCCCCCCACATAGCTCCCTATTCTAGGCAAATACTTACTTTTTGTCTCTCCAGACAAATATTCTAGATATATTAACTAATGGTATCATACAATATGTGGTCTTTTGTAACTTCTTTCACTTAATATAATGTTTTTCGGGTTCATTCATGTAGTAACATGAATGAATACTTTATTTTTTTAATTGCCAAGTAATTTTCCATTGTATAGGTCATAGATATACCACATTTTGTTTATTCATCAGTTGATGGACATTTAAACTTTTTGCCTATTATGGATAATGCTATGAACATTTATGTACAAGTTTTTGTGTAGACATGTTTTCATTTCTCTTGAATATGTTATGAACATTTTTGTACAAGTTTTTGTGTGGAAGTATGTTTTTATTTCTCTTGGATGGATACCTGAGAGTGAAATTGCTGGGTTGTGTGGTAACTGTGTGGCAGCAAACTGCCAAACCCTTTTTCAAACCCTTTTCCACAGTGCTCAAACCATTTGGAACTGTCAAACCCTTTTCCACAGTGGTTCAAGGGTTCCAGTTTCTCCTGGCCAATCCTCACTATTGTCTGCCTTTTTAAAAAAATTTTTTAATTTTTATTACAGCCATTCTAACGGGTGTGAAGGAGTATCTTATTGTGGTTTTGATTTGCATTTCCCAAATGACTGAATATGTTGGGCATCTTTTTGTGTGTTTATTGGCCATTTGTATATCTTTTTGGGAGACATGTCTATTCAAGTCTTTGGCCATTTAAAAATTGGGTTATTTGTCTTTTTGTTGAGTTATAAGAGTTTATTATATATTCTGAATACGAGTCCTTTATCAGATAGATGATTTACAAGTATTTTCTGCTAGTCTGTGAGTTGTCTTTTCATTTTCTTGATGGTATCTTTTGAAGCACAAAAGGTTTTAATTTTGATGGAGTCCAATTTATTAATCTTACCTTTTATTGCTTGTGCTTTTGGTGGCATATCTGAGAAATCATTGCCTAACCCAATGTCAAGAAGATTTATACCTGTATTTTCTTCTAGGAGTTGTATAGTGTTAGCTCATACATTTAGATCTATGATCCACTTCGAGTTAATTTTTGTGTATGATGTGAGATAGGCGTCCAAAGTTTTACTATTACATGTGGATATCCAGTTGTCCAGCACCATCAATTGAAAAGGCTGTTCTTTTCCTCATTAAATTGTCTTAGCCCTTTTGTTGAAGATGAATAGACCATAAATACATGGGTTTATTTCTGGACTCTAAATTATGTTCCATTGATCTATCTATTTACCTTTATTCCACTACCACAGTATCTTAATAGCTTTGTAGTAACTTTTGAGGTTGGAAAGTATGAGTTCACCAACTTTGTTCTTTTTCAAGATTATTTTGGCTATTCTTGGTTTATTGCATTTCCATATGAATTTTAGAATGAGCTTGTGAATTTCTGTAAAAATTCCAGGTGGAATTTTGATAGGAAGTGTATTGAATCTGTTGATCAATTCAGCAATTCAGGGATTGTTGCCATCTTAACAGTATTAAATCTTCTGATTCATGAATGTAGGGTGTATTTCCATTTATTTAGATTTTTAATTTTTTAAAAAACGCTTCGTGGTTTTCAGTGTAAGAATAATGCTTTTGAGATTCATTCATGTTAGTGTGTTTATTAGCAGTTCTTTCATTTCATTTATGAGTACTATTTTATGGATATATCACAGTTTGTTCATCTATTAACCCATTGATGGACATTGGAGTTTTCATTTTTTGGCAGTTATGAATAAGGCTGCAAAAAAGAGATTCACATACAAGTTTTTATATAAACATAGGTTTTCATTTTACGTAGGTATATACCTAGAAGTAGAGTTACTGGTTGTATATGTGTGTCTGTTTACCTTTATAAGAAACTGCCAAACTGTTTTCCAAAGTGGCTATGTCATTTTGCATTCCCACTAGCAATATATGAGAATTCTAGATGCTTTGTGTTCTTACCAGCACTTGGTGTTATTAACATTTTTTAAAAAAGTTATTTTGATAGGTGTATGGTGATATTTCATTGAGGTTTTAATTTATATTTCTCTATTGACTAATGATATGGAATGTAAAATTCATGAAATCCTAGACTTTTGGAGCTGGAAGAGACTTGAAAGAGTTCATTCCTGGTTTTTATATTCCGTTCCTCAGACATATTTCATAAGGTGTCTGAGGTGGGGATTTGGGGACTGAGGAGCATGCTGAGTGCTGAGTGGGTGGGATCTGAGCAACCTGCCCAGAAGGGCTCTACTTTTTATCAGTTTTAAAAATAATTGAATTTCCAGGTGATAAATTGTTAGAAAAAAGGTGCCTCTGTTAAACAAAAATGAAAGCTACTGAACTGAATTTTTTTTAAAAAATTTTATTTTACTTTAAGTTCTGGGATACATGTGCAGAATGTACAGGTTTGTTTCATAGTTATACATGTGTCATGGTGGTTTGCTGCACCTATCAACCTGTCATCTAGGTTTTAAGCCCTGCATGCATTAGGTATTTGTTCTAATGCTCTCCCTCTCCCTCTCCTTCTCCTCAACACCCCAACAGGCCCTGGTGTATGATGTTCCCTCCCTGTGTCTGTGTGTTCTCATTTGAACTGAATTTTTTCAAAGGACAAAACTGAGACCCAGAGAGACTTACCCAAGATCCTGTAGTCTGAAATGGATTCATACAATAGAGTTCTTTATTCTGCAGTGCATATCTTGTCATGAGTTTCAGATTCTACTGTTCGTTGACTCAAGAATTACGATAAAAAGTCTACTGACCAAGATTTGTTGAAGTCATAAATATTAAAAAAAAATTTCTTTTATATTGAAAAGTAGTATATGGAAACTAAATCATCTTTCATGAATTAGCTGTACTGACTAAAAAATGGAGGTTTTCTTCAGGAATCCAATTTCAAGTACAAAACCTTCCAAAATTACTGTGCTTGGTTTCTGTGTAATGTGGGAAATGTGGCACAACTGTCAGAGGTTATAAATGACAATACATTATAGAAATAGGTGAGGGAACAAGCAGGGATTTGCCATGGGGAAGCAGACATTATATTTTGTTACCAGTTTTGATGAACACTGACAGTGGTTCATCAATGTTGAAAGAGTAAAATTGAATTCATTAGATGCAATCATAATGGTTAGAGTAAGTTTTTTTTTTTTTTTTTTAATAAGAAAGATTCAGTTCTGAAATCTTTCCTTTATTGAGGTTTTTCTGGAAATTACCGGAGTGTGAAAGCAGTTCTATACAGTGTTGGCAATTCTGAGATTGGCTTTAGGACTGATGAGGGAGCATTGCATGGTTACATTGAGCAGAATTTTATTAGAATACCTTTGGTGGATTTGAGTAGAAATTTTATTTAATAATAATATAGTGAAAGGAGCATAATGTTTGAACTCAGGAAACTTGAGGTCAGCCTTGGCTCTACTTCATACTACCTATATGACCTTGAATGAGTCACCTAACTTCTGTGATCAGCATATTTCCCAGAGTTGTGTGAGGATGAGGAAAAAAAAAAAGAGAAAATGTATCTGAAAGTACTTTATACATTTTAGTGCTATTTAGCTATAGTTTTATTACTAATAATTGTCTTTGAACTTAGAACATACAGGATTTTTAAAAAATGATTTTTCAGCCAGGTGCGGTGGCTCATGCCTATAGTCCCAGCACTTTGGGAGGCCGAGATGGGAGGATCGCTTGAGCTCAGGAGTTCGAGACCAGCCTGGGCAACATGGTGAAACCCTGTCTCTGCTACAAATACATAAAAAATTTGCCAGGCATGGTGGCACATGCCAGTAGTCTCAGCTACTCAGGAGGCTGAAGTGGGAGAATCACTCAAACCTAGAGGTTACAATGAGCCGAGATTGTGCCACTGCACTCCAGCCTAGGTGACGGAGGGAGACTGTGTCTCAAGAAAATACATATATATTTTTCTTCCTTATATTTGTCTATAATTTACTTGTATTCTTTTTGTCTCTGTCCTATGTCTGTCATTTTTGGAGTTTTTGGAAACTTTGCTCTGTTCTTAGTCCCCCTCATCCTCTTTCAAATAGATGATATTTTCTCACTTTTGTCCATTAGGAGCACTACTGTATTAGTTTTTTCCTATGGAAAGAAAAAAATAGTTTTTATTTTCTACATATATTTAGCCTAACAACCCTGGCTAAAGTATCAAACCTATAAGCTGCATGTAGGTTTTCTTATTTGGCATTGAATTTCCCTTCCTTGTGGTTGTTAAGTTTCTTGTACTTCTGCCTGCCTTTCCTCTGGGATTTCTGTTTCCTTTAGATGTGTTTGAAACCTAATATGCCTTTACCTTGGTCAAGCCCACTTGTTGGTCTATAATAGAGTTATGATACTTTATCATGATATATTTTGTAGACATGAATGGTGGGGTCATATATTTCAACGTCTCCAATAATGATGAAAAGAGATTTCATTTGTTGATTTGACTCCTTTGTCTTAGATGGAGTTAAAAGTTATTTGCCAGTCCTCAGTAACTATAGACCAGGAGACAATGTTGGAAACAATGTGGTGAAATGGAAGTGTCTTCCCTTTTGATAGCTAAAGCTGGTAAGGCTGTCAATTTTAGTGTATTTCCTTTTCTTCCTGGTTAAGAGAAAGAAAACTTTTCCCTGAGGGTTTTTATTTTCGGTGGTTACTATCTAATCAACTTATTTTTATTTAAATTAACTAAAAAATAAAATTGTATATTTTAAGTAGTTCTGAGATGAATAGAACCATCATATCTAGCATCAAATACTGTTTCATTCTTGGGAGTTTCATATGCTTGCTAGATCTACTTTTATCATTTCGAGTAATATTTTTAAAATAATAGCATGTCCCATTTTTGAAACTAGAGGCTAGTTTTCAAAAAGTCACTGAATTCTAAATTAAAGCAAAGGAAATAGAAACTGATTGATGTGTTTATAATTTGTCTAGAATTACCTCTGGGTTATTTATACTTTGTATTTCAGAAATCACACTCTTAATGTATGTTTTCTGAAATAAAAATGGGCTGGGTATGGTGGCTCACACCTGAACCCCCAGCACTTTGGTTGGGAGGCCGAGGCAGGAGGATGACTTGAGTCCAGGAGTTTGAGACCAGCCTGGGAAACATGACAAGACCCTGTCCCTGCAGGAAAAACAAAACAAAACAAAAAACCCAAAAAACCAGAAAGCCAAATATGGTGGTGCACACCTGTGGTTCCAGCTACTCAGGAGACTAAGGTGGGAAGATCACTTGAGCCCAGGAGGTCGAGGCTACAGTGAGCCATGATTGTGCCATTGCACTCCAGTCTAGGCGACAGAGCAAGGCCCTGCCTCAAAAAAAAAAAAAAAAAAAAGTGTAGTGATGTTGTGTTAAAAGCCAGCAGAGGCTGGGTATGGTGGCTCATGCCTGTAATCCCAGCACTTTGGGAGGCCGAGGTGGGTGGATCTCTTGAGGTCAGGAGTCTGAGACCAGCCTGGCCAACATGGTGAAACCATGTCTCTACTAAAAATGTAAAAATTAACCGGGGCGTGTTGGTGCACGCCTGTAGGCCAGCTACTCGGGAGGCTGAGGCACCAGAATCATTTGAACCCAGGGGACAGAAGTTACAGTGAGCCGAGATCACGCCACTGCATCCCAGCCTGGGTGACAGAGCGAGACTCTGTCTCAAAAGCCAGCAGATACTGACCAAAAGTGTACTCTCTCTCATAATGACATTCTAGGGTCATTTTGTTCATAGCAGTCATTCGTGGAGGGGTAGAAAGACAGAGGCTGGAATGGGGTAGGTGAAGTATCAATGCATGCAATGCCAGGTGAGTTCAATTCCCAACCTCATAGGGAATTCAGAGGTTGTCATATACTTCAGTCATTCATATTTAGGGAAAATCATACCTTAACCCAGAAGAAAACAATTTCTAAAGAAACTATAGGGGCAGCATTCTCAGTGTGTATTATTATATGCTTCAAAATATATTAAAAACAAAACCCAAAACAAAAATACTGGATTCCTTATACAGCCTTGAAGTTATAACCAAAAGCCTATAGTGTTGAATACTCAGTAGACGAGAAAGATTCATAACTAGCAAATTGGGCAGTTCTCTCTGCTTTCAACTCTGGTTTCTTAGGAGCTTCACTTCTCTCTACTCCCTTTCCATCTGGTGATCTTAGGTCTCAGAGGTTTTTTTAAAATAACTATCTTCTCTTATTTATTTATTTTTTTTTGGAGGGATTCTAATTTCAAAAGAATCATTTGGTTAAAGGTCACCTTCATGTAAGTTCTGGAGGAATGGAGGAGAATCTAGGGAACTGTTTTACATTTTCCTTACGGAAGGTAGGGCATAGCATACTCTGAAGAATTACATGCAAGGTGAGAAGAAAAGGCGACGAAAGCCTTTACGTGCAAGGTGAGAAGAAAAGGTGACAGGAATAATTGGGGAGGTGAATCGAGTAAATCTGAGTATAATACAGAAGCTAAAAGAAAGTATTTTATTAGATGCATAAATTTTATATTTACCAGCTTCTATTGAATAAAATTGAAGTTGGTTCATCAGGGCCTGTGACCAGTGATTGCACATGAGCGCAGGAGAGAATAAATAAAGCAATCTGAAGTAATAAGTGATGGGGAGGAGTAGCCTAGGCGATCTTGAAATGATACTGATCAAGGAACAACAGGGAGAGAAGAAACATTTGAGGTAAAGGAGACTTGTAGCGGCAGGTGGGTGTTAGGATGAAATAGCGTTTAGTCAGCTTGGCAGAAGAGGAACCTAGCTCATTGAGATCAGCACCTAGGAGAGAATCCGAAGAGAAAGATTGGGTAGAAATGAAATAAACAAAATCTGGTCAATCAAAAATGAAGTACGTTGGGGAAATTGGCGAATTATTTGAATTGTCCTAGCCCCTAAATATAGATGTACCTACAGTTTTAACTCTTAACGCTAACATACATTTAAATTAATTCCTGAACTCTGGACAACGAGGATACAGTTTATTATTTTCACTTTCAGAAAGTGGAGTTGTTAAAAAAAGTTTTTACATCAAGTAACTGTTCTTTTCATTACTATTATAGTTACAATTGTGTTCGCCACCCAAAATAAAATTGGCAATGACACACAAGAATCTTAAAATTGGCCGGGCGCGGTGGCTCAAGCCTGTAATCCCAGCACTTTGGGAGGCCGAGATGGGCGGATCACGAGGTCAGGAGATCGAGACCATCCTGGCTAACACAGTGAAACCTCGTCTCTACTAAAAATACAAAAACTTAGCCGGGCGAGGTCGCAGGCGCCTGTAGTCCCAGC
The DNA here is from genome assembly GCF_008728515.1 of Papio anubis. NCBI lineage: Eukaryota > Metazoa > Chordata > Mammalia > Primates > Cercopithecidae > Papio > Papio anubis. The sequence continues at coordinate 142,882,499 of NC_044982.1, forward strand.
TACTCGGGAGGCTGAGGCAGGAGAATGGCGTGAACCCGGGAGGCGGAGCTTGCAGTGAGCTGAGATCCAGCCACTGCACTCCAGCCTGGGTGACAGAGCGAGACTCCGTCTCAAAAAAAAAAAAAAAAAAAAAAAAAAAAAAAAAAAAAAAAGAATCTTAAAATTCACTTAAATTTGGCACTGAGCAAGTCTATATGCATGATTCTTCCACTAATCCTTGTGAGAACTTAATCAAATAGATGATCTGTATGTGAAAGGGTCCTAAATTCATAAAGGCCCTTAGTCACGGTCAAGTCTGACTTTAAAGTAAGAGCAGTTTTTAAAATGCCAGTATTTACTGCATTATAAAATTATTCCCTCTTGCTTGGGTAGTCACTCAAAGATCATGAGACTTGTGTTTAAACAGCCACATAAACTATGCGATGGTCCATTCTGTTTGGTGTATTCAGTCTGTTGCCATAAGAGGTGCGTTTTTTCAGTGCAAACAATTTGATTTATTCTAACGGTTGTCCTAACAGTTAAATAAATTATTCCCTCTAACGGTTGTCCTAACAGTTAAATAAATTATCCCCCCTGTTTAATGAAGGATTGGTTATCCATTTATTGATTGATTGGTAATGGAGTTTCTACTCACTTTACCTGATTTGAAGATTGTTTGTAGTGTTAACGTATATCAGTATCAGTGTATCTTGGAACAGAATAAATAGGAGCGATGTTCTGCTTTGTTGAATAGGGACTTTGTCTCAGTGACTCTATAACAAATTTGAAGTTAAATTGCAATGGCCAGGCACAGTGGCTCACGCCTGTAATCCCAGTATTCTGGGAGGCCGAGGCGGGTGGATCATCTAAGGTCAGAAGTTCAAGACCAGCCAGGCCAACATGACGAAACCCCATCTCTACTAAAAAATACAGAAATTAGACGGGCATCATGGCGCATGCCTGTAATCCCAGCTACTTGGGAGACTGAGGCCAGAGAATCACTTGAACCTGGGAGGCAGAGGTTGCAGTGAGCCAAGATTGTGCCATTGCACTCCAGCCTAGGGCAACAGAGCAATACTGTCTCAAAAAAAAAAAAAAAAATTGTAATAATGAAATGCCTCACTAAAGTGTTTAGGATGCCTCAGAGAGAGGTCCTTGGATTGGACATCATTTGGTCACTCAAAAGGTAGTAGGCCAAATATAGAAGATAAAGAATAAAGCCCTCCAGGATCCAGGTGTCTAGGGCACAGAGAGTATTTGTTACTGCACTCTCCTTCCTGAACCACAATCAGTAATGTTCTCTGCTGAACACTTTTTTTTTTTTTTTTTGAGACAGGCAGGGTCTCACTCTGTTGCCCAGGCTGGTGTGCAGTGGTACGATCTTAGCTCATTGCAACCTCCACTTCCCAGGCTCACATGATCCTCTCACTTCAGCCTCCTGAGTAGCTGGGACTACAGGGATGTCCAACCACGCTTGGCTAATTTAAAAATTTAAAAAATTTTTTCATGGAGACGAGGTCTCATTACATTGCCCAGGCTTGAATATTTTTCTTAATCCAGTGCTCGAGGCAGCCAGTATCAACCAATTGCTTGGAGGTGAAACTGTTGGCTGTACCATCTAGTGTTATTTTTATATTGAAAACTCTAATTGGTAGAAATAGATGTCTTAGAAAAAAATTACTAATTAAGGAGTTAGTTGAATTCAAAGATGCTAAATCTATTTTCATTTGCTTTACTTGGAATGATTCAATGATTCACTGACTTTCGGACATACTGACTAGATAAAAACAAACTCAGTAAACTTGATTTCTCACTTTGGATAAACCTTAATAAGCAGTATTTGGAGTTACTGGAAGAAAATAGAAGTGAGTATTTTTTAATCTTTGCACAAGAACTTTTCTTTCCTTCTTTCTTTTTTTTTTTTTTTTGAAATAGGGTCTCACTTTGTCACCCAGGCTAGAGTGCAGTGGTACAATCTTGGCTCACTGCAACCTCTGCCTCCTGGCTTCAAACCATTCTCCTGCCTCAGCCTCCTGAGTAGCTGGGATTACAGATGCCCACCACCATGCCCAGCTAATTTTTGTATTTTTAGTAGAGATGGGGTTTTGCCACATTCACCAGGTTGTCTTGAACTCCTGACCTCAAGTGATCCACCCTCCTCAGCCTCCCAAATTGCTAGGATTACAGGCATGAGCCATCGCACCTGGCGTACATGAGAATTATCTAAATATAAAGATAATGAGATAAATTTAAAAAAAGATCCAAAGATATACCACATAAATCTTTTTATGTCAGAAACATTAAAGCCAAAAGCTAGAAAGTGAGTAAAAATTTAGGAGAAAAATTTGCAGCCAATATGCCAAAGGGTTACTATCCTTAATAATAATCACCACCACCACCGTCATCATCCATTATAGGAACACTAAAAAGAACTCTAGCTCGATGGAGAGAATGCCACAAAGTGGACAATTAATGCAATGAGGAATTACAGTTAGCTAATAAACATGTGAAAAATGTTTATTTCAACCTCACTAGTAAGCAAAAACTGTAAGTTAAATAAGTTCCAAATTTATTATGTAAATTAGCAGGAACTGGAAAATAATGATAAGAATATACTGAGTACAAGTTTAAGTCAGTACAGTCTTTATTAAAAGATTTGCAAGTTAACTCCTAGGAATCTCCCCTAAGGAAATGATTTAAAATACAAGAAAATAATTTTTATACCAAGATGTTCATTAGAACATTATTTATAATAGTGAAAAAATTTCTTTTACATATTGAAACATGTATGTTAATTATACCTCTTTTAGTACCCAGAGGCTGAGTGGGAAATATTAATTTGATAGATTTATTTTATTTTTATTTTTTTGAGACAGGGTCTCTGTCGCCTAGGCTGAAGTACAGTGGCATATGGCTCACTGCAGCCCCAACCTCCCCAGCTCAAGCGATCCTTTCACCTCAGCCTCCCAAGTACCTGGGACTACAGTCACACGCCACCCACCTGGCTAATTTTTGTACTTTTTGTAGAGATTGGGTTTCACCATGTTGCCCAGGCTGGTTTCAAACTCCTGAGCTCAAGAGATCTGCCCAATTTGGCCTCCCAAAGTTCTGGGACTGCACGTATGAGCCACCATGCCCAGCTGCCAATTTAATAGATTTAGATTAATTTAACATCTACTACCTTCTAGTTACTACTTACTGTGTTGGAGTTCTTAGTTGCAAGCAGTAGCAACCAACTTCGGTTGATTTTATTGATTGATTGATTGAGATGGAGTCTCGCTCTGTCGCCTAGATTAGAGTGCAGTGGCGTGATCTTGGCTCACTTCAACCTCCACCCTCAGTTTCAAGCAATCCTCCTGCCTCAGCCTCTCCAGTAGCTGGGATTACAGGCGTGCGCCACCACCATGCCCAGCTAATTTTTGTATTTTTAGTAGAGATGGGGTTTCGCCATGTTGGCCAGGCTGGTCTCGAATTCCTGACCTCAGGTGATCCACCTGCCTTGGCCTCCCAAAGTGCTGGAATTACAGGTGTGAGCCACCGCTCCTGGCTGACTTTGGTTGATTTTAACAGAAGGGAACTTTATTGCAAGGACATTGGGTAGCTCAGAAATTTGGTAAGAAGGGTGCAGGCAGAAATGGGCTTAGAAAATGGACAACAAAAAGGGAGGCTAGGGAGCACCCAGGACCCAGAATACTACTACAGAGCCAGTCTGAGAGGACACTGCTGCCTCTACCTCCGAACATGTATCTGGATGCTCCAGCTTGCTCTACTGTCATCTGGGACACTGAACACTAGGCACCAGTGCCACAGTGCTACCACATCTGCCCCTGTGCACTTCGTACTGGTGGTGCAGCTGTCTTAGCTGCTTCTGCTGACTACCAAAATGTATTCTCCATGGTTCCTGCTTCTTCACTGTGACAGTTTCATTGTCAAAGACCAAGGTAGGAGTGTCTGATTGGCCAAGCCCAAGTCATGTACTCTATCCTAGCTGTAGGAGAGACTGGGAAAGTAAGTATCTGGTATTTTCAGTTTCTAAAGTGTCTCCCATTAAGACTTGTATAGAAAGTAGTCTACATGTTGGACAGGAAAAAATCCATTATATTTATGTTATTTCATCAAAATATGAACAAAGTTTTAAAATTTACTGTCTGTTGCCTCTTATCTTGCTAGTGAATAGGCTAACATCATTAATTTCTGTTATTGTATGGTGCTATTTATGAGTATGTCACAGTCTATCTTCTTTGTGGTCCCTAATCCTTAGGCTGATTTTAATTTGCAGAATAGGTCTGCATCTGCCAAAAAAATGACCAATAATATGTGCTGTGAACATGGTAAGTAGTCAGTGTTGTTAAGTGAATCCATAAAAAGTTGGAAATAGTGTATTTTTCTTACAATGCAAAAAAAGGTGCTTAAAATACAAAAATAGTACACTACCAGAATGTACCATCATCAACTAGGGGGAATTTCAGGTTAAGCCATCATTAAGTAAGTAAGGGCTTTCAGGGAAGCCAAAGAAAACATGATAGGGGATTGACATTGTCTGGAAGGGAGTGGGGCTGCAGAAATGAAAGGTAGGGAGGACAGTGAGAAGCAGGAAAGGACAGATGAGGACTGGAGGAGAGAAGCATTTTGTTTGCATTCTTAGGAACTGGCGCGGAGGTTAAGGAGCAGCATAAAATGGATCTCAGGTTTGAAAGACTTCCCCTTGCTGGAAGCAAGGCAGAGACAGAGAATGTAAAGTTAAAGATGGATGATGATGTCTGTCAACATTTAATTTGGCTCATACAGAACGAAGTGTAGGGACCTGACTAGGCAACATTCAGGGCCTCTAATCAGCTGCACATTCTCCCCATGTAGCAAGAGAAGTGGCCTTATTAAAAATCTTAAAACAGAGAGAAGAGAGGGAGATAGCAGTGTTTACCTTTGCCTGAGACCCTGCAGAAGTTGTTATGCATTAGATGTTCACTTTATTCCTTTTTAAATCTGGTAAAGAATGAATACTTGAATGTTTCGTTTCATGCAGATTTAGTTAGCAACTCAGTTATCAAATGGTAGAATATCTGTATGCACTGAAGCCAAATTCTCAGTAACTCAGCTTTTGTTAGTCATATGAGGATGATGAATAATAGGACTCCAGATCAGTTAACAAATTGATGCAAGTGGTAGGGAAATTTGATATGAAGTGATCAAAACAATGTAATGAATCTGTTAAAGCTAAAGAAGTGTACCATGACCACATTCATTATTTATCCACTCAATCATTCAAAAAGTATTAGAATGCCCAACCCCTCTATTCCAGGCACTAGTTATATACACGGGAGTACAGCAGAGAAGGCAGACAGATCTATTTTCTGCCCTTGAAGAGTTCACAAGAAGAGTCCACTGAAGAAGTAGACACATTGAGTATAATTAAGAAGTGTTATGAGCATGTTTAACACTTCCTTAAAATCCTGAGAGAGTCAAACATAATATAAGCTCTGAAAGATACAGATTTGGGGGAGACATAGGAGTTTTTTTTTTTTTTTTTTTTTTTCAGACAGAGTCTTGCTCTGTCGCCCAGGCTGGAGTGCAGTGGCACGATCTCGGCTCAGTGCAAGCTCCACCTCCCGCGTTTAAGCCATTCTCCTGCCTCAGCCTCCCGAGTAGCTGGGACTACAGGCACCCGCCACCACGCCAGGCTAATTTTTTTGTATTTTTAGTAGAGACGAGGTTTCACTGTGTTAACCAGGATGGTCTCTATCTCCTGACCTTGTGATCTGCCCTTCTCGGCCTCCCATAGTGCTGGGATTACAGGCGTGAGCCACTGTGCCAGGCCTTTTTTTTTTTTTTTGAAACGTAGTTTTGGTCTTGTTACCCAGGCTGGAGTGCAATGGCGCGATCTTGGCTCACTGCAACCTCCACCTCCCAGGTTCAAGCGATTCTCTTGCCTCAGCCTCCTGATTAGCTGGGATTGCAGGCATGCGCCACCATGCCTGGCTAGTTTTGTATTTTTAGTAGAGTCGGAGTTTCTCCGTGTGGGTCAGGCTGGTCTCGAACTCCCGACCTCAGGTGATGCACCTGCCTTGGCCTCCCAAAGTGCTGGGATCACAGGCGTGAGTCACGGCTCCCTGCCGACATAGGAGTTTTAAGATAAACAGAACATTAAATTTTCAGCCTGGAGGCAGGAAAAAACATGACTTTAGAGGCAATAGAAATACAAAATTGGCAAATTATAATAAAAGCTAGCAAAGGGAGGAAATGCAGTATTAGGCAAAGTAATATAAATATTAATATAAAGACAAAGAGTTAAATAAGCCAGGGGTGGTGGTGTGGACCTGTAGTCGCATCCACTGGGGAAACTGATGTGGGAGAATTGCTTGAGCTTAGGACTTTGAGACCAGCCTGGGCAAAATAGTGAGACCTGATCTCTCTTAAAAGACCAGGCATGGTGGCTCATGCCTGTAATCCCAGTAGTTTGGGAGGCCAAGGTGGGCAGATAATGAGGTCAAGAGATTAAGACCATCCTGGCCAACATGGTGAAACCCCGTCTCTACTAAAAATACAAAAATTAACTGGCATGGTGGTGTGAAACTAGTCCCATCTACTTGGGAGGCTGAGGCAGGAGAATTGCTTGAACTTGGGAGGTGGAGCTTGCAGTGAGCCGAGATCCTGCCACTCCACTCCAGCCTGGGCAACAGGCGACAGAGCAAGACTCCGTCTCAAAAACAAACAAACAAAAAAAAAAAAAACAAAAAAGGCAAACTATAACATAAAATTTTCTTATTTTAGCAATTTTTAAGTGTACAGTTCTATGACATTAAGTACATTCACATTGTTGTGCTCCATTTTTTTAATTGCCAAATGATATTCCGTTGTATGGATATATCATCTTTTGTTTACCTACTCGTCATATGGTGGACACTGGATTGTTTCCACTTTTTGTCTATTATGAATAATTCTGCTATGAACATTTGTGTACCAGCATTTTCTTTTAATCTGAAATACCTCAATGCTCAATGATGTGTGGAAGAAAGAACTTTAGACTTTTATTTTTAAGTGCATCTCTTCTTAATGTAATGAAATAATGTCAGTGTGTTCCTGAGTAATCATCTACTTCTGGTCTACGAGCAGGTGCTATCTCCATTTTCAAGATGAGAAAACTCCATATAGGTCAAAGTATTGTATAAAGTAAATGAGTATGTAACAGTTAAGAGCAACAAGAGTTAAACCAATCTTTTTGTGTGGTGGGTATTGAAGATAGAAGTCAACTTTCAAAGAGAAAGGGAAAAAGGGTGGATATTTGGGGAGCTTTGTGTTGAAATTTGAAGTCAATCTTTGGGCTTTACCCTGTTTCCTTCTCCTTTCTATTGCATCCTCTTGTTCTTTCAGAGCTAGAGCTTTCTGGCTACCCCACTATAGCAGTTCCACTAACTAGCTCAGTGGAACTTATACCTTTACTCCTTCCCTTTCCCACTTTCTCTCAAAAATTATAATTATCAGCCTGTTTTGCCCCACCAGTAAACCTATGCTACTTAGTTTGTTTGCTTTTTTGTCAGCAGGAAGAGAGGAAAGTATTTGTTTATTAACCCAAATGAATCTGTAAATGATGAAATAGCTAGTAATCTGGGAGAGGGATTTTGAGTCAGGAAAGGCTTTTAAAAATTCATACCATCCAGACTACTGTATCTATTCATTTCTTAAAAAAGCACCAGGAGAGGCCAGGCATGGTGGCTCATGCCTGTAATCCCAGCACTTTGGGAGGCTGAGGTGGGTGGATCACAAGGTCAGGAGTTCGAGACCAGCCTGACCAACATGGTGAAACCCCATCTGTACTAAAAATACAAAAATTAGTCCGGCCTGGTGACACGTGCCTGTAATCCCAGCTAACTCAGGAGGCCGAGGCAGGAGAATCGCTGGAACCTGGGAGGTGGAGGTTGCAGTGAGCCGAGATCATGCTGTTGTACTCCAGCCTGGGCAACAGAGCAAGACTTCCTCTCAAAAAAAAAAAAAAAAAAAAAAAAAAGCACTAGGAGAGACAAGGAAAAGAGGGAAGTCTGAGGTTATTATAACCTTTCAAGGAAATACCTCTACCTAAAAATGCCAAGAAGGGATGGCAGAACATAAGGCTCATAAAGATGGCAGTTCAGTACAAAAGCAGAGATAGAAGTCTCAGCGGAATTCAATTTACTGTGAAAATAGTCATTTTAGTGGAGAGTTTGTGGAGGGAGAGGAAGATACAGTATAGTAAGGGGCTGTTTGGGAACTTGGAACATTTAGAAAGATGTAGAACAGAGGTAGATGAGGTCAGCTGTATCTCTGTTGGAGGGAGAAGTTGGTTACCATATGCCATCCCACTACATTCCTGAAAATTACCAATGGTAGTAATTTATACAAATCATGTTTAAATACCATGCATCACAACAGTGATTACACATTGAGCATATGTCAAATTATTGTTGTATTTTATTGGAAAACTATACATAACCTTAAAAGCATGTTGCCCAGTTGCTTTCAATAGACAGTATTAATATTACAGGTGAAGAAGAAGGCAGATAACTTTGTGGCACTCTTTGAATCACAGCTTTCCTTCTCAGCAATTATTTAATGAAGCTATGTGGTATCCTAAAGGGGCTTATGATTTGGTGGGTGAATATAAAATTACCATTTTAGCAAACTATATTTTATACTCAGAGATGCAGGCAGGACACTTTGGGACTACTTGGCTCAAGATGGACATGGTTGGAGAAGACTTTCTGGAGGAAGTAACAGTTGAACTTTTTTGAATTATAAGTAGGAGGGTTGGTTGGGCATAGAAATTGAGGGAGCTGTGGGACATAGGTGGAAGGAACAACATGAGCACAGATGGAGGCATCTCTGCATTTATTGTTAACTCAAGGAGGGACCAATAAGCATCCATGGGATGGGAAAGGAGATATAAAATAATATGCTGATCCTGCTGACAGAGAGCACATGGTTCACTTACTGGAGATGCATTTACTCTTTTGTGCCATGAGGGTGCTATTAAGTGAATTACCTGCCTCCTCTCTTGTACAATATGGTATACTAGTGGCTTGATAAAATTAATGCACCTGCAACAAGTGAGCAATTTACTTCCTTCTTATAAAAGGGCTAGTAAGTTGCTATGCATTCTTTTAGCTGGTTTTAAAAATGATTTAAACAAAAATCTGAAGGGAATTTTATAGACAAGGAATCTTCAAATAAAATACTAAGATATTGCTAGATGTCACCATAAAAATGGAATTGGATTACTTAGAATGATGGGCTTAATTTTTAAAATTAGCTTGAAAAGCTTTCTTCAAACTTAAGCTTCCAACAGTAGGTGGTTGAATAAATCATGATATATAATCAGATACTATTTAGCTTTAAACATGAAGTTATAGAAGAATGTTATATAGGAAGATGCTCACCATATTGTTAATTACAAAAAAGCTAATACAAACAATATGAACAAGGTTTTGCTTTTGCTAAAATGTTTATAAACTGGTAAGCTGTAGGCTTTAGTAATCTGGAATAATACAAGAGATTCCATTTGCATTTCAAAATGATTACAGCTTATCCTTCCCTCTCCTCCCCAACTTTCAGGTTCTGTTCTATCCTGCGAAACTTTCCCAGTTATTTATTTATTTTTTGAGATGGAGTCTCGCTCTGTCGCCGAGGCTGGGTGCAGTGGTGCCATCTCGGCTCACTGCAACCTCTGCTTCCTGGGTTCAAGTGATTTTCCTGCCTCAGCCTTCTAAGTAGCTGGGACTACAGGTGCAAGTGGCACCACGCTTAGCTAATTTTTGTATTTTTAGTAGAGACAGGGTTTCACCACGTTGGTCAGGCTGGTCTTAAACTCCTGACCTCGAGTGATCTGCCCACCTCAGCCTCCCAAAGTGCTGGGATTACGGGCATGAGCCACTGTGCCTGGCGCTTCCCCAGTTATTTCTATGAGAACTAAATGTCAGCAGTGGCTACTATGAAGGGTCAGCCATGCTACTTATTCATCTTTTGCTCACCCTTGATGATAGATGCTGCCCCTTGAGGAGACTCACTGAAGGTACTACTGAGAACCTCAGAACCTTGCCAGAGAAGCTACCCCTTGAGCCTGTCAAAGCCTCTGATTTTCTGGGTGGTAGTGCTGGATTCTATTTAAAGGTAGGAAAAATGGCTTCCTCCTTAAATCTCAGCTGCTATTTGTTGCCTGGGCCTTGAAGCAGCACAAAGTCCACAGATCCACTTAAGAAATGAAGCAACTCCTCTAACTGCTAATCTTTATCTTTTGTCCACAAGCATTCAAACTTGGTAGATCAAAGCAAAAATTACCAATGCTTCCTGATCCAACCTGATGCTTCTCCTGTTTTCATTCTCTAGGTGACTTAGCAGTGTCATCTGCTTGATTGCTCAAGCACACAATCTGAGAGGCATCTTAAACTCCTCTTGTTCCTTAACTTTAGGCTCCAAGATCCCTTCATTCTTCTTGCTGTCTTGGAAGTCAATTCATTCTTTTTGTCTCACTGCGTCTCAGAATTTAGACCTTAATTTCTCATCTGGAGAGATCAGTAGCCTCCTAATCATTCCTGCACCTTCCAGTCTTCCACCCTGATTTAGCCTCCATACTTCTTTATCATGGAATATAAAGCCCTTTATGGTCTAGCCCTGTTGCATCTCAGTCCTTTCTCTTGCCACTCAGTCTTCTCCGCAGATACCTTATATGGTCCTCCCAAATGTGTGTGTATGGTAAAATACACATAAAATTTATCATTTTTAAGTGTATAATTCAGTGACATTAGGTACACCAATAGAGATTGGTGTAACAAACACCACTCTCTATTTCCAGAATGTTTTCATCATCCCAAACAGAACATGTGTGTCTTTTCCCTCTGAATAGAATGCCCTATTCCTCTACTTCCATCCCTGTTCCTCCTAAGGATCTCTCTAGATTTGGTTCTAGTGCTATATTGTCTGAGAAGATTTTCCCAGTCTTTTCAGACTTGAGTTAGGTGCTCATTTTTTTTTTGTCCTATGCCACGCTGAGCATACTTCTGCCATGACACTTGCCCATGATACTGTGATTGTAGGTATATGTGGCTCTTTCTTCTACTAGACTTTGAGGTCTTTGAATGAAGAGTCTGACTGAGTCTTTTATCTCTGCATCCTTAGCTTCTAGCACTATGCCTGCTGTGAATAAATGATTGGACTCAGCTTCCTATCAGCTATGCAAATTAGCTCTTGATCACATGCTAGCATTGAATGAAAATCAGGTAGCAGGTCTAAAAGAAATTTCATAAATGTAGGCTCTTTCTTCTTTACATTAGGTATTCATGGGAATTTGTTTTAGAGGGCTGCTTTGAGTATGTAATTTCTCTGCAGTTGCACATAATCTTCTATGTTTATCATTTTAGTAATGGGTTGGGTCAGGAGTATACAGTAACTAGGATAAGGTGACAAATATTAGGAAGAGTAAAAATTTTACAAAAAGCTGAAAATATATGTGGTCTTAAATATCCAGAACATTTTCCAAGACCGTTTTATTTGTCAGGTTATGAGGTATAAAAGAAAGAAGGAATGGCAGTCTTATTATTTTGGTGTTGTTGGATAGAAAATCAGTGAAAAGACATTGGAATGAGTCAAGGTACTAGGCAGGGCTTAAGGTCACAACAATTTTTTTCTCCTTTCTGTTCTATTTTTTCCCCTTTCTTTAGAACAGAAAATAGATGGGAACAATTCTTAAAAGTAGAACTGCTACTAAGTTCTCACAGTAGTAGTTAAACGTTTCTCTTCTGGTTATACTTCATCCTGGTGTGAGATGCTGAATTTGTCAAAGAGGGTGAGATAGAGGCTCTAAAATTCCTAGAATTAAAATTAGATATATGGATCTATTATCTATGGACTTTTATGTCACTTCTTTTGCCTTAAATCAAGTAAAGTAAAATCCTAAGCATACTATTTAAAATCCAGTTCCGCCAGATGCTCAACTAGAAAGGTCAATCTTTATCACTCCATTTACACTGAACAAACATATTTGTGGCAGCAAGAGAAGAGATTGAATTAAGGGGAAAAAATGTAGTCCAGTAACGTGATTCAATTGTCTAATCAGGCATATGACTTGGACATAATTTGAAGGGTCCTTGAAGTTTCTTTTTTTTTTAAGTTTGAAATCAGAAATTTGCAATTGACACAACATGAGTCATGTAGATCTGATTGAATTTCCTGGATTTTCCTTTTCTTTCAGCTCCTGAATTGTACTCTTTCATTTTTTTATTTGGAGTCTAGTGAAGAAAGGAATTGAGACAAAGTGAAATCAGATTGTACATTTGCATACCGTAGAGCTAGTGGTATTTTTTGTTTACACTTTATGATATAAATGACTTAGCAGTAGTTTTTCACACAGCACATTTAGAAATTTCTGTTTTAACACATTGTACAATTAATTGCTTGATAGTGTGATTTACCTGCTTAGGACTTTTTAAGTCATCACTGTGAATTATGTGAAGTATTATGTGAATACTGCAACCTGCAGGATACTACAGTGGTACTAATAATTTAGACATCTATTAGACTTTTCATATAATCACATGACCCACAGTTATTTAAAGAGGAGTCTGAAGGCCCAGCTCCTAATGTGAGAGGACCGCATAGGTAGATTATAAATATAGAATATTGCCTGCATTGATACTGATTGATTACTCTTGAGTACTTGGACATTAGAGAAAACTTTTGAAGATAACTGTTTGCTGACATAAAGTATGCTTTACTTTTCATGAAGAAAGGAGGCTTCATCTACAGATGTAGGAATTAAACATATCTGACAGTGTCTGTATTTTAGCTCTCAAAATAATACAGATAAAAATTATTGTTTGTATTTAATATGATATGTAACTTGTAATCATAATGCCTTTTTTATTGGAGAAGCTTGACTTAATAACAGAGAGAAAGAATGTAGTATGAAAAATTGATCTTTGTCTCATCCCTGACCTCCAATTCCCAGCTTGCCTGTTCAGCAAAACTACTGTTAACTAGTTTCTTATGTATCTAGAAGGGGCAGTTTATTTTTGCATTTTTATATATATATATTTTTTGAGACAAAATCTCTATGTTGCCCAGGCAGGTCATGAACTGTTGAGCTAGAGCAATCCTCCTGCCTCAGCTTCCCGAGTAGCTGGTACTAGAGTAGAAGAGGCAATTAAAAAGATATATTCCTGATGTTTATTACAATGCCAAACATATAGTGGGTGTAAGTCAAGATGCATATCAAATCCTATTTTCATACTTCCAAATGACAGGGTAGAGATGAGATTTAGGTTCATAAGCAACAGAAGCCTATCTGGGTCTAATAGGTATTCCTCAACTTAGATCATATATATGTTTCTGGAAACACCTAAAAAAGTCAAATGTGTGAACCTCAAACATTGGACTCACATGTTTTAAGGGAAGTTTAGAGTACTAAAAGCTACTAAAAAATCCTCAACTTTGCCTTACTTTTTAAAGCACAATCTTTGACCTCTATTTACAGTTAAAATTATTTATATGGGCTGGGCGAGGTGGCTCATGTCTGTAATCCCAGCACTTTGCGAGGCCGAGGTGGGCGGATCACTTGAGATCAGGAGTTTGAGGCCAGCCTGGCCAACATGGTGAAACCCTGTCTCTACTAAAAATACAACAGTTAGTCAGGCATGGTGGCGCCTGCTTGTAGTCCCAGCTCCTTGGAAGGCTGAGGCAGGAGAATCGCCTGAACCTGGGAAGCAGAGGTTGCAATGAGCCGAGATCATGCCACTGCACTTCTGTCAGGGTGACAGAGCAAGACTCTGTCTCAAAAAAAAAAAAAAAATTATATGTCATTTTTTATTTTTCACAATTGGGCAAGTAGTTGACTGGCCTCAGTTCACTGAGACTAAATATTAGTCTTTTTCAATACACTTAAGGCTTTGAACCTTGCCTCAGTGGTTCTACTTTTGTGACACTGTGCTGTTTTTCATGACTATCAGCTCTTTTTTTCCTGCTTTCCTCTGGAGAACTTCTTGCATATTCATTATACTCCTTATTGCACCTAGTTAGTGGCCACTCAAAAAATATGTCTGGGGAGGAGCCAGGTGTGGTGGCTTACACCTGTAATCCCAGCACTTTGGAAGGCTGCGGCAGGTGGATCACTTGAGGTCAGGAGTTCAAGACCAGCCTGGCCAAAATGGTGAAATGCCGTCTCTATTAAAAATACAAAAATTAGACAGATGTATTTATCTACAAAAAAGATAAACAGATGTGGTCGTGGGTGCCTGTATTCCCAGCTACTCGGGAGACTGAGGCAGGAGAATCATTTGAACCTGGGAGGCAGAGGTTGCAGTGAGCCGAGATGGTGCCACTGCATTCTAGCCTAGGTAACAGAGTGAGACTTTGTCTCAAAAAAAAAAAATGTATGGGAATTAAATTTGTGAATAAAAGAATTCAACCCCTTTTCTTGATAAAGGAATGGAGTTTCTACATCATACTGTATGCTTATATTCAGCTTTAATAGATACTAACAAATAACTTTCCGGAGTGACTATACAGCTTTTCTTTTTTTTTTTTTTTTTTGAGACAGTCTCACTCTGTCACCAGGCTGGAATGCAGTGGTGCGATCTCAGCCCACTGCAACCTCCGCCTCCTGGGTTCAAGCGATTCTCGTGCCTCAGCCTCCTGAGTAGCTGGGACTACAGGCACGTGCCACCATGTAAAATACAATTAAATAATTTTTGTATTTTTAGTAGAGATGGTGTTTCACCATGTTGGCCAGGATGGTCTCGATCTCCTGACCTTGTGATCCGCCTGCCTTGGCCTCCCAAAGTGTTGGAATTACAGGCGTGAGCCACCGTGCCTGACCAGCTTTTCTTTTTATCAACAGTGTATGTATGCTGTACTGTCTCCTCACCAACACATGTTATTATCCATCTTTTATATTTTAGCTGTCTGATAGATGTATAATGGTATCTCACTTTGGTGCTAATCTGATGCCTAATGATACTGAGTATCTTTTCATAGTTTCATTAGCTTTTTTAGTGAAGTATCTATTTTTCTTTTTCTCTTAAAAATAACTTTCTTGAGACATAATTCACATATCCTACAATTCACCCATTTAAAGTGTACAATTAAGTGGCTTTTAAGGTATTCAGAGTTGTGCATCTATCACCACAATTTTTGGAGAATTTTTATTATACCAAAATGAAAACCTACACCCTTTAGCTGTCACCATGTAACTTCTCCCTTTCAGCCCTTCCCCATGACTAATCTACTTTTTGTGTCTATAAACTTGCCTATTCTGGATATTTTATGTAAATGGAATCATACAACATGAGGTGCTTTGTGACTGTCCAGATATAATGGTTGCAATAAAGGCTTTACACATAAAGTGTTGCCTGCTTTGCAGGGAAAACAATTCACTAAAGCTTGCTTAAAAATATCTACCAAGCAGTTTTCACTCTAAGCATCTTCTAAGTATGCATGATTATAAATCATAAATAACTATTTTATACCGTTGCATAGGATTAAAAACCAAATTAATCCCAAAGTAAAAGCTTTGGTGGCCTCAGTAATCAAGTATGTAAGCAGATAAAGTTAACATGTTGATTAGGGAAAGCTAAAAACTTGTGTACTCTATTGGTCTATTTTTTTAAAAGTTTTTTTCCCCAAGGATTTTTTTCTTTGTTTTTGTTTTTTGAGACTCACTCTCACCCAGGCTGGAGTGAAGTTGTGCAATCATGGCTCACTGCAGCCTCAACCCCCCAGGCTCAATTGATCCTCCCACTTCAGCCTCCTGAATAGCTGAGATGACAACCATGCACCACCAAACCCAGCTAATTTTTGTATTTTATGTAGAAATGGAGTAATTGCCATGTTGCCCAGGCTGGACTCCAACTCCTGGGCTCAAGTGATTTGTCGACCTTGGCCTCCCAAAGTGCTAGGACTACAGGTATGAGCCGTTGCACCCACCAACATTTTTTCCCAAGTTTTAATTGTACTTAAAACTCATATAAAATGTACCATCTTAGCCATTTTTTTTTTAATACGGAGTCTTGCCCTGTCACCCAGGCTGGAGTGCAGTGGCATCATCTTGGCTCACTGCAACCTCCACCTCCTGGGTTCAAGCAATTCTCCTGCCTCAGCCTCCTGGGTAGCTGGGATAACAGGCACCTGCCATCATGCCCAGCTAATTTTTGAATTTTTGGAGAGACAGGGCTTCACCATGTTGGCCAGGCTGGTCTTGAACTCCTGACCTCAGGTGATTCGCCCGCCTCAGCCTCCCAAAGTGCTGGGATTACAGGCGTGAGCCACCATGCTCGGCCTTAACCATTTTAAAATATACAGTCCAGTCAAATGAAATACATTCATAATGTGCAACCATTACCACCATCCACCTCTACAGTCTTTTTCATCCTGTAAAACTGAAACTCTATACCCTTTAAACAATAACTTCTCATTTTCCTATCCCCTCAACCCCTGGTAACCACCATTCTAGTATTTGTCTATACCTCATATAAATGGAATCATATAGTATTTGTCTTTTTGTGACTGGCTTATTTAACTTAGCATAGTTTTTTTAAGGTTTATTTATATTAAAGCTTATGTCAGAGTTTCCTTCCCTTTAAAGCCTGAATAATCTTTCATTATATGTATATACCACATTTTGCTTATTCATCTTTCAATGGACATTTAGGTTGCCTCTACATTTTAGCTATTGTGAATAATCCTGCTATGAACGTGAATATACAAGTATCTCTTTGAGACCTTGTGTTCAATTATTTTGAGTATATACCCACCCAGAGGTAGAATTGCTGGACCATATGGTAATTATATTTTGAATTTTTTGAGGCAGTGCCATACTATTTTCTGTAGTGGCTGTACCATTTTATAGTCCCACCAATAGTGCATAAGAGTTCCAATTTCTCCACATCCTGTCCAGCATTTGTCTTCTCTTTTCTTGATGGTAGCCATCTTAATGGTGTGAGGAGTTATCTAATTGTAATTTTGATTTGCATTTCCTTAGTGATTAGTAATGTTGAGCAATTTTTAATGTGCTTATTGGCCATTTGTATATCTTCTTTGAAGAAATGTCTATTCAAGATCTTTGCCCATTTACTTTTTTTTTTTTTTTTAGAAAATATTTGCAGTATAGTTTAATAAAGAAGTCAGATCCACAATACATAAAGAGCTCCTGCAAATCAATAAGAAAAAGATAAGCAGCCAATTTAACAGGCAAAATATGTCATCAAGCACTTCACAAAAGAATATCTCCAGATGGTCAGTAAATGTATGTTCCATTATTGTTCATCAGGGAAATGCAAGTAAAAATTGATGTGCAATATCAGTAGACATCCACCTTTAACTTTAAAAAGTTAAAAAAAAATTAAGGCCAAGTGTTAACAGAGATTAGAGTAATTTAGCTCACAACCAAATCTGGTGGAGCTTTTTCCCATTTACTGAGGTAACTCAAGAAAGCTGTTTGGTGGTTTCTAATAAAATTAAACATAGGCCTCTTCTGCAAGGCTTGTACAAGAATGTAGCAACTTTATAATTGTCCCAAACTGGAACAATCCAAATGTTCAGTAGGAATATGAATAAACAGATTATGGCTTATTTATATATTTGCACATTGGAGTAATACTACACAACAAGGTTAAAGAATGACATATTGATACATACAACAACCTAGATTTATCTTAAAAAATTGAGCAAAAGAAGGGAGGCACAAAAGATGTATAATAGTGTTTACTGCTGCAGGTTTTTGACTGGAAAAGGGGAAAATAGAATTTTTCTTTCTTTTGAGACAGTCTCCCTCTATCGCCCAGGCTGGAGTACAGTGGCGCAATCTCAACTCACTGCACCTGTGCCCCTTGGGTTCAAGCGATTCTCATGCCTCAGCCTTCTGAGTAGCTGGGACTACAGGCATGCGCCAGGATGCCTGGCTAATTTTTGTATTTTTAGTAGAGAGGGGATTTTGCCATGTTGGCCAGGCTGGTCTTGAACTCCTGACCTCAAGTGACCCGCCCACCTTGGCCTCCCAAAGTGCTGAGATTACAGGCGTGATCCATGGCACCTGGCCTGGCCTTTGCCCACTTAACTAATTGGGATTTTTGTTTGTTTGTTTTAGGAGTTTACTATATATTCCAGACATTAATCCCTTATCAGATACATGATTTACAAAGATTTTCTCCCATTCTGTAGGTTGCCTTTTCACTCTGTTGATTTTGATGCACAAATTTTTATAATTTTTATTAAGTCCAAATTTTTTTTCTTTCCTTGCTTGGGCCTTTGGTCTCACATCCAGAAAATCATTGCCAAATCCAGTGTTGGGAAGCTTCTGCTTGTTCTAAGAGTCTTACAGTTTTAGGTTTTACATCTAGGTCTTTTAGCACTGCTCTTTATTTTCTTTTAGCACTGTTTTGTAGTTTTCATCCAATGAATCGTTTACCTCCTTGGTTAATTCCTATGTATTTTATTCTTTTTGATGCTATTATATATTGAATTGTTTTTGTACTTTTCTTTTCAGATTATTATTTGTTAATATATACTACCTAACTGATTTTTGTGTTTTCTTTCTTTCTTTCTTTCCTTTCTTTCAATGGAGTCTTGCTCTTTTGCCCAGGCTAGAGTATAGTGATGCGATCTCGGCTCACTGCAGCCTCTGCCTCCCAAGTTGAAGTGATTCTCCTGCCTCAGCCTCCCAGGTATCTGGGACTACAGGTGCATACCACCACGCCTGGCTAATTTTTGTATTTTTAGTAGAGATGGGGTTTTGCCATGTTGTCCAGGCTGGTCTTGAACTCTTGGTCTCAAGTGATCCACCTGCCTTGGCCTCACAAAATGCTGGGATTACAGGCATGGGCCACAGCAACTGGCCTCTTTATTTATTTATTTTCTGAGACAGGGTCTGCTCTGTTGCCCAGGCTGAAGTACAGTGGTGTGATCATGGCTCACTGCAGCCTTGAGTTCTGGACTCAAACAATCCTACTTCAGCTTCCTGAGTAGCTGGGACTGCAGGCATATAGCACCACTTCTGGCTAATTAAAAAAAAAAAAGAATTTTGTAGAGACAGGGTCTGTCACTGTATTGCCCAGTGTGGTCTCAAACTCTTGGGCTTAAACGATCTTCCTGCTTTGGCCTCTAAAGCACTGAGATTACAGGAGTGAGCCATCACACCCAGCCTGTGTGTTGACTTTGTATCCCGAGACTTTGATGGATTCATTTATTAGTTGTAACAGGTTTTTTTGGTTTTTTTTTTTTTGAGGGGGGTGGAATCTTCGGGATTTTTTTACACATATCATCAGCAAACAAACAATTTTATATCTTCCTTTCTGACTTCTTTTTTTCTTTCTTTTTTTTTGAGACGGAGTCTGGCTCTGTCGCCCAGGCTGGAGTGCAGTGGCCGGATCTCAGCTCACTGCAAGCTCCGCTTCCCGGGTTTACACCATTCTCCTGCCTCAGCCTCCGGAGTAGCTGGGACTACAGGTGCCCGCCACCTTGCCCGGGTAGTTTTTTGTATTTTTTAGTAGAGACGAGGTTTCGCCGTGTTAGCCAGGATGGTCTTGATCTCCTGACCTCGTGATCCGCCCGTCTCGGCCTCCCACAGTGCTGGGATTACAGGCTTGAGCCACTGCGCCTGGCCCTTTCTGACTTCTGTGAGTTTTATTTCTTATTCTTGCATAATCTCTTTGCTAAGAACTTCCAGTTCTATATTAAATAGCAGTGGTGAGAATAGGCATACTTTCCTGATCTTAAAGGAAAACATTTCAGTCTTTCACTACTGAGTATGATGTTTGCTGTGGATTTTTCATATATGACTTTTCTTATATTGGTAATTTCTTCTATTCCTAGTTTGTTGAATGAATGTTTTTACCATGAAAACCTGTTGATTTTTGTCAAATAATTTTATGCATTAGTTGAAATGATTATTTTTTTCCTTCCTCCATTCTGTTAGTGTGATATATTGCATTGATTGATTTTCATATGTTGAACCATTGCAGGAAAAAAAATCTAACTTGGTTATGTTGCATAATCCTTTTGCTATGCTGCTAAATTTGGTTTGTTAGTATTTTGTTGAGGATTTTTGCATCAGTGTTCATATGGGGTATTGTTCTGTAATTTTTTTGTACTGTCTTTGCTTTGCTATTAGGATAGTGCTGCCCTCCTAGAATGAGAATGAGAAATGTCTCTATCTCCTTTCATTTCTTTCAGTTTTTGCTTTATATATTTTGATGGTCTGTTATTAGGCGCATAAATGTAATTGTTACATCTTCTTGCTATATTGAATCTTTAATTAATATATATTGCCCTTTGTCTCTTGTTAACTTTTTTGATTTAAAGTCTGTTTAGTCTGATTAATATTGCCACTCCTGCTCTCTTACGGTGACTATATATTTTACGTCCTTTCACTTTCAACCTACTTGGATCTTTGGATCTAAAGTGAGTCTTCTATAGATAGAATATAGTTGGATCATGTGTTTTTTATTGATTCTGCTAATCTGTCTTTTGATTGGCGCATTTAACCCATTCATATTAAAAGTAATTATTGATGAGGAAGCACTTCTGTCATTTTGCTGTTTGTCTTCTACATATATTATCTTTTAAAAATCTCTCGTTTCTGTATTACTATCTTCTTTTGTGTTTCGTTGACTTTTTGTAGTGAATTATTTACATTCCTTTCTTATTTCCTTTTGTGTGTTTTCTATAGATATTTTTCTTTGTGGTTACCATAAGGATTACATCTAATATTCTAAGGTTATAATGCTTTAATTTGAGTTTTTACAATTTCAACTTTAATCACATAAAAACTATGCCTCTTTACAGCTCTGTCCCTATTCCTTCTGGTTGTTGATATCACAAAATTATATCCTTATACATTGTGTGTGCCAAAACATAAACTAATAATTCTTTTTAATACATGAGTCTCTTAAATTATGTAGAAAACAAAATGTGGAGTTACAAACCAAAGTTATATTAATGTTAGCTTTTAGACTAATGATTTTTTAAAATGTATAAGTCTCTTAAGTCATGGAGAAAACAAAAACTGGAGTTATAAATCATTGTTACAATAATACTAGCTTTTCTAATTGCCCAGGTATTTACAGGTACACCTTCAAGATATTGTGGATTTGGTTCTAAACCACTGAAATAAAGCAAATAAATGGAATAAAGTGAGTCACAATTTTTTTGTATCCCCGTGCGTAAAAGAGTTATGTTTATGCTATACTATAGTCTACTAAGTATGTGATAGCATTATGTCTTTTAAAATGTACATACTGTAATTAAAATATTTTATTGCTAAAAATGCTTACACAGAGACACAAAGTACAGCTGTTGGAAAAATGGCACTGATGGACTTGCTTGACACAGGGTTGCCACAGACCTTCAATTTGTTAAGAAAAAAAACAACCAAAAAAAGTAGGCTGGGTGCAGTGGCTCACGCCTGTAATCTCAGCACTTTGGGAGGCCAAGGCGGGCGGCTCGCGAGGTCAGGAGATCAAGACCATCCTGACTAATACGGTGAAACCCTGTTTCTACTAAAAATACAAAAAATTAGCTGGGCGTGGTGGCGGGCACCTGTAGTCCCAGCTACTCGGGAGGCTGAGGCAGGAGAATGGCATGAACCCGGGAGGCGGAGCTTGCAGTAGGCTGAGATTGCGCCACTGTACTCCAACCTGGGGGACAAAGCGAGACTCTGTCTCAAAAAAAAAAAAAAGGTAATGTCTGTGAAGCACAATAAAGCAAAGCATAGTAAAACAAGGTATGCCTGCACCTTCATTTATTTACTTATTTTCTTATTTTTTTGAGGCAGAGCCTCACTCCGTCATCCAGGATGGAGTGCAGTGGCATGATCTCAGCTCACTGCAACCTCTGCCTCCTGGGTTCAAGTGATACTTGCACCTCAGCCCAAGGGATTTACAGGCGTGCACCACCACATCCGGCTAATTTTTGTATTTTCAGTAGAGACAGGCTTTTGCCATGTTGACCAGGCTGGTCTTGAACGCCTGACCTCAAGTGATCTGCCTGCCTCGGCCTCCTGAAGTGCTGGCATTGTATGCGTAAGCAACTCCGCCCAGCTCTTTACCTTTGTTTAGAACTTTATTGGAACTTTATTACTGTTTTTTTGAATTACTATCTAGTGCCCTTGCATTTCCTCATAGGACTCTCTTGAGCATTTGTTTCAGGGCAAGTCTTAATAGTAACATCCTCACCTTTTGTTTATCTTACTTTGTTTGTCTTAATTTCCAGATTAACATACTATTATTATTGTAATAGCACAATGCTATACTATTGTTTTCCTCACTTTTGAATGATAGGTTTGCCAGAATATAGAATTCTTGATTGACAGTTATTTTTTTTCTTATAGCACTTTGAATATATCAGCCCAATGCCTTTGAATATATCAGCTCACTGCCTTCTGGCTTGCAAATTCTTTTTTTTTTTTTTTTTTTTGAGATGGAGTTTTGCTCTTGTTGCCCAGGCTGGAGTGCAGTGGCATGATCTTGGCTCCCTGCAACCTCCACCTCCCGGGTTCAAGTGATTCTCCTGTTTCAGCCTCCCGAGTAGCATGCAACACCAAGCCTGACTAATTTTTTGTATTTAGTAGAGACGGGGTTTTGCCATGTTGGTCAGGCTGGTCTTGAACTCCTGACCTCAGGTTATCCACCCACCTTGGCCTCCCAAAGTGCTGGGGTTACAGGTGTGAGCTACAGCGCCGGCCTCTGGCTTGCAAAGTTTCTGATGAGAAGCTTGCTGATAATCTTATTGAGGATTCCTTGTTTGTGACAAGTCGCTTCTCTTGCTGCCTTTTTTTTTTTTTTTTAAATTTATTTATTTATTTATTTTTTATTATTATTATACTTTAAGTTCTAGGGTACATGTGCATAACGTGCAGGTTTGTTACATATGTATACTTGTGCCATGTTGGTGTGCTGCACCCATCAACTCGTCAGCACCCATCAACTCGTCATTTACATCAGGTATAACTCCCAATGCAATCCCTCCCCCCTCCCCCCTCCCCATGATAGGCCCCGGTGTGTGATGTTCCCCTTCCCGAGTCCAAGTGATCTCATTGTTCAGTTCCCACCTATGAGTGAGAACATGCGGTGTTTGGTTTTCTGTTCTTGTGATAGTTTGCTAAGAATGATGGTTTCCAGCTGCATCCATGTCCCTACAAAGGACACAAACTCATCCTTTTTTATGGCTGCATAGTATTCCATGGTGTATATGTGCCACATTTTCTTAATCCAGTCACTGATGGACATTTGGGTTGATTCCAAGTCTTTGCTATTGTGAATAGTGCCGCAATAAACATACGTGTGCATGTGTCTTTATAGCAGCATGATTTATAATCCTTTGGGTATATACCCAGTAATGGGATGGCTGGGTCATATGGTACATCTAGTTCTAGATCCTTGAGAAATCGCCATACTGTTTTCCATAATGGTTGAACTAGTTTACAATCCCACCAACAGTGTAAAAGTGTTCCTATTTCTCCACATCCTCTCCAGCACCTGTTGTTTCCTGACTTTAAGATTTTCTCTGTCTTTAACTTTTGAAAGTTTATGATATGTCTCTGAGTTCATCTTACTTGGAGATCATTGAGCTTCTTGCATGTTTATATTCATGTCTTACATCAAATGTGGAAAAATTTCAGTCATTATTTCTTCTAATAGTCTCTCTGTTCCTTTCTCTCTCTCATCTATTTATAGGACTCCCATAATGCCTAAGTTAGTTGGCTTGATGGTGTCACACATGTCCACATGTCCCTGTTCATTTTTCTTCAAGCTTTTTTCTTTCTCTTCCTTAGGCTCCATAATTTCTATTCTCTTATCTTCATGTTGACTGCTTATTTTTTTCTGTTTGTTCAAATCTGCCTTTGAATCTCTCTAGTGAACGTTAAAAATTCAGTTGTACTTTGTACTTTTCAGCTCCAGAACTTTAAAAAATGTCTCTATTTCCTATTTATTTTATTTTATTTTTTATTTTGAAATGGAGTCTTACTCTGTCGCCAGGCTGGAGTGCAGTGGTGTGATCTTGGCTCACTGCAACCTCCGCCTCTCGGGTTCAAGCAATTTACCCGAGGAGCTGGGACTATAGGTGTGCACTATCATGCCCAGCTAATTTTTGTATTTTTAGTAGAGATGGGGTTTCACCATGTTGGACAGGATATTCTCCATCTCTTGACCTCAGGATCCGTCCACCTTGGCCTCATTTTCTTGCCTTTCTCCACATCTTCCTTTAGTGCTTTGAGCATCTATGAGACGATTGTTTTAAAGTCTTTGTCTAGTAGATATGCCATCAGGTCTTTTTCAGGGACAATTTCTTTTTTTTTCTTTTTGACAGGATCTCACTGTGGTTACCCAGGCTGGGGTGCAGTGGCACGATCTCGGTTCACTGCAGCCCTGTCCTCCCAGGCTTAGGTGATTCTCCCACCTCAGCCTCCCAAGTAGCTGGGACTACAGGTGTGTACCTTGCTAATTTTTATATTTTTTGTAAAGATGGGGTTTTGCCATATTGCCTAGGTTGATCTCAAACTCCTAGACTCAGGCAATCTGCCTGCCTTGGCCTCTCTAAGTGCTGGGATTACAGGCGTGAGCCACCACTCCTGGCCAATTTCTGTTTGTTTATTTTTTTCCTTTGAATGCCCCATACTTTCCTGATTTTTTGTATGCCTTATGATTTTTTGTTGAAAATTGAACACTTGAATTCATAATGTAATAACTTGGGAAATCAGCCCCTTCCCCATGATTTGGTATTTTATTGTTATTGTTTTGTTTTGATTGTTGTAGGCTGTCTTTGTGCCAAAAATCAGCCTGAGGTGTAAACTTAAAGTGTTCTCAGGTCTTTTCTGGGCCTTTACCTTTCCATTGACATGTATGGTCATTTTCTAATTTTTCCTGTATGTGCAGTTACTTTTGAATATCTTAGTCTTTACTATCCAAATTCCAAAAGGGGAAAAAGAAAAAAATTAAGGGAGAGAAACAAAAAGGATGTGGGCCCATTAAGTACCCTGGAAGTCACTTCAGCTGGTGAAGAAATGCTGGATTAAAGAAATGCTAGATTTTAAGTGGTTAGGTGTTAATGGGAACACTAAATTGATAATGTCATAACAGATATTGTGGTCAGAAGCAGCAATCAGCAGTCAAAACACAGATCACTGACATTTGGAGGACGAAGTCTTTTTTGCCCACCCTGGCTCCTGCAAGCTGTGTGCAAGCTGCTCTGGGAGTAGGTGCATAGCTGTCTGCCACAGGGCTAGGGGTGGGGAGTGGGCAGCTGCTACTGTGCTAACAGCTGAAATTGATAAAAATTAACCACACTTTACCATCCAAGCCTTCCCCTGGAAGTTGGAAGCCTTCAATAGACTCCAAAATTCCAAATAGTTACATCAGACAGATTTGTTGTCTAGATGGGGCAACAGATTCCTGGTACTTCTTACTCTGCCATCTTACCAAAATCCTTTCCTGTACTGGTCTAACACCTGTTTTCTAAGTCATGTTAAAAGACAAAATGCTTTCAACTTAATGGCCATACTGCCCAAAGTCATTTACAGACTCAGTGCTATTCCCATTAAACTACCATTGACATTCCTCAGAGAATTAGAAAAAACTACTCTAAAATTCATATGAAACCAAAAAAGAGCCCCTGCAGCCAATAACATCCTAAGCAAAAAGAACAAAGCTGGAGGCATCACGATACCCGACTTCAAACTATACTACAAGGCATGGTACTGTTATGAAAACAGACATGTATACTGATGGAACAGAATAGAGATCTCAGAAATAAGACTGCACATCATCCATAACCATCTGATCTTTGACCTACCTGACAAAAACAAGCAACGGAGAAAGGATTCCCTATTTAATAAATGGTGCTGGGAAAACTGGCTAGCCATATGCAGAAAATCGAAACCGGACCCCGTCCTTACACTTTATACAAAAATTAACTCAAGATGAATTAAAGACTTAAATGTAAAACTCAAAACTATTAAAACCCTAGAAGAAAATCTAGGCAATACCATTCAGGACATAAGCACAGACAAAGATTTCATGACAAAAGTATCAAAAGCAAAGATTGACAAATGGGATCTAATTGAACTAAAGAGCTTCTGCACAGCAAAAGAAACTATCCATCAGAGTGAACAGGCAACCTACAGAGTGGGAGAAAGTTTTTGCAATCTGTTCATCTGACAAAGGTCTAATATCCAGAATCTACAAGGAACTTAAACAAATGTACAAGAAAAATCAACTCCGTTAAAAAGTGGCCAAAGGACACGAACAGATACTTCTTAAAAGAAGACATTTATGCACCCAACAAACATATGAAAAAAAGCTCAACATCACTGATCATTAGACAAATGCAAATCAAAACCACAATGAGATATCATCTCACGCCATTCAGGATGGCAATTATTAAAAAGTCAAGAAACAATAGATGCTGGCAAGGCTGTGAAGAAATAGGAATGCTTTTATACTCTTGGTGGGAATGTAAATTAGTTCAACCATTGTGGAAGACAGTGTGGCAATTCCTCAAAGACCTCAAGCCAGAAATACCATTTGACCCAGCAATCCCATTACTGGGTATATACCCAATGAATATAAATAATTCTATTATAAAGATACATGCACACGTATGTTCATTGCAGCACTATAGCGAAGACATAGAATCAACCCAAATGCCTATCAATGATAGACTGAATAAAATGTGGTATATATACATTGTGGAATACTATGTAGCCATAAAAAGGAATGAGATCATGTCCTTTGCAGGGACATGGATGGAACTGGAAGACATTATCCTCAGCAAACTAACACAGGAACAGAAAACCAAACACCATATGTTCTCACAAGTGAGAGCCAAACAGTGAGAACACATAGACACGGAAGGGCAACAACACACCCTGGGGCCTGCTGGGGGACGGTAAGGGGAGGGAGAACATCAGGATAAATAGCTAATGCACGTGGGGCTTAATACCTAGATGATGGGTTGATGGGTGCAGCAAACCACCATGGCACTTGTTTACCTATGTAACCTGCACGTCCTGCACATGTATCCTGGAACTTAAAAGTTTAAAGTGAAAGTTCAGTTCCATTCTTACTATGCAAAAATGTAATGTATTAAATTTCTGCATGTTAATAGAGCATACAAGTTTAAGTTGCCATTTCCATTTGGTAAGCTCCCTTAGTATGATATGTTTTTCTTCTAATAAGGATGATTAAAATGAAATACAAAGGGTCAGTTATATTTTATTAGTGGCCAAATAATGCCCACTAAATTACTTGTGTTAAATCTTAAACTTTCATTCAGTTGGGCAGAATTATCCTTGGTAGTCATGTGTCCCTGCTGCTTATCAAACAAAATTGGACTGCTAGTGTGCAATCAGAATTGTAACTGTAATATGCTAGCAAATTCCAGACTCTGAAAGCAACTTCTAAGGTTAGGTTTCTTAGAGTTGGGGTCCTGTTCAAAATGAGTTTTACATCAAAATGGATTTTACTCCCAAATTTTGTGTTTTGAAATGTATGTTTAATCTAAGTTTCCATTAATTTTTCCTGTCAAACCTTATTTGAGAACCCAAAATCCTCTTTCTCTAAACTTTCTTAGTGATACCAGCAATTAATCCCTGTCAGTTTCACTGGTATAAGAACACTGCATTTATGAAACAACTGTTCAAGCAAATATAATAGTAAAAAGTAATACTTTACTTGAAATAGTGAGTTTTTAAAGAAATGCAGGATTTCTTAAGTGGTTGTATTAACGGGCACACTAAGTTGATGGTGTCATAAAAGACATTTTCCGTTCCCATTTTGGACTGAAATGAGTAGCTCGTGCATTCAGTTCTGTGCAGTTTTACTATCTGCCAGCTCCCTGATGGCCTGGAGCATTGGGACCTCAGGACAAATGTTTGCAGGCCTTTATAGGTAGGGCTGTCAAGCAGCATCAGGAGCAAAAACAGAGAAATAGTCTGCGGTAGTTTATATATCCCTCTGGGATTCTACTTCAGTGTAAAATTTTATTTTTAAATTTTAGTAAACTGAAAAGGATAAGAGCTTTCTGCTTCCAGAACACTTTATCAGGACAAATTCATTAGTAACTCTGTGATACTGGGCACTGGCCAGGTTTCATTCAGGACCCTTTCTTCTCCTATCCTGCATACCAACCCTGCACTTAGGACCAGCTTTCTTTGCAGCCTGCTACAGAAAGGGAAGAAGCACAGGTTTCCTCAGTCTTCTCACATTTTAAAACGCTTAGATGGACTTGACTCACCCTGTTGCAGTTTCCCCCTTCTGGAAGAATTTTGTTTTTGAGAGAATGAATGGAAAGTCTTAAATATAACAGTGGATATTTATGAATTATGCAAGTGTTCGAATGTCAGTTTATTATGGGAAGATGTGTTTTAAATAAATACAGTACTCTAAATGGTGATGAGGCTTTCAAGCTAGTTCACAGAAACCATTTAGCTCAGGGTGCCCCTGGAAAGAGAAGTTGTGGATTCTAGGATCCTTTGGGGCCCCTGAACCACAAAGTCCTCTGGGCCCAAGACCCTCTGTAGCTTAAACTCTTGTATCACATGGAGTCCTTTGAATGAAATAGGTGGAAACTCCTGAGCACACTCCCTTTTCTACTCACTGATTTACTGTGTCCTTGGCTCTACCCACTATCCATGCCTAGGTGTCACCCAGTCGATAAGAGATAAGAGGGAACATTCAGACCACAAGCTGATACAGAATTGGAGGCTGAGTTGGCCTTATTTACTTACAAGTTCCTTTTCCAGATGAGCCTTTAACTGAAAAGATGAAGAAATATTTATAAAATAATACCTACTCTATAGATATCCTCAACTTACAAAGCTTTTGTTTTTAAGCAGAAGCTATGCTAGAAAAAAAGTAGAAGACAAGAGAAGGAAATCCTATAACGAAGTATGAAGAACACTGGCAGATGGAGCAGATAAAATTGAAAAATTATTGAATACCACTTTTTTGGACACTGAGAGGTTCTCGGGGACTTCATAGTTATGCAGAATATCTGGCCTGTTTTTAGCTTTTAAGTGTCATATGTTTACATTTCTCTTTTACAGTCAAGAAATGGAGCTTCAAGAAAAGATAATTCTTTCTTTTTTTTTTTTTTTTTTTCCAGACAGAGCCTCACTCTGTCGCCCAGGCTGGTGTGCAGTGGCATGATCTCGGCTCACTGCAACCTCCACCTCCTGGGTTGAAGCGATTCTCCTGCCTCAGCCTCCCGAGTAGCTGGGACTACAGGCTCATGCTTCCACACCCAGCTAATTTTTGTGTTTTTAGTAGAGATGGGGTTTCACCACGTTAGCCAGGATGCTCTCAATCTCCTGACCTCATGATCACCCTGCCACGGCTTCCCAAAATGCTGGGATAACAGGCATGAACCATCGCACCCAGCCAAAAGATAATAAAAGATAATACTTTCTACCATCTAGTAATGCGTTCTGATACCTCTATTATAGTTTGTTGGGAAATGTAAAAGAATGGGTTTTTGCAATTAAATGCTCATAATATCTTGCTTATTAATGGAACCCTTGGAAATATGCCTTAAGTAGCAAATTATTTATTCTATATCATAGTTCTTTATGGCCAGTGAAAATTTTTGGCTATATGCCCATCTCCTTATACACAATGTCTTTGTAGATAGCTGGTTTCTTAGTCCCCAAGTAAAAAGTTTGTGAGGAACACTGAGAGAACCAGATAGAAGTAAGTCTCTTAGGTGCTCATGTGTGAATTCACCAGGAAGATCAAATGAGGAACAGTTTCAAAGCAGGCTGCATGAAGGTAGCAGAATATTTTCTACTCTCTAGTTTTAGTGTTCAGGGTGTACTGTGTCTGATACATCCTTTGTGATTAGGTGGGATAGGTGCCCCATGTTTTCTTGGGAACTGAGTTTTATAACTTATGGATTTTGAACACGTTTATTTATTTATTTATGTTTTTTGAGACGGAGTCTCGCTCTGTCGCTCAGGCTGGAGTGCAGTGGTGCAATCTCGGCTCATTGCAGCCTCTGCCTCCCAGGTTCCAGTGATTCTCCTGCCTCAGCCTCCTGAGTAGCTGAGACAACAGATGTGTGCCACCACGCCCAACTAATTTGTGTATATTTTAGTAGAGACAGGGTTTCACCATATTGGCCAGACTGGTCTCAAACTCCTGACCTCATGATCCACCCACCTTGGCCTCCCAAAGTGCTGGGATTACAGGCGTGAGCCATCGTGGCCGGCCTACGTTTACTCTTCTTTTGTGAGGAAGTACAGCATTTGCCCAGTTGTATACCTGTCTGCCTTCTCTTAATTTAAACTTTCAAAGTAATGTTTTTGAACTCCATTATCCTTTTACATTTATCACTCTCCCCATATTCCTCTCCACCCCAAGGGGCTCCATTTCTTAGAGTTACCAGTTCTTTTTCTGTGAATGATAGATTTTAAAGAAATTTTCTGGCCTGCATATTGTGGATATGTTTTTTAAATAATTATATATTCCCCATAGAGACTATAATAATTATGTTATGAATGTGTGGAGTCTCTATAATTTGGTCTCTTCTGTAATTTGTGCTAATTTTTCAGAATTTACTTAAAAATTTTTGAGTGGATCTGAGAGAAGATGTACAAGTTGTTTGATGCTACCATGTGTTCACTAAAATCAAGTGATGTCAGACTATCTCACTCCTATCTCACTTCTTTGAAAAGCTTAGTAGATTGGCAGATCATGGAAATACAACCAGCAAAGCTAAACCAAAACTGAGCAGGACATTTTACCTTGTCTTATAAGGGTTTTGATGGCCAGATAGGAAAATATGGACTGATTGCTAATATAATTAAGTGGATTCGTATTAATTAAGAGGAAATTTCCTGTTATGTCTCTAGGGTTCTCTGTGTAAAACTTCTTGATCCACATTTTAAATCAGTTCTTTGGATGAAGCCTTCTATAGAAGGCAGGATTATTGATTTCGTGAATGACATAGTGCAGGATGGGATAATGAATACATTTGATGACATAAAGAGATTATGGAAAAGGCCGCAGACAAGAACAACAAGCCTAATTTAATGATAGCAATAAGTAGATGTAAGAATGAGGCCTTACACTTGGAGGAGACAAAAAACCCTATACAAATGAACCCAGGATGTGAGAGGTTAGGTAGCTGTTAACTTAGCTGTTAAATAGATGGCAAGTGCAGTGTTCATCATTCCAATTTTGTAGTGAATAAGTAAAGCTAGTGTGGTCTGAGGTGGTTTGTGTCACCAGAAGTCTAATAACAGCACTTGGAAAGTGATGCTCACACTCTAACTCTGCAGCTTCCATTTACAAGGAGAATTCAGTTCTGGATACAGAGTGTCCTTCAGGAGAGCAAGTAGGATAGTTTAGAGCCTAGAAATTGTATCAAGTAAGAAAGTCAAAGGAACCACAATGTTATAATTCCTTTGGAATGTTCTGCAGTTTTGCTTTTCACATTTAGGGTTCTTTTTTCTTCCATCAGTTTTATTTTGTTGCATGGTAGTGATCTAATTTGCCTTGTGCATAGCTAATCCTAGCTCCTTTTATTGAATAGTCTAATTTCCCCCTTAATTTGTAGTGCCACCATTGTCTAGAACCAAATTTCTGTGTATGTACTTGACTGTTTCTGAATTCTCTGTCCTGTCCATTGGTCTGTTTGTCTACCCCTGGGCTAGTATCACACTCTTTTAATTATTTTGTCATTTTCTTTCAAATTGTCTTGGCTATTTATTCTTCTATGTCAACTTTAGAATGAACTTGTCAAATTCTATAAAAATTCCCTGTAGAATGTTGATTTTTTTAGGGCATAATTTGAGGAGAATTGATGTTATTCCATCAGGTATTCATATTTGTGAACATAATATATTTCTCCACATTATTTTTGGGAGTTTTTTAATATAATTGTATACTTTCATCTGACAGAGTTTTACACATTTTGTAGGATTTTTTCTACAGTTACCCTCTAATGTTTATTGCTATTGTAATTGGTTTTTCTTAAAAAATTACATTTGTTTTGTTTTGTTTTTGTTTTTTTGTTTTTTGTTTTTTGGTTTTTTTTAAACTATACTTTAAGTTCTAGGGTACATGTGCACAATGTGCAGGTTTGTTACATATGTATACATGTGCCATGTTGGTGTGGTGCACCCATCAACTCGTCAGCACCCATCAACTCGTCATTTACATGAGGTATAACTCCCAATGCCATCCCTCCCCCACCCCATAATAGGTCCCGGTGGCTAAGTTGGTTATTACTGGTATATAAGAGAACACTGTCAGTTTTTACAAGTTGATCTTATATCCAGCAACCTTGCTGAATCCTCTTTATTAATTTTAATTGCAAATTCTCTTGGAATTTTTTTTTTTTTTTTTTTTTTTTTTGAGACAGAGTCTCACTCTGTCACCCAGGCTAGAGTGCAGTGATGTAATCTTGGATCATTGCAGCCTTGACCTCCTGGGCCCAAGCGACCCTCCCACCTCAGCCTCCTGAGTAGCTGGGACCGCAGACATATGCCACCATGCCCAGCTAAATTTTTTTTGTATTTTTTGTAGAGTTGGGGTTTCGCCATGTTGCCTGGTCTGGTCCCCAACTGTTGAGCTCAAGTGATCCACCTGCCTCGGCCTCCTAAACTGCTGGGATTGCAGGAATGAGTCACTGTGCCTGGCCTTTCTTGGATTTTTTATGAGAGCAACGATAACGTACAAATAATGACATTTTTGATATTTCTTTTTTAATTCTTGTGCCTTGTATTTTTCTTCTTGCTTTATTTTATTGTCTGGGACCTCCAAAACAATGTTGTTTAGAAGTGGTGATAATGGATATCTTTATTATCTTCTTGACTACCCCTCTTTACACTTTTAGTTGTATTTTTACAAAGTTTTTTATATGGGAATTTCATTGTTGTTTAGTTTTAGTATTTCATAGTATCTATTTAGATTTCCTCCCTATGAGTTTTTTTAGTATGTTATCTCTATGATTATTTCTGTTTACTTTTTATTATTGATTTCTAATTTGCATTGTGCATGTGATTAATCTATTATTCTTAGAAGTTAGTTGATACTACCTTTGAGACAATAGTAAAGTTTTATAAATGTCTTATGTGCTTAAAACACTGTATATTCTTTTTCTGTTTAACACAGAGTTTTATATCTATATGTGTGTATATATAGACATATATGTATGGATATATACACAAACACAGACATGTATTGCATATGTATATATATTTATGTGTTATATGTATAAGATCAGACTTACTGTTGTGTTCAGATTTGCTGTATCCTTGGGGAATTTTTGTCCATTTAGTCTGTGAGTTTCTGGTAATACAGTATTAAAGTCTCCCATCATGACTGTAGTTTTGTCAGTTTCTCCTTATTAATTGTATCTGCCATTGTTTCATGTGCATTTGAGAGCTTATAGTAATTGTATACATTCATTCATTATAGCTTCTTTGAAGAGTATTCTTTTTTATCATTATGTAATGTCTTTTTTTTTTTTTTTTTTGTAGAGACAGGGTCTTACTTTGTTGCTCAGGTTGGTCTGCAAGTCCTGGGCTTAAGTGATCTTCCCCCCTCAGCCTCCCAAAGTGCTGGAATTACAGCATGAGCCACCATGCCTGGCCTGTAATGTCTTTTTTTAATTCCAATTTCATTTTTTATCTTAAGTTCTATTTTGTCTGTTAATGTTGTTGTACCAGCTTTCTTTTGCACCTTCCTGATACATTTTTCACTGTCTATTTTCAAACTTAATGCATCATTTTGGCTTAGACATGTCTCATAAGCAGTGTATAGTTGGATTAAAAAAATTATTTTATGATTTTTTTTCTTTTTCTGTTCTGGCTTCTCAGTAAGATTTTTTTTAACCTAGTCTCATAGACTCTGTCTTTTAGTAGATGAGAGAAAGTGTGTGACTATGTGTGTGTGTGTGTGTGTATGTGTATAGAGAGAGGGAGAGCTATAGATGGTGTTTCTGTTCTTGTAATGGTTATTTCTAAGTTTTTAACATTCATAAATAATTATAAAAATTTCTGTCAAAATTTAAAAGGATCTTGGTATATTTGAACATCCCCTTTTCCTTTCTAGTTCCACTTTTTTAAATGGCTTTATTGAGATACAATGCACATACTATACAATTCACCTGTTTAAAGTGTACAAGTCATTTTTTTAGTATATTCAGAATTGTGCAACCATTGCCACAATCTAA
Organism: Papio anubis; assembly: GCF_008728515.1. Classification (NCBI taxonomy): domain Eukaryota; kingdom Metazoa; phylum Chordata; class Mammalia; order Primates; family Cercopithecidae; genus Papio; species Papio anubis. The sequence goes on from NC_044982.1 coordinate 142,916,663, forward strand.
TTTTACAACACTTTTGTCCCCTTAAAAGAAATCCTGTGCTCACCAACAGTACTGGCCTACTCCCCACTTTTTTCTCTGTCGCTCCAGTCATAGGCAGCCACTAATCTACTTTCTGTCTCTTTAGATTTGTCTATTCTGAACATTTTATGTAAATGGAGTTATATAATGTGTGGTTTTGTTCCTGGCTTCTTTCACTTAGCATAATGTTTTCAGGGTTCATCCATGTTGCCACTTTTCTTTTCATCATAATCACTTTTAATCATAATTTATTTATAATCTGTAATTGGCTGCATTTGATAATATATTTTATCAATTTCTGTGACCACCAACCTGTCTTGCTTCCTTCTTTGGGCTCTTCTTTCTGAAGTACATTCTGTGAGATATCAGTTCTTTACTAAGAGTCTGTTAGTGGAACATAGTCATTGTAGGTTTTAAAATGTTTTTATTTTGCCTTCATCCTTTATGATTGCTTAGCTGGGCTTGGAATCCTAGCTTGACAGTTCTTTTCTCCTAACATTTTGAACTTATAACTCCATTATCTTCAAGGCATCCATTATTGCTGATGAAGTGTTTGCTGTCAGTCTAATTGTTGTTTTTTTGGTAGGTAATGTTTCTTTATGGCACTTTGATGTTATGCAGTTTCACTATAATATGTCTAGGTGTGATTTATTTATGTTTATCCTGATTGGTACTGAGATTGCACTTTGAATCTTTATGTTTAATGGCTATTTTTCCTTTATATCTTTGAGGATTCTAAATACTTATTTTAAGGTCATTTTCAGATTGTTTTATTATTTTCATTTTGTCTTGAGTGAATTCATCTACCAAAGAGTTGATTTTATTGGTAATCATGGTGTTATTTTTTTTCATGTATTTGGAATTTTGGTTTGAAAGTTTAACTTGAATGACAGTTGTTAACCAATATCATCATATCCTACCCAGCCTATCAGTTTTGTGGTTGCCTCCATCTGATTCCTATAGGTAACTCAGATTTCTGATCATTGTGATAATGGCAAATAGTACATATCGAGCCATTGAGCTAGCAAGTGGCTGGCTTAGATTTTGGTGCCTCCTGCCTCTTTTATTGTACAGTATGACATAACTGCTTTTTCCAGTCTCATTTCTGGAGTGCTGCCCACTTCCTGGTTTTAAGCAATGTGCCTGGCCTCAGTCTCCTGCCTTAGTTGAGACACCTTAAGTTCTCATTAACCTACAGAAGTTGAACTTCTGACCATCTTTGCTTGCTTCCAGATATGGAACCCGTTAGGCTCCACTGACTGCTTTCTGTTTCTGTTCCACTTATAGTCCTTGGAAATATTTATTATAAATAATTACTGTCGTATCATATAATTTATTGTCATTTTGATGGATCTGGCATGTATGGTAGATGGGCTAATTTAGCATCTGTTTCAACCTCCTTCTGGTATGCCTTCCTGTACTACAGGGACTGGAAAGTAAAAGCTACTAGTTAGGCTTCCTTACATCTAGAGTTCCTGATGTGATTCCGATTCCATTAATCATATTTACTTGCATGAGATTTGAATTGAGAATTGAGTCAGTGGGGAGAGGGTGGTAGGGCACATAGCATTCATTTTGCTGATGCAGATCCAGTGGTTTGGCTTTTACAGTGTTTCTAATCCCCAAATTGCAGCCATGGGCTGTGTTCCTCAGAGCCAGCAATTCTGGTGGGAGCTTATTGATCTAACTGAAGCTAAGGCAGTATGTTCTTAGAGACGGCAATCACACTGGTGGCTACCGAATTCCTGGACTGTGGCTAAGGAGGTGTGATCCTGTAGCCAGCACTTGGCACAGCAGTGCCTTGCTTCCTCAGCTTTCTGATGGTGGCAGAGGTGGCAGTTTCTTTGGCAGGCCAGTTCTGTGTGGATTCCGAATTACATTCCTTAAGGTCTAGCTTATAACCTCCTCCTCCAACTCTTCCACTTATTTTGTTAGCATCTAAGTGTTAGCACCTAAATATTAAATCTGATCCTATTTAAAATATTAAAGGTTTTTTTTTATACCTGCAATTGAACCCTAACTAATATGGCAGCTATAATTTTCCTTTTTTAAGAAATTTTAAAAAAATTTTTTATCTATCACTGTTGTGTGAATGGTGCAAGAGTGTGTATGTGTTGGGGTGTGTGACCTCAAAAAGTATGAACCTACACAGTCATTTTAACAAGAATTATCTGTTACTTATATTGTTTTTCAATTTCAAATGATTTCTTTTAGTTCCTTGGTATGTAAAACCGTTATTGATTGCAAGGTTGTCTCAACCATAACATTACAAAACTGAACTATAATGGCATCTGTTACCCTAGAAGAGGAGAAAGAAGGCAGTGTTTATTTAGGAGTTTAATACAAAGTGATTGGCCTAAGGAAATTTGGAAGATGTAACACATTTTTCTACCACTGCAAGGTAATAAAGGGTTGTGTTCCTTGACTATGATGAATTCATATGATCAAAAGTAGAAAATATCAACTAGCTACAAATAAATCTTACTCTCCCTCTTTTCTTTCTACTTTTATATTTTATCATAGCCAGTTTGTGAGTTATGTGCCTAGAGATATAAAGCCCTTCTCTAGAATTTATAGAATAAAAGTAAATATTAACTCTAGCCATCTTTGTGAAAGGGTTCTGGGATTTCTGACATTCCATTTGTATTAAAATGTTATTTGCACCTGATAAGAAAAGTTTTATTTCAGGCTGGGCACCGTGGCTCACGCCTGTAATCTTAGCACTTTGGGAGGCTGAGGTGGGTGGATTGCCTGAGCCCAGGAGTTTTGAGATCAGCCTGGGCAACATAGTGAAACCCCGTCTCTACCAAACAAAACAACAAAACAAAAAATAGCCAGGTGTGGTGGTGCACCTCTGTAGTCCCAGCTACTCGAGAGACAGTGGTGGGAGGATCTGAGAGGTGAAGGTTGCAGTGAGCCAAGATGGCGCCACTATACTCTAGCCTGGGTAACAGAGCCTAGACCTTGTCTCAAGAAAAAAAGAAAAAAAGGGAAATGTTCTATTTTACAGTTTTCCTGGCATTACGTATTGCGACCCAAAACTTAACTGGTGTAAGATGTGTATTTTAAATAATATTATGAATGTAGTTCAGGAAATGAGCAAAAATATCCTGAAAATTTAATGCATCTACTAGTCTCCTTGTTGCCTTTGATTTGCAGTTTTGTTTTGTTTTGTTTTTTTGAGACGGAGTCTCACTCTGTCTCCCAGGCTGGAGACTGTGGGATGATCTCAGCTCACTGCAACCTCTATCTTCCAGGTTCAAGCAATTCTCCTGCCTCAGCCTCCTGAGTAGCTGGGGCTATAGGTGTGTGCTACCACACCCGGCTAAGTTTTGTATTTTTAGTAGAGACGGGGTTTCACCATATTGGCCAGGCTAGTTTCGAACTTCTGACCTCTTGATCACCCCCCACCCACTCCCTGCCTTGGCCTTCCAAAGTGCTGGAATTACAGGTGTGAGCCACCCTGCCTGGCCTAATTTGTAGTTATTTTAAAAATGATGTCAGAGTTACAGCACAGAGAAATGTCTATAATATAGTAAAATCTAAAATAATTAGGCAATAAAACATGTCTATGTTATAATTGTAACTGAAAAATCAGGTATGCATAGGAATAGGGACTGTAAGGAAATAAAAAATTGGAAACAGTTGATGCTTTCTTAGAGGAAATAAAGCCAGTAGGGCTTGTTTTGTTCATAGTAGGCTTGTTTTGACTCCTAGTTTCTGAAATCTGCCTTTTCTTTTCTCCATTTGTGAAAACCTAGAAAAACATTTAACTCTAGGCTTCTGGCACCACTCTTGTTTTTTGTAAGTTGTAAAAAATTATTGAGGATGGTTGTATGAACCACACATCTTTACATTATTTCAGTACTCTGAGTATAGTTTGTATAGACTTGGGGATTCACACTTATTTAGAAACGAGGGTTCATTCCTGTCCTGAACTTGTAGCCTCCTAGCAGGTCTGTCTCCTTTCATGCTTATCCCTCAATAGTCTCTCTTCTACAGTAGCCAGAGTAACACTTTCAAAGTATAAGTCAGATCTTTCCACCTGTTTCTTGTTGCTATTTCCCTTGTTCCCTCCATTCTAGCCCGTCTTCTTGCTGTTTTTCACATAGGCATCTTGCCAACTCAGGGCCTTTGCATTTGCTGTCGCCTCGGCTTGCAGGGTCTTTGTCCCATGGCTTGCACCCTCATTTAATTCAGCTCTGTATTCAAATGCTACCTTCTCAGAAAGTCTGTCACTGACTAGCTAAAGTATACCTCTTGGGGCCAGGTGCGTTGGCTCATGCCTGTGATCCCAGTGCTTTGGGAGGCCGAGGAGGATGGATCATTTGAGGTCGGGAGTACAAGACCAGCCTGACCAGCATGGTGAAACCCTGTCTCTACTAAAAATACAAAAATTAGCCAGACAATAATGGCACACACGTATAATCCCAGCTACTCGGGAGGTTGAGGCGGGAGAATCTCTTGAGCTTGGGAGGTGGAGGTTGCAGTGAGCCGAGATCATGCCACTGCACTCCAGTCTGGGTGACAGAGCGAGACCCTGTCTCAAAAGAATAAAAATAAAGTATACCTCTCTGTCATCCTACCTAGCTTTATTTTTTAAAGAATTACCACACCCTTATTCTCCTTACTTTCTATGCCTCTAAGACGAACTATTACTATTGCCCTCCATATTTTTCATGAGCCTTAGCTCATTTTTGGCCTTCACCTTCCAGATATTCTTTTGTAAATATTTGTGAAGCTGGACGTGGTGGTGCACACCTGTAGTTCTAGCTGTTCAAGAGGCTGAGGCAGGAGGATAGTTTGAGCCAAGGAGTTCGAGCTATGAATGTGCCACTGCACTCTCCAGGCTGGGCAACAGAGTGAGACCCTGTCTCCAAAAAAAAAGAAAAAAGGAAAGAAAAGTATTCGCCAGTCTTTTGTATATTTTGCTTTGGTCATCTGATTATTTTCCATCTATCTTTTGAACACATCTTTTAAAGTTTGGGTGCTTCAGAGAGTTCCTTGACCATCCATGTTAGCTTATTTAGAGTTCTCTCCCTTTTATTCCTTTTCTTTCAGTGATTGTATATATAAAGTTTTGAGTTTTTCGGCCTTCTAGGGCTTAAATTATTATTTACAATCTCTGGACATTGGCTTATATCTGATTCTTCTCTGAACTTTTTGTAATCTATTATAAAAAACTTTGAAACTCTTAAACTTTAATATGTATGCCTGATATGACCAGGGTTAATTTTTCGTGTGCGATTAAATACTTGAATTTTATATAGGCTTCTTCTTCCTAGATTTTTGTTGTTTTCACGACATCGACCTATTCTTTTTGGTTTGTCAGAATTAAGTTCTATTTAGCATCTTTTCTTTATTTTTTCTTTTTTAATAAGTAGTTTTAAAGATTCCTCACAGAAGTAGTTAATAATTATATCTTTTTTTGGTTTTTTTTTTTTCTTTTTTGAAACAGAGTCTCACTCTGTTGCCCAGGCTTGGAGTGCAGTGGCGTGATCTCGGCTCACTGCAAGCTCCACCTCCTGGGTTCATGCCATTCTCCTGCCTCAGTTTCCCAAGTAGCTGGGACTACAGGCTACTGCCACTACACCTGGCTAATTTTTTGTATTTTTAGTAGAGACGGAGTTTCCCCGTGTTAGCCAAGATGGTCTCGATCTCCTGACCTTGTGATCTGCCCGCCTTAGCCTCCCAAAGTGCTGGAATTACAGGTGTGAGCCACCATGCCTCGCCTTTTTAGTTTTTTATAGTGCTAAAATACATACAAAATTTGCCATTATAATCATTTTTTTTGTTTTGTTTTGATTTATTTTTGAGACAGTCTCGCTCTGTCGCCAGGCTGGAGTGTAGTGGTGCGATCTCGGCTCACTGCAACTTCTGACTCCCTGGTTCAAGGGATTTTCCTGCCTAATCATTTTTAGGTATCATCATTTTTTAAGTACTGTGGTATTAAATACATTCATGTGGCTGGGCACGGTGGCTCACGCCTGTAATCCCAGCACTTAGGGAGGCCGAGGTGGGCGGATCACAAGGTCAGGAGTTTGAGACCATCCTGGCTAACATGGTGAAACCCCATCTCTACTAAAAGTACAAAAATTAGCTAGGCATGGTGGCAGGTGCCTGTAGTCCCAGCTACTTGGGAAGCTGAGGCAGGAGAATCGCTTGAACCCAGGAGACGGAGGCTGCAGTGAGCCAAGGTCGCGTCACTTTACTCCAGCCTGGGAAACAGGGCGAGACTCTGTCTCAAAAAAATATAAATAAATAAACACACACATTTGTGATGGCCAGACATGATGGTTCACGCCTATAATCCCAGCACTTTGGGAGGCTGAGGCAGGAGGATCACTTGAGTCCAGCAGTTCGAGACCAGCCTGGGCAATGTGGCAAAACCCTGTCTCTACAAAAAATAGAAAAATTAGCTGGGCATGATAGCACATATCTGTAGTCCCAACTACTTGGGAGGCTGAAGTGGGAGGATCACTTGAGTCCAGGATGTCTAGGCTGCAGTGAGCAGAGATCATGCCACTGCACCCCAGCCTAGGTGACAGAGCAAGTTTCTTTCTCTAAACAAATACACACACACACACACACACACACACACACACACACATATATATACATTCATAATGTACTACTGTCATCACTACCTGTCTCCAGAAATTCTTCTCATCTTATAAAACTGAATCTCTATACCCATTACAATAAGGGGTTCCCCAACCCACAGGCCATGGATTAGTGCTGATCTATGGCCTGTTAGGAACCAGGCCACATAGCAGGAGGTGAGCGGTGGCCGAGCAGGTGAAGCTTCATCTGTGTTTACAGCCACTCCCCATCATTCACATTACTGCCTGAGCTCCGCCTCCTGTCAGATCAGCAGTGGCATTAGATTCTCATAGAGCATGAACCGTATTGTGAACTGCCCATGCAAGGGATCTAGGCTGCATGCTGCTTGTGAGAATCCAATGCCTGATGATCTGTCACTGTCTCCCATTACTCCCAGATGGGACCATCTAGTTGTGTGAAAACAAGCTCAGGGCTCCTACTGCTTCTACATATGGTGAGTTGTGTAATTATTTCATTATATATTACAATGTAATAATAATAGAAATAAAGTGCACAATAAATGTAAAGCACTTGAATCATCCCAAAACCATCTCTCGCCCACCCGTGGAAAAATTGACTTCCATGAAATCAGTCCCTGGTGCCAAAAGTGTTGAGGACCACTGCATTATACAATTCTTCTCCATTTTATTCTTCCACCACACTCTGGCAACTACCATTCTACTGTCTGTCTATGATTTTGACTACTGTAAGTACCTGATATAGGTGGATTTATTCAGCATTTCTCTTTTTGTGACTGGGTTATTTTAACTTAGCCTAATGTTTTCAAGGTTCGTTCATATTAGAGCATATGTCAGAATTTCCTTCCTTTTAAAGACTGAATAGTATTCCATTGTATGTGTATCCCGCATTTTGCATATTCATTCATCTTTTGATAGACATGGGTTGCTTTCATGTTTTAGCTGTTGTGTATAATGCTGCTTATGAACATGGATATACAGATATCTCTCTGAGACCCAGTTGTTTCGAGTATAAACCCAGAGTGGAATCTTTGGATTATATAGTAATTATATTTTGATTTTTTTTTTTTTAGGAATTGCCGTATTGTTTTCCACAGTAGCTGTATCATTTTACATTCCTATCAACAGTTTATAGGGGTTTCATTTTCTCCATATCCTCACCAACACTTGTTATTTTTTGTTTTTTTGATAATAGACATCTTAATGGGTGTGAGGTAGTATTTAATTGTATTTTTTATTTGCATTTTCCTAATACTGAGCATATTTTCATGTGCTTATTGGTTATTTGTATATCTTCTTTGGAGAAATGTCTAAAGAATTACTTTTTGATACTCGTTTGAATGAAAGTGGATAGCACTAACCTTGGCAAAACAGTAAGATTTGGAGATTTTATAAATGCAATTGAAGGATTAAAAACTATTAGACTGGATAGCTTTTTGGTTAGGCCTTTGAGATAAAGTTTGGATAACTATAAGGCTGAATCCTGGCTTGGCTTCATCCTTTGGTCAGTAGAGGTCATCTGTGTCAGAGAAAACAAATTGTTTATTTATTTTTTGCTACTGCTTTTACTGTGAAATTACTAGTATTGAAATAATAATTTCTTTTAATGTAAACACCAACTAGTTTATGCTAAGCTGGTTTTTGCTTGCCAGTGTCAGGGTTGTAAGTAAATCTATAAATCTATGCATTTTGTGCTTTGAAGTTCTACTGAATGAAAGTTCCCCAAGAGATGCTATGCTTTCTCCCTTTTACTTATTTCCAGTTGGTCCATACAACTGTAAACAGGTGCTGCCCTATAATTTGTAGCTATTCAAGTTTGGAAGAAATATGTAGCTTCTGAAGTGCTAAGCATACAAATTCTTAAACAGGTTTTATAGTTCTAGTAGGTAATAACATATTATGGAAAGACTTGCTCCAGAGTCATTTTTTAGAACTTTGAACAAGGTTCACTTTGCCTGGAGTGCAATAGATTTATCCTTTTTCTTGTTAGTTATCCAGGGTCACCTAAAACTAAGCTTTACTAGTGAGCCAGGTGTCTCACTTGGAAGTTCCCTGGAATAGTGGAACTGAAGTGTAATCTCTGGAAAAAGAGGTGGGAAGGAATGCCATCAGGGTCCTGGGGAAGGAATCTAATACACATTGCCAGCGTGGGGAAAAGGCCATGAAGGCGAGACAGAGCTGTCCCAGTCTAGTGGGCAAATCCTCTTGCCTCCAAGGATTGGTGGGGATATCAGTCTCTCATGGTCCTCACCTTGCACAGGGTAATAGTTGTGATAATGGTGACGAGTATTAGCAACCTGCTGAAGCATGATGGGTTTAGAGGGGAGAGGGTAGTTACAGTATTATTGCAGCCCACCTGGAGGGAGCACCGTTGACTACAGGAATCACCAAGCAAAGTGCAAACTATCTCAGCATCTTTTAAGAGAAGGGAGGGGACACTGAGTTAGGGAGAGTTGATATCGTAAATGTGGACATTGAGGTTATTGGTTGGTCTTCCCCAAGCTGATGTTCTCTGGGGAGCAGTGGTTATAAAAGTTTGCTGACCCATGTGCTTTGCCTGTGGCTCATTTGTTCCTTGCCAGAAGTCAATCATGGGAAGGGTCCTAGTTACTGACCTGAGGAACTGCTGCAAGTGAAAGCATCTAGAATGATCTTTCTGTTGGAAGAAACAAAATGGCTGTGAAAATTGGAGAGGAAAAGACTTCCTTCTGTTTTGGGCTCTAGTTAGGTCATTTTTATGATGCGGACTGCTGTTAGAAACTTCACTCTAAAAGCTTACTCTACAGTATCTCTTGATGCCCTTGGAAATGACTTTAAGCTGTCTTTTCCGGTTTGGAGTTAATGGGATATTGAAGCAGAAACTGAGTTCTAATATCTGGGGCCTGCAGGAGATCTCTAAAGATTACTTTAACTTTTTGTTTATTTTAAATAAAAAACGAGTGCCTCTGAGTTATGGATGACAGGATAAAGACATAATCAGAGGAACTGCCGTCACTCCTCACTGGATTCTTCAGAAACAGGACAAAGTTGTTATAGTTCCATAGCCCTGGGATAAAGTCTGTGATTCCTTTGCTTATTACATTTTCGGAACAATGCTTCTTGCAATTCTAGAATCAGACTTATAATCAACATGGTCAGGTTTCAGGTTTATGAAATGTTTACTAAGTATACAAAAGTTGGGTTTTGGCTTTAGAGACACAATTATTTTTCACTAGATGGAGTTTCTTGAATTGACTTTAAAAAATAGCACGTAAGCAAGGGATTTGTTTTTTCATTTTAGGTTGGGGAATCATAAGAGCTTTCTGTACATTTTTCCGATATAATTGACATTGATCCTTAAGGGCTATTTGGATTAAGGTTAGCCTGTAGTCTCAGTTTTTGTATTATCTCTTTCAAAGTAGGAGTTGCCTGAGATTTTATAATGTGGAAATGTTTTATGCCCAGTGTTGTTGACTGTGTGAAGAGCTTCAGACCTCCACTAATGTTGTACTCCTAGCTGCTGTTTGGTTAACACTGCCTACCTTCTCCAAAAGTAACTCATTATATATGCCTTCTCTCCCCACTCATGCTTAGAGTCTTCGTACCACATCATTTTGGGTTTTTTTTTTTTCTTTTTTCTTTTTTTAAGTTCCTTTAATTTCCCTATTTCTATCCTTGTTCAAATCTTAAAAATTCAGTCTTAATTCAGTCTGATTCCTATCATCTTCAGTTTAAAGGAAGAATGATGTTGAGGGGATGGTAGAAGAGATCCTGAAAGTTGTCATATTATTTATTGTATGACTATTTTATTTTTGAATAATGGTACCAGTTTGCTTAGGTAAGCACATATCTAGGAATACCCTAACCTACTCATTGATGAATGCCAATATTGAAATCCTAGTGATTTATGCCAAGCATATATCTTAATCAGCTTCATAATCCCATTTCTTTCTCAATGATACTACTTTGTGAAACTTAATTTCTTTTTATTTCTTTATTTTTTTGAGATGGAGTTTTGCTCTTGTCACCCAGGCTGGAGTGCAATGGCATGATCTCGACTCACTGCAACTTCTGCCTCCCGAGTTCAAGTGATTCTGCCTCAGTCTCCCCAGCAGCTGGGGTTATAGGCCTGCATCACCACGTCCAGCTAATTTTTGTATTTTTGATAGAGACAGGGTTTCACCATGTTGACCAGGCTGGTCTTGAACTCCTGACCTTATGTGATCCACCTGCCTTGGCCTCCCAAAGTGCTGAGATTACAGGCCTGAGCCCCTGCACCCAGCGAAACTTAATTTCTTAACTCATGAGTGCTAAATAGTATGGATATAAAAATAGTTGCTTTTTTGGGCATTTTTTGAAGATTGCTTTTTTTTCTCAGAATCATCATTGAAATGTAACTGCCATGATTCTATCTGTATGGTGGGGGCGAAATTTTACCTTCCTGTCTCTTGGCATAGCTGCTAAATAATAATTAAAATAATTAAAAATGGAAGCATAAGCAAAAAAATGGGAAAATGTGGAAAAGCCTGATTGCTACAGCTGCCTCCTTCATATTACTAAAAGTTTGTTATCTTAGAATGTTGTTTATTGACATCTGCTGGGTTATTTATTTATTTATTTATTTAGGAGACAGAGTCTCACTTTATTGCCCAGGCTGGAGTGTGGTGGTGAGATCACAGCTCACTGCAGCCTCAACCTCCCAGGCTCAAGCAATCCTCCCACTTCAGCTTCCCAAGTAGCTGGGGCTACAGGTATGCCCCATGCCCAGCTAATTTTTGTATTTTTTTGTAGAGATGGGGTTTTGCCATGTTGCCCAGGCTGATTTCAAACTCCTGAGCTCAAGTGATCCTCTCGCTTCAATCTCCCAAAGTGCTGGCATTACAGGTTGTGAGCCATTGCACCCGCCCTGGTTATTTTTATTAATAAATATCATTGAGGGAAAGGAGAGCCAAGAGCAATGAAGTTGAGATTGTACAGTAGTCATGGAAATGGGGAGTGGTGATGGTTAGTCATTGCTTTTCAGTTTCTGAAATGAACACTGAAGACTCCAGATTGAGATCTGGGTATAAGTCTCTTATAACCTTCACAATAAAAAAGCATTTATTAGGCTGGGTGTGGTGGCTCACACCTGTAATCGCAGCACTTTGGGACACCGAGCTGGGCAGATCACTTGAGGTCAGCAGTCTGAGACCAGGCTGGCCAACATGGCAAAACCCTGTCTCCACCAAAAATACAAAAATTAGTCGGCGTGGTGGTGAACGTCTGTAATCTCAGCTGCTTGGGAGGCTGAGGCATGAGAATTGCGTGAACCTCCTTGAGCCTGGGAGGTGGAGGCTGCAGTGAGCCAATATTGCACCACTGCACTCAAACTTAGGTGACAGAGTGAGACTCCATTTCAAAGAAAAAAAAAAAGCATTTATTAAATGACTGTGAAACATGTTCTGTTCTATACTATATAGAAAGATTGTTCCTCTCTAGGTGTTTGTTATTTAAAGTGACCAATTGCAGAATGAACACTCATTAGGATCAAAGTACTCAAAAAAGTATTTATAGTTCTTGAACGTAGTAGTGCCCAGTGACTGGTATGAGGGAAGTACATTAGTTTAATTAGCTTAACATTCTCTTGACTGGACTATTCACCTTACTTCTAGTTACTTGGGAAAGTTTTTATGAAGGAGACTAATTTCCAAAGTTATTAGGGAATGACAGGTTGGAAGATTGGTCAACTGAGAGTGGGAGGGACATAATGTATGAGAGCCAAAAGGAAGGGTGGAACAACGGGCTAGTAAAGAGAATGAGGACTAGATACATTCTAATGAGGGAAGAGTCTAGGACCTATATGGGAGAGTATGAAGAGTAGAGGGTCCTTGGAGTGTGGCAATAAGAATGTGAAACTCAGATTGGAATTTGGCTCCTAGTCAATAGGATGGTGTGATGTTTCTGCAAAGGCTTATGGCAGGATCATGTCATTGTGGATGGAAGAGAAACTCAGTGTTTTTTAGATGCTCACATTTTATTAGGAACTGCATGATACTCATAGTCTGTAAAACTGGCGTAACAGATCACATACAAACTTAGATTATTTTAAAGATTTATTGTATTTTGTAAAGATTCATGCACTTTAGCTTTTTCTGAAAATGAAGTTTGATCTCAAGTAATTCCTGTGGCAAAGAAGAAGGTTAAATCTGTGGAAAGTAGCACCTGTCATAGGGAAATGCCATTATCTCAAACACTTTGAAGTGCCTGGATTTCAAAGCTGTCAGTTGGAGCCATATTTCTTGAATCTTTTTTTATTCACCAAGCTGGATTGTGTCATTTTAATGCGGTACCATATATAAGAGAAAAGGAGAAAATGATGCTGGTACTGATTATTTCTTGGGAGGAGGTTCAGAGAGGTGAATTTTTTTTTTTTTTTTTTTTTTTTTTGAGACGGAGTCTTGCTCTGTTTCTCAGGCTGGAGTGCAGTAGCGCGATCTCGACTCACCGCAACCTCCGCCTCCCGGATTCACGCCATTCTCCTGCCTCAGCCTCCCGAGTAACTGGGACTACAGGCTCCCGCCACCACGCCCGGCTAATTTTTTTTTTTTTTTTTTTTGAGACGGAGTCTCGCTCTGCCGCCCAGGCTGGAGTGCAGTGGCCGGATCTCAGCTCACTGCGAGCTCCGCCTCCCGGGTTCACGCCATTCTCCTGCCTCAGCCTCCCGAGTGGCTGGGACTACCTGGGACTACAGGCGCCCGCCACCTCGCCTGGCTAGTTTTTTGTATTTTTTAGTAGAGAGGGGGTTTCACCGGGTTAGCCAGGATGGTCTCGATCTCCTGACCTCGTGATCTGCCCGTCTCGGCCTCCCAAAGTGCTGGGATTACAGGCTTGAGCCACCGCGCCCGGCCAATTTTTTATGTTTTTAGTAGAGACAGGGTTTCACCGTTAGCCAGGAAGGTCTCAATTTCCTGACCTCGTGATCCGCCTGCCTTGGCCTCCCAAAGTGCTGGAATTGCAGGCGTGAGCCACCACACCTGGCCTCAAAGAGGTGAATTTTTAATGAGACTTTGGTGTACTCATGATACATTTGTCCAGCAGAATCATTGCAGTAGCTGATTTCACTTATATTGTTCTTTTTGATACCATCGTGGGAATTTCTTCAAGTGGAAGGTAATTTATAGAATTTACCGATAAGACTACTTACGTTTTAAAAAGCTTTTTCTTGCTTTTAGATAGACTCAGAAAAGGCTAAGATGTCCTGGGCTTCCTTGTTAATGTGCTTCCCTGCAGTCAGTGGTGGCAGGGTAGCAGAGTGAATTATACATGACGGTAAAAGGAGGACTACTGTGGCAAGATTGGTGATGAGTGCTGTATTCAGTGATCATTGACACATGAAAAATGCCACAAGACGTCATAACAATGATGTTGGAATTTGGAAGACTGATGAGAAAAAACTGATTTTTATTATCTTCTTAGTCTTCTTTTCTTCTTCAGAAATCAGAGTTTTAATTTTGTCTGAATGTCAAATCACAGTAGTTAGTATTCATCAGGCCACCCTTCTCGTGCCTAAGAATTTCATGATCTCAGAAATTGCATCTGAGGCTTTAGCCTCAATTCCATAGGCCCCGAGGTAAAGCAAAGGAATTTTAAAATCAGCTTAACCTCAGCAATTAGAAAGAAAGTGGAATAAATCATCTAACATTTAGCTTGGTATTACATGTAAGAGCAAAAGGTACTATAGTAATAATCAGAATGACTCTGAAAATCAGTCATGGCAGATCTATTTCCTGTTCTTCTCTGATAGAATGAAAGCCCCATAGACGAGGATGAAATAGTAAATTGTTGTTATTATTTTTAAGAGATGGGGTCTCACCCTGTTGCCCAGGCTGGAGTGCTGTGGCATGGTCCTAGCCCATTGCAGCCTCGAATGCCAGGGCTCAAGCAATGTTCCCGCCTCAGTGTCCTGAGTAGCTGGGATTATAGGCATGAACCACAATGGCCAGCTAGTTATTCTTTACTAATTTTAGTAAGGTTTTGATTTTGACTCACACAACATTCTTATTGACAACCTAAGAAAACACCCTTTTCACAAACTTAAGTAACTTCAAAGAAAAAAGGACTATAATACAATAAAAACAAAACTTTATTTACATTTTTCCAAATTAATTGTTCTTGTTTGTCACTGGATTTTTGTTGTTTGAGATGAGATCTCACTATGTTGCCCAGGCTGGTCTGGAACTTCTGGGCTCAAGTGATCTCTCCATCCCCTTCTCCTCAATCCACCACACCTGGCTTCTGGATATGTTCTTAATTGTTTTGAAGTCTGTCTTATTCACATATCCTAATTTTTATAACCATTCTGTTTCTGAGGGATACTTGGATGATTTCTAGTTTTTCACTGTTTCAAATAGCATGTCTAAGAACAGAGTCTCGGTCCGTCACCCAGGCTGGAGTGCAATGGCGCAATCTCGGTGTACTGCAAACTCCGCCTCCTGGGTTCAAGCCATTCTCCTGCCTCAGCCTCCTGAGTAGCTGGGACTACAGGTGCCTGCCACCACGCCCGGCTAATTTTTTTTATTTTTAGTTGAGAGGGGGTTTCACCGTGTTAGCCAGGATGGTCTCAATCTCCTGACCTCGTGATCTGCCCGCCTAGGCCTCTTAATGTGCTGGGATTACAGGTGTGAGCCACCAACGACAAGAACATCTTTATTTTTCTTCCTCCTCCTTCCTTTCCTACCTCTTTTTTTCCTTCCTTCTTTTATTTTGAGGGTACTGAATATTTCCTTACATTCCTTATAATACCAGGTAGAATTATTGGGTCAAAAGATAATGAACAGCTGGGCACGGTGGCTCACGTCTGTTATCCCAGCACTTTGGGAGGCCGAGGAGAGCGGTTCACCTGAAGTCAGGAGTTCGGGACCAGTCTGACTAACATGGTGAAACACTGTCTCTAGTAAAAATACAAAAAATAGCCAGGCATGGTGGTGAGCGCTTGTAATCCCAGCTGCTTGGGAGGCTGAAGCAGGAGAATTGCTAGAACCCAGGAGGAAGAGGTTGCAGTGAGCCAAGATTATGCCACTGCACTCCAGCAAAACTCTGTCTCAAAAAACAAACAAACAAAAGATATGAACAATTTTATAGTACTTATTACATAATCTTGATTATTTTTCAGGAAGATTGTATCAAAAAAATAATATCACTAAGTAGAAATATAGCCTCGTCAACCTCAGATTTTGTAATTTACATCTTGCTAGTTAAGCAGTAGTACTTTAAAGCTATTTTAGTTAGCATTTCTTTAATTTCTAACATTGTATTTTCTCAGATGATTCCCATTTGTATTTTCTTTTCCAAAATTTATCTTTTTCTCTCTTTGACCACTTATGAGTGAATTTTAGGTGTTACCCTTATATAATTGCATGTTTGTTTTCTTTTACATTTTTGGACACGAAACTTTGGTCAGTTTTCTCAACGTGTTGCTTTTTATAAAAGATAATTTTCTGGTTTCTTTATTTTAAAAAACTATTTAATCCTACATATACATAGGTATATGAAGCAAGATAGGTATACAAATAAATTTTCTATACTAATATTCAGATATCCCAACAATCCCCAAGTAGTCATTTCTTTACCCAACATTGAGTTGCTGTTGATTTCCAGCTTGTTTATATACTAAAATAGTACCAAATACACTTGTCTGTCATATTCCTTGAGGGTCACTTTTCTTTAACCCTATGCCATATCACTTTTTTTTTTTGAGATGGAGTTTCACTCTTGTCACCTGCCTGGAGTACAATGGCGTGATCTTGACTCACCACAACCTCTGCCTCCCAGACTCAAGTGATTCTCCTGTCTCAGCCTCCAGAGTAGCTGGGATTACTGGTGCCTGCCACTACGCCTGGCTAATTTTTGTATTTTTAGTAGAGATGAGGTTTCACCATGTTGGCCAGGCTGGTCTCAAACTCCTGACCTCAGGTGATCACCCACCTCGGCCTCCCAAAGTGCTGACATTACAGATGTGAGCCACTGTGCCCAGCCTGCCATATCATTTTGATTAATGTTCACATTATGATAGCCATAAAATGATTCTTGCCATCTTATTTTCTGTATTTATCAGGCTTGTAATCACTGAAAATATGAAAGGCTTTTAATTGTTATTGAATTAAACTTATTATTAAATTAGAGGTTTTATCTCTTTTTTTTGAGATGGAGTCTTGCTCTGTCGCCCAGGCTGGAGTGCAGTGGCGTGATCTCAGCTCACTGCAAGCTCTGCCTCCCAGGTTCACGCCATTCTCCTGTCTCAGCCTCCCAAGTAGCTGGGACTACAGGCACTTGCCACCACACCTGGCTGATTTTGTTTTTGTATTTTTAGTAGAGACGGGATTTCACCGTGTTAGACAGGATGGTCTCAATCTCCTGACCTCGTGATCTGCCCACCTCGGCCTCCCAAAGTGCTGGAATTACAGGTGTGAGCCACCATGCTTGGCCATTATCTTTTGTTTTTGTTTTGTTTTATTTGAAGCAGGGTCTCTGTTGCTCAGGCTGGCGTGGTCTCTGCTTACTGCAACCTCTGCCTCCCAGGTTCAAGCAATCCTCCTGCCTCAGCCCCCACAGTACAGACCCACAGGTGCGCCTGGGACTATGGGCGTGCACCACCATGTCTGGCTAATTTTTTTTGTATTTTTTGTAGAGACAAGGTTTTGCCACGTTGCCCAGGCTGGTCTCAAACTCCTGACCTCAAGTGATCTGCCTGCCTTGGCCTCCCAAAGTGCTGGGATTACAGATGTGAACCACCATGCCCAGCCTATTATCTTTTCAATACTTAGTCTTATCTACTTGAAGTATAGCTTTTAATTTATTTATGCCTTCTTTTACCATTAACAGTTTGTCTCTTTCCTTAAGTAAATACCTTACATTTGGTTAAAATAATGTCTGAGTATTTTTACATTTTGTTAATGAAATTTTTATTTTTTACTAAAGCTTTTACTTACATGTCACTATAATTTAGGAATGTGATTTGAATAAATATATTTTATGTGTTAAAGTGAAAAGTATGACTATACTATTTCTGTCTTTTCTTTCTTTTTTTTTTTAAGTCTCCCTTTGTCACCCAGGCTGGAGTGCAGTGGTGCGATCTTGGCTCACTGTAGCCTCCGCCTCTTGGGTTCAAGCGATTCTCCTGCCTCACCCTCCCAGGTAGCTGGGACTACAGGCACACGCTACCATGCCCGGCTAATTTTTGTATTTTAGTAGAGACAGAGTTTCGCCATGTTGGCCAGGCTGGTCTTGAACTCTTGACCTCACGTGATCCATTTGCCTCAGCCTCCCAAAGTGCTGGGATTAAAGGTGTGAGCCACCGCCCCGGCCTGAATAGACTATTTCAACTGTCATATAAGGAGGTTTTTTTTGTTTCCTCTTTAAAGCCTGGAGATACCCATGAAAGATCTAGAAAACTAGAGAGAAAGGGTCAAGCTTGAGAGAAAACTCGAGCTTGAGAGACATGGTGATTAGACTCTGTCTACTCATTGGGGACTACAGGTCTTAAATCTTGCTACATTTAGACCAGTGATCATTGGATTGAAGACTGAAAGCAGATCAAGATTTCAGCACTAATATGGCAATACTTTTTAAATGGCCTTTCCCACTTCATAAAAATCCTTTAATTCTTTTCTCTCTCTTTTCTTCCATAGCCAATCTCCTTGAAAGATATCTTGCTGTTTTCACCTCCTTGGCATTTATTCACTTCACATCCACTGAAAGCTGACTCCCGCTCCCACCCCCTGCCCCAAATATCCTAGTTAATGTCCTTAGTGATACTTCATCAGCCCTTATACTAATTGAGCTTTTTGCAATATTCCACATTGTTAAGCACTTCTTTTTGATAGTTTCCCCGAAATCAGCGTAATTACTACTCTTTTCCCTTTCATTCTTTTCCCGCATCTTTGAATTATTTGCAGGTTCTTTTTTCCTTCCTTCAGGGGGTTATACTTGAACTTCTCATTTCTCACTCTGTGTTTTCTTTCTGATTGATTTTACCTGTGGCCTCAATTTCTACTACCACTTAAACACTGATGACTACTAAATTTATAAGTTGATTGAGTTCAGGCTGTGTTCCTAAGCACAAGATATGTATATCCAATTTCCTGCTACATATCTCTGCTTGGATTCAATTCAGCACCTCTAATTCAGCATGTTCAAATTGAACTCATCATCCCATCTTCTAAAGCCACTCTTC
This sequence comes from Papio anubis, assembly GCF_008728515.1. Lineage (NCBI taxonomy): Eukaryota > Metazoa > Chordata > Mammalia > Primates > Cercopithecidae > Papio > Papio anubis. The sequence goes on from NC_044982.1 coordinate 142,935,452, forward strand.
CCAATAATCCCTACTTTTGGAGAATTCTTCCTTATCCTTCTAGTTACCCAAGCCAAATCTAGTAATTCTTCTTCTATCCCACCTGTACATTAATCTCTTATCATGTTTTGTCAGCTCTGTCTTCGAAATCTCTCTTAAATCTGGCCTTTCTCCATTTCCTGTGCCACTGTCTTATTTCAGGCCCTCATTATTTTTGCCTGAGCTCCAGTGGCCTCTTACCTAATCTTCCTGCCTCTAGACAGTTCTTTCCTATTCATTCCTATTTCTGGCAAAGTGATTCCAGAGAGATCTTTCTAAAACTCAGTATGCCCCTGCCATTCTTCTTGGGATCCTTTAATGTTCCATTATTGTCAGGATAAAGCCCAAACTCCTTAGTATGGTGTGTAGGTCCCCCTGTGAACTTTCTCCTCTGTGCCTGTTCAGAATTGTAGGTCTTGACATTCCCTGACAGGTGTTCTATGCTCCAGTCATATTGAACTATCTGTACATCTCTGGGACCATGCTGTTTATTGCTTATTATGCTTTTGTACATTCTGTTCCCTTGAAATATATTCTGTCTTCTTTAGTTGGTTACTTCCTCTGAGATGCTCAGTCGTTTATTCTATATGTATTTTTTAACCACTTACTATATGTTAGGTACTGTTCTAGGTGCTGGAGATAGTAATGAATAAAAGAGGCAAAGATCCCTATGCTCATGGAGCTTTGTGTTCTGGCAGAACCCAGGACTGGGTTAGGTGCTTTTGTCCTCACACAGTGCCTTAAACTTAAAAAAAAGAAAAAAAAAAAGTAGACAGTCTCTATGATTTCAGCTTTTCTATCATGCACCTTTCTGAATCCTTCTAGGAGATGGAACCACAGCTAATGAATAAACTGCCTTCTCTCTCCTTTATTATCAGAACCTGCTCTGATGAAAGGATCCGAAACTTATTCATGGCAAATAAAAATAAGGGTTTAAAATATCCCTCACAGGGATATTTTATTCCAAAAGGCCAGAGAAACTTTAAGCTTGGGGAATTTTAAGCACCAGATTGCCTAAAATAAAGTTTAAACTTTGGAAACAAGAAAGAAAAAACAACCTAGAATGGAACCAGTTAAGTTATGGTGGGTAGTGTCACTGTATGTCCCGAAGTCAGTAGCCTTGTTTACCTCCTGTTACATGGATCTTGGGAAGATTGGTAAGCCATTTTAGAGGAAAGGTGCTGTTATCTTATAAATGGTAATTAATTAATGAGTGTGATTTTAAAAATATTCTTAGTGGCCAGGTGCAGTGGCACACACCTGTAATCCCAGTACTTTGGAAGGCCGAGGTGGGAGGATTGCTTGAGCCCAGCAGGAGTTTGACACCAGCTGGGCAGCATGGTAAGACCCCACCTCTACAAAAAATAAAAAAAAATTAACTTGGTGTGGTGGTGCATACCTGTAGTCCCAGCTACTTAGGAGGCTGAGGTGGGAGGATTGCTTGAACCCAGGAGATCGAGGCTGCAGTGAGCTGTGATCACACCATTGCACTCTGGTCTGGGTGACAGAGCAAGACCCTGTCTAAAACATAAAAGTTAAATTTAATAAAATAAAATAAAAAGTTTTAAAAAATTAGCATGGTGGGATGAACCTGTAATCCCAGTTACTTAGTAGGCTGAGGTGGGTGGATCATTTGAGCACAGGAGGTCGAAGCTGCAGTGAGCAGTAATTGTGCCACTGCACTCCAGCCTAGGTGATAGAGCAAGACCCTGCCTTTATAAAAAAAAAAAAAATAAATAAATAAATAAAGGGAAAATCTTAGAGGACAGATGCAATACAAAGCTCTGTATTATACCTTTTGAATCCCATTGGAGGATCTGGTTGAATCTAAGATTTTGACTGCCTAGTTTATGAAGATTTCCTGCTTTAGGCTTGAGTTTGAATTGGAATTTTAAAAAGAGAAGTAAATGCTGTGATAAGTTGATGTAATATTCCGTACAGTGAAATGGTAGGATAGGAAATGAAAAAAAGACAGGTTCATAGAAAAGTGAGTATAGGGGCCAAGAAAGTGATTGAATATAGAGGCAAAATGATGTAGAAATGGTAAATGGGAAATCTATGCTGAAATAATATAGAGTATTAACTAAAGTTGGCCTTGTGTAGTGGTCAGAGGAAGAGACCACAGTTATGTTCTGGATTTTTAGAGCCCCAGAAAGACCCTTAAAATCTGCCTTAAAATGTATTTTCCATTTACTAGTGAAGGCTGAACATTCTTTTAAAGATGTCTTTGTCCTTGTATAATACAATATACCCAAAAGGGAAAACACTTTATAGCCTTTACGGACTAACTTGGTCTGCTTTGAAATTTGGCTCAGGTAGGCCTTGCCATGGAGTTACCTGGGGGCTATTAAGTACAGAAGTTTTCATAATTACTTCCTTAATTTCTTCCTCATAGTTTGATTTTAAATTAGAAGAGAACTACTGGAATATATGTATCCTCTTCAATCACTTCCCCTAGCAAGCTTCATTAGTCTTTGAAATGTTTCTCCCTGTAAAGAACATTGGCAAAAAAAAAAAAAAAAAAAAAAAGAAAGAAATGTAATCCAGATTGACTAGTTTTTTTCCTTGCTCTAATTCCTCAAAGCAAACCTTTAAAGGCTGTGTGTTTTTGAGAGCAAGGGAAGAAGTTATTAGTGATTGAAAACTGCTGTTTTATTTAGAAATTCTTTTTAATTTAGGTTATAAGTATTTTGGACAAAGGAAGTACACACTGCTGCTAGGTCCCCTGATTCTATTTATATCACTTTCCCTTCAACCTCCTTTGGCTCCTCTAAGGCCTTAGCCTTCATAAATGCCAAGGGCCAGGTGGGCCATCTCTGCAGAATTGCATACAAAGCAGCACAGTCCAGCATCCAGAAGGAATTTAAAAGGAATCTCAGTCTTGATGTGCTTTTCTCAAAGATTGTTAAATAACATCTAAGTTGTAACCCATAGCAATGCTTCTCACAATCTCTCTATCCTCCCTCCGATACTTTCATTGTAGCACAGCTCAGAAACCCCGAAAATGCTCAGCCTGAGGTCTTTGTGCTACCCCAATCTGATTTTTTTCCCGTTCATCTTTTCCTCCCCAACTCTTTATTAGATGGGCAGACTTAGTCTTTTTGACTTATTCTCTCATTTTTCTCAATTCCTTGCCCATTATTCAGATTCTCTACAAAGGTGAGTTCAGAAACTGAGCAAGCAGGAATCTTTTCTTCTTTCTTCTCAGCTCTTCAGTCCTGCCTTTCTCTACTACTCGTTCTCTCGCTTCGGCATCACGAAAGTCCTGGGAAACTGGACAGTCCAAAGAGAACTTTCATTAGAGGGCAGTGAAGGCAAATTGACTGGGTAAAGACAAAATACATTTTAGCTATCTCTTCCTCCTGGATGGGTGCATTCACACTTTTTTCTTCTTTTTTTTTTTTAATGACAGAGTCTTGTTCTGTTGCCCAGGGTGGAGTGCAGTGGTGCGATCTTGGCTCACTGCAACCTCTGCCTCCCGGGTTCAAGTGATTCTCCTGCCTCAGCCCCTGCCCACCCCCCGCCACCCCCCACCCCTTGAGTAGCTGGGATTACAGGCACATGCCACCATGCCCGGCTACTTTTTGTGTTTTTAGTAGAGACGGTGTTTTACCATGTTGGCCAGGCTGGTCTCGAACTCCTGACCTCAGGTAATCCACCTGCCTCAGACTCCCTAAGTGCTAGGATTAAAGGTGTGAGCCACTGCACCCAGCCTGTACATTCACACTTTAATAAATTTTGTAAGGTTACATAAAGTTGCTTTGAGGATCCAAGAATTCTGTTTTCTGAGCCCAAGGGAGGAATGATGCAGACAGAAAAGATTGGTAACCAGCACTGGGGAGGGAGAGGCATAAAGGAGATAGTGCTGACCCTTCTCCCTCTCTCCCAACCCTAACCTGTTGCAGGCAACTGGTTCCTTCTTTAACCCTTTAGCCAGTTAATGAAAGTGTATTATGCTGGCAACAACATGTCTACTTGACATCTTCAGATGCTTTTGTGACAATTTTCAAAATGTACCCTTTCTCTGGCTGTTGTAGCCCTGTAGTCAGGGTGCAGGCTCTGCCAATTGTTAAAGTCAAAGAAATATATTTGGAGCTGGGTGTGGTGGCATCCTTAGTCTCAGCTGCCCCAGAGGCTGAGGTAGGGGGATCACTTGAGCCCAGGATTTCAAAGTTACAGTGAGCTATGATTGTATCACTGCCTTCCAGCCTGGGCAAAGAGTGAGATAGCCAGACCTTGTCTCTTTGAAAAACTAAAAAAACCCAAAAATAACCCCTATATATAGATATAATATATATAGTTGTGTATATTATATATAGTTGTATATATATTATATATGTAGTTGTATATATATTATATATATACTTGTGTGTATATATATTCTGAAACATTATTCCATCTCACCTAATAAATCATCCTTCCTCTTCTTCCTTATCGCACTCCTTCCCCTGGTTAGCATACATCTGAGCAACTGTCATTTTGAGGAAGGCTGGCAATCAAATAGGGGTGATAAGACAGGGCCTGAATTATTAACAAGCAATAGGTTGGACTCCAGTGCTCACATTAGCCACTTTGATTAGTCAGCTGCTTATTAGCATAATCCAGAGAAAGAACGGATCTGCCTTGTTGTACCCGGGATGCTTTCTTATCCTGATGATTGCCTCAGAATTTGCATCTGCTCCTTATTCAGTTGACTCTAAGTTTGCAGCTGCCTGAAACTGCACCTACCTAGCAGTTTTTTCCTACAAATGTTTAGAACTCAGATTTCCTCTGATCTTGTTTCTCTGATCTGATTCCACATGCTTTCTTTCCTTTGAGAAATCCTCAAAATCTGTGAGCTACTTAGCACTCTTCCTTGCTTTCACTGAAATTTTGAATTTATTCTTTTAAGTATTTCATTTTACTGGATTTAGGAGGGAAAGGGGTTCAGATATGTGCATAAAGTCTATCATCTCAACCCAGTCTTAGTTTTTATTATTTTATATACAAGGTATCTGTAGTTTCATGTAATATCACCCCTGTGTATGATTGACTCAAAATGTTATTAAAGATCTGAACATTATTTATAGTTTTCTTTACTAGAAGGAAACACATTTCCAGCTCAAGTATATTTAAAAGTATAGAATATGTTAAGTTTATTTTGCAAGTCAATCCCAGATTAAAAGAATAAAATGCAATGTGACATATATGTCCGAGTAGTGCAGGTAACTACTCTTTTTGTGGAGATAAAAGTTGCTGTTAACAGAATTTATTACTGGCTTATTACATGTACTACATGTAACACATGTAGATAGTTTTTATGTATCTGTTTAAGAGAAGAGTATATTGTATTTATATAATTTGACTCATAAGCATTTTTCAGAGTTGCAGAACAGAGTTCAAACTGGTAGACTCCAGGCCAAATCAGGCTATAGAAATGTTTTGTTTGGTCTTCATAATATTAGCTCACTCAGTTTTTTTAAAAAAGTGAATTAATTGCCAATGTTTGAAAGTAAAGATATTTCAGGAAGAGTTCCTGACTTGTAGCTTCTCTTGAATAATCAGAAGATTTAACAACTTTGGGTGCACATTCCTCTGTGGCAATAAATGACCAGAGCTGAGTAGTGGCTGCCCTTGTTAGCTAGTAGTTGGCCACAGTCTTCGTCATTCTCTATTATCTCTTAAGCGAGTCTACTTTTCTCTTTATTGCTTCTTTCCTGATCCTGTAGGTGTTTGAGTTTGTGGCCCCTACTATATGAATCATTATTTTAAAGTATTATGAAATATTCATGGAGTAGGGGTACTACAATTATCAGGTTTCTTTCTTTTTTAAAGTATATATAATTCTGTGATTTTCAACTTTGTAAACATATTCTTTCACATTGGCATTATAACCTGGAAGCAGAAGTATAGAGTCAAAAAAATGAGAACCAAGTATATGGCTCTTGATAAATTTGCAAAATGCCTTCACAATAAAAATAGCTAATGTTGAAGCTAGAAAGAGGTGTCAATAGCGAAGTCAGAAGAAATGCTGGCCTTCTACCTACAGGACCTCATGGTGTCCTTGTGGAGATCATATCAGTTTAGGTCTGGTTTTTATTCTTGCTGATCCAATTAGTAATCAAAAAGTAGCATGGTGAACACAGAATAAAGAAAGCAGTAGTTTTGAAGGAGATTTCATTATACCTTAGTGAGGACTGATACATTAAGTTTGCTTTATAGTACAGAACATTTGTCTCAAAATTGTAATGCCTGCTGAGTCAGTATCCATTTTCCTTGGACACTGTTGGGTGAATACTGCCAAATTCTTCTTGCAACCCCCTCCTTCTTTCTAAAAAATCTATCTATACTACTGTCTTCTGTTAATACATTCTTGATATGAATTTTAGTACCATTAGGTTATGTCTTTATATATGTCATTTTTTTTCTGAAATACCTAATTACCTTATGGGACTTGGGATAGAGGAACTCAAATGGTCTTTTTATGGTGGATGACTTATAGACAGAGGTGCCATCCATTATATATTTACCCTTTCTAGATTCATGTTTAATTTTGTCTTCTAAATTCTCAGTATACTTTGTTCTTATATGTTGATTAATCTGGCGTTTGTTTAATATTTCATGGTTACAGAAATAAAGTTCACATATATCATGTTGTTTTATCCAGTTCAGGCCCTGTGTCAGTTATCTGCAAGGGTATCATGATTCCCATTTTTAAAAACAAAGAAATTGATAATCAGAGAATATAAGTGACTTATTCAAGGTCAAAAAGCTAGTAAGATGATTACCAGAAGCTGGGAAAGGTAGAAGTGGGGAGGAGGGGAAGTGGGAATGGTTAATGGGCACAAAAAGTTGTTAGAAAGAATGAATAAGACCTAGTATTTGATAGCACAACAGAGTGGCTATAGTCAATAATAATTTAACTGTACATTTAAAAATATCTAAAGGAGTATGTAATTGGATTGTTTGTAACACAAAGGATAAATGCCAGAGGGGATGAATACCCCATTTACCATAATATGATTTTACACATTTCATGCTCGTATCATGTACTTCATGAGAGGTATCAAGTATCTTATGTACCCCATAAATATATACACTACTGTGTACCCACAAAAATGAAAACTTGAAAAACAAAGCTGGTAATTAACAGGATTGGGAATTAAAGTGAGATTTTCTGACTTCAAAGTCCATGTTTCCAAGATAAGCAGTAGAATCAGGCAGTGGACTTAGTGATGCGAAATGAGGAGGGAGCATAGCTCTACGATGCAGATTGTTTCTTTTGGAAGTTCATTTTTTGTTACTATTGGGAAAGCGGCATATTTGGGTCACCCTATTTGGTATAAGTGGCATAGAGCTTGTCAAGAGCTGTTCTTGGGGATATAGTCATACCCTGTTTGTGAGGGAGAATCCTGCAAATTTGGTACCCTTTGATCTTCTCTGGGACAGCTGCAGATAGAAGGGCAAAAGTTAAAGAGAGGTTTTATATAGAACCATTCCTATAAGACCCCCTTTTCATCTGGCTAAATACAAAGGTATTCACTAATGAAGCTTAACTTATCTCTGAAACATTTTCATTTTAATAGACGACTTATAAATAAAAATATTAAAGGGAAAAATCAGTGAAGGTGGCCGAGCGCGGTGCCTCATGCCTGTAATCCTAGCACTTTGGGAGGCCGAGGCGGGTGGATCACAAGGTCAGGAGTCCAAGATCAGCCTGGCCAATATGGTGAAACCCCATCTCTACTAAAAATTCAGGCCAGGCGCGGTCGCTCATGCCTGTAATCCCAGCACTTTGGGAGGCCGAGGTGGGCAGATCACGAGTTCAGGAGATTGTGACCATCCTGGCTAACACGGTGAAACCCCGTCTCTATTAAAAATACAAAAAATTAGCTGGGCGTGGTGGCGGGCGCCTGTAGTCCCACCTACTTGGGAGGCGGAGGCAGGAGAATGGCGTGAACCCGGTAGGTGGAGGTTGCAGTGAGCCGAGATCGCGCCACTGCACTCCAGCCTGGGCGACAGAGCGAGACTCCGTCTTAAAAAGAAAAGAAAAAAAAATCAGTGAAGGTGCAGTGCCACATAAGGGATTCCTTTTTTATTATATTTTTGTTTCAGTATTTTTTAAAAATTAGAAAGACTAAATTATGAATTTTAAAATAGTACATAAATAATATACGGAGTTCTTAATAGTCCTTTCAGGCTTTTATTCTCTTAAAATGATTTCTAAAACCATATAACAGGAGTTTTAAAATAAAACTTCTAGTATAAGTTCATTATAATTCCTGTGCACTTAAAATAAGCATTATAGCACAACTTTGAAATACAAAATAAGATATACTTCTATCTCCAGGGACTTCTGACATTTTTATATGGAAAGAGAGAAGTATTCGGCCAGGTGCAGTGGCTCACTCCTGTAATCCCAGCACTTTAGGAGGCCGAGGCGGGCAGATCACAAGGTCAAGAGATCGAGACCATCCTGGCTGACACGGTGAAACCCTGTCTCTACTAAAAATACAAAAAATTAGCCGGATGTGGTGGCGGGCACCTGTAGTCCCAGCTACTCAGGAGGCTGAGGCATGAGAATGAACCCTTTGGCATATGGTTTTCCTCGTGTTGACTTTTGATTGGTGACTGTCACCAACCAATATTCCCTAGCTCCTTTGTGCACCTCAAATGACTAAGAATGGAGAGAGTACTAGAATTAGCATCTATTTCTTTTGTAGAGATTAGAAACAAGACACTGATTGCTGTACTTCTTCAAAGGACTCCGAATGGGTGATTAAGAACAACTTTAAATATTTTTGGAATTGAGAGAAAGTTATGAGTCCTTTTTCAGCCTGAGACTTACTGTTATGAAGGAATGCATACCCAGTCAGCCTTCCAAGGATACTGCTAGCAGCTGCATTAAACTATTCTTAGGGACGTTGTTTTATAGACAAGAAGTCCCTTGAACCTGATGATCAGGGGAAATAAATTGATCAGGCCCTTGCAGGAGCAATTTATCACCCTGGAATACCTTTGACAATTGCTGAAAATGCATGCTGGCAGGAAGTGTTTTAATTACCAAAACCATCAGATCATTTGCTTGGTTCTTTCAGAGTCAGTGAAATATATGAGTGAGTAATGGAGTCTGTTCAATAAAAAATTAGCTAAGCATTGTATCTGCCACTGTCCCTGTTGCAGATGGAAGGCCAGATGTGCAGTGGCAGTCACGAGTCATCAGGCTCATATATATAGAAGCACACACATATGTATGTTACATATATATGTATACATGAGAGTTAAGAAAGGAAAGATTTTGTAGTTCATAAGAGAACATATTTACAGCAGGTTGAATTTCTGGAAAAGGCATTTTAATTAAATGGAAGTGGTTTTCTTAAGTTTAATTTGGTTTTCATTTGGAAGTAGCATTATAATAGAGTTATATGCTTAACTGGGGGAGAGATATCCGAGTCTTTATAAAATTGGTTATAAGTGTAATATTTAATCAGCTATTAGTGATAGAAAAGTACAATAATAGTCAAGCACTTTTCAAAGATAATACATTTTCTTATTTAATTTCTCACACTATTATCTTTATTTTGCAAATGAGGAAACAAGTTTAGAGAGATTCAGTAATCTGAGGAAGATCATAGGGCAAGGAAGTGCTAGAGCATGGCTTCATTAAAGGGATTCGAAAATGCTAACCCTTGAGAGTTTCAAGGTTAGCAGTAGCTAGAATGATGAAAAAATATTGAAGCTAGAGATGGATTATAATGGAAAAGTAGAGATGGTCCACGCTTTTTCTGTGTTAAGAGAGATAATGGAAAGTAGTTGCCAGAGGATTATATCAGTGATTTACTGTTTTGAATGGTAGTAAATTGAGGACTGTCTGTACTGCAGTTGTGAAATATATGAAGTCCTACAAAAAGTAGACTTCTCAGAAACCTTGCAAGCAGTTTCTTACAAAACTGGACATACTCTTACTATATAATCTAGCAGTCACACTCATTGATATTTACCCAAATGAACTGAAAACTTATATCCACACAAAAGCCTGTACATAGCTGGGCATGGTGATGTGGTCCTGCAGTCCCAGCTACCCAGGAGGCTGAGGCAGACGGATTGCTTCAGCCCAGGAGTTTGAGGCTGTAGTATGCTATAAATGCCTGTGAATAGCTACCGTGCTCCAGCCTGGGCAACATAGCAAGACCCTGTCTCTAAAAAAACAAAAACTGCATGTGGATGTTTATAACAGCTTTATCCATAATTGTCAAAACTTGGAAACAACCAAAATATTCTTCAGAAGAAAGAAGGTTATTTACAAGAAGGTGAATAAATACAAAAAATTACTTACAAAAAATTTACAATAAATAATTACAAGAAGGTGAATAAATAAATAAACCATGGTCCACTTAGCACTAAAAATAACTATGTTATCAAGCCATGAAAAGACATGGAGGAAACTTAAAGGCATTTTACAAAGTGAAAGAAACCAATCAGGTTATATACTGTATAATTTCAACTATATGACGTTCTGGAAAAGACAAAACTATTGAGATAGTAATGATCAGTGGTTTCCAAGGGTTAGGAAAGAAGGAGGGAACTTACGTAGAGCAAAGAGAATTTTTAGGGGAGTAAAACTATTCTATATAATATGAAAGTGATGGATATACGTCATTGTACACTTTTCAAAACCCAGAGAAAGTACACTATCAAGAGTGAACCCTAATGTGAACTATGGACTTTGGGTGATAATGATATGTCAACGTAGGTTCATAATCAATGTATTGATTATAACAAATGTACCACTGTAGGGTGGGATGTCAATAGTTGGGGGATCGGTTTCATGTAGGGGGTAGGGGAGTATATGGGAGCTCTGTACTTTCTGCTCAATTCTGCTGTGAACCCAAAACTTCTCTTAAAAAAAAAAAAAATTGGCTGGGCACGGTGGCTCACGCCTGTAATCCCAGCACTTTGGGAGGCCGAGGCGGGTGGATCACGAGGTCAGGAGATCAAGACCATCCTGGCTAACACGGTGAAACCCCGTCTCTACTAAAAAATAAAAAAAAAATTAGCCAGGCGTGGTGGCGGGTGCCTGTAGTTCCAGCTACACAGGAGGCTGAGGCAGAATGGTGTGAACCCGGGAGGTGGAGCTTGCAGTGAGCTCAGATTGTGCCACCGCACTCCAGTCTGGGCGATACAGCAAGACTCTGTTGTAAAAAAACACAAAATATGGCCAGGTGCAGTGGCTGACGCCTGTAATCCCAGCACTCTGGGAGGCCGAGGCGGGTGGATCACGAGGTCAGGAGATCAAGACCATCCTGGCTAACACGGTGAAACCCCGTCTCTACTAAAAAATAAAAAAAAAATTAGCCAGGCATGGTGGCGGGCACCTGTAGTCCCAGCTACTCAGGAGGCTGAGGCAGGAGAATGGCGTGAACCTGGAAGGCAGAGCATGCAGTGAGCCAAGACAGAGCCACTGCACTCCAGCCTGGGCGACAGAGCGAGACTCCATCTCAAAAAATAAAAAATTTTTTTTGTTAACTAAAAAGAAATTAAAAAGCCAAGAAAGAAGGAAAAGAAAGAAACCTTGCAAGCCAGAAGATAATGGGTGACATATTTAAATGGGAAAACATTCTGTCAACCCAGAATTCTATAACCAGTGAAAATGTCTTTCAAAAATGAAAGAGAAAAATGGTAAATTTTATGTTACATGTATTTTACCACAGTAAAAGAAAGGAGAGATCAAGATATATATGAAAAAGCTGGATGAAAAGAATGCAAAGAGCAAACAATGGCACTGACACTTCATAGTTAATGTGATGAGACCAGTTTAGAAATTTAAAAATTATTTGAGGAACATAACCATTAATGATAATAGAAGACAGCAATAATATCACAATAGTATCTAACATTTTATTGAGTACATATTATGGGCCAGGCACTAAGCTGAAATGCTTTATATCTGGCACTGGCAAACTTATTTTATTTTATTTTATTTTATTTTATTTTATTTTATTTATTTTTATTTTTATTTAGAGAGAAGTCTCACTCTGTTGCCCAGGCTGGAGTGCAGTGGTACCATCATAGTTCACTGCAGCCTTGAATTCCTGGGCTCAAGGGATCCACCCATCTTAGCCTCCCAAGTAGCTGGGACTACAGGCTTGTGTCACCATGCCTGGCTAATTTTTAAATTACTGGTAGAGGTGTCTCACTGTGTTGGTCAGGCTGGTCTCCAACTCCTAACTTCAGAGATCCTCCTGTCTTGGCCACCAGCCAAAGTGTTGGGATTACAGGCATGAGCCACTGTGTCCAGAGGTTTTTTTGTTTGTTTTTTGTTGCTGTTATTGTTGTTTTTGAGACAGTTTCACTCTTGTTGCCCAGGCTGTAGTGCAATGGCACGATCTTGGCTCACCACAGCCTCTGCCTCCCGAGTTCAAGCAATTCTCCTGCCTCAGCCTCCTGAGTATTTGGGATTCCAGGCGTGCACCACCACGCTCAGCTAATTTTGTATTTTTAGTAGAGATGGGGTTTCTCCATGTTGGTCAGGCTGGTCTCGAACTCCAGACCTCAGGTGATTCACCTGCCTTCGCCTCCCAAAGTGCTGGGATTACAGGCATGAGCCACCACACCTGGGCTTGTTTTTTTTTCTTTTTTTTTTTTTTTTCCCAAAGAGATCTCAGAGTCTCTGGCCTTGGACTCAGGGGCTCAGATGATCTCTGATCCTTCCGCCTCAGCCTCGCCAGTAGCTGTGACTACAGGCAGGCATCACTGCACCTGGCAAGGGAGACTTTTAAAAATAAAAGTCCAGACAGTAAATATTTTCAGTTTAGCAGACCTTTTACAATTTCTTTTGTCTATTATTCTTTTTTCATTTTGTTTTGTTTTTATACCTTTTAAAAATGTAAGAAGCCATTCTTAGCTTGAGGGCTATACAGAAGCTGTATGTGAGCTCAATTTGGTTTAGTCTATAATTTGTTTACCCCGGTCTAGACTTTAAGCTTTTGACCTCAGTGCACATGACTACTTAACAAAATCCAAACCACTTGCACATCCCTGAAAAGTCTGTACAAAAGACCAAAGGCATATGGAAATTGAGAATTAATTGTCATATTTCCGTGGCTTTTGTTGCTGTAGGAACAATGATATAACAAAATTAAAGAAGTAATTTAAGTCATCTATAATTCTACCACCCTAGCACAATAGCCGAATCCAAATTACTTTCCAATCCTGGCCTTTATGCAGCATATTTTAAGAACAGTAATTTTTAATGTATTTTCAGCATGTAAAAATAACTTCAGCATTTCTAATTTTAAAATCTCATTAACATTTTTCATATTTTAATAGAATGTTAAAAAATTTATCGGTTGAATTCCAATCATGCAGCTTCACGAGAGCTGTTGCTTTCCCCCCTCTAATCACATAACATTTGAGCAGCATTTTTCAGCTGATAACTACAAATCAAGAGAGAATAGAGATCCAAAAGAGGGAGAAGAGGTGTGTAATAAAGAGCATATGAGGATTGAGAAAGATGAAAAGATGGGAGTAGTGTGGAACAGAATTGTTACAGTGGTACATTTCCTACCCAAAAGATCAATTTTTACTTAAGGTTTCGTTCAAACTTTTGGCCTTCTGTGTCATTCCTGTTTTTGGTTTTGTTGGTGCAGAATTACTTTTAGTTTCTTTATTATTTTTCTTAAGACTGGTGATGTTTGTACTTTATCACCACTCTTCCTTAGCTTTGCCTCCCTGTCTGCAGCTATTTTCTCTAGCTATGGTTAAGGTTGTATCCCCCTTCCCTTCCTTTATATCTTTTCATTTGCCTATCAACCTTCTCAAATATTTTGTTTGTGAATGAAAATATATTTTGTAATTTAGGAAACAACCCACAATACCATTATGCTGTGGTCTGGGGCCCTGGGTGGTCTCTGACACCCTTTCAGAGAGTCCCTGGAGTCACAGATATTTTCAAAAAATGCTAAGGGTTATTTATTAACTTATCTTTTCATGAATTGATGCACGTTTTAAAAAATTTCTCAGTTTAAACTTCTAAAATGGTAAAAATATGCCGTATATATCATCCACATAAACAAAAGCTCATTGATGTTCTCAATCATTTTTAGCAGTGTAAAGGCGTCCTGAGACCAAAAAGTTTGAGAATGGCTAATGTATTTCATCAGCAAACTAAAAACATTTCTTAAGCAGCTTTGCATTTTCAGTCCCAGTACTGATTGTATAGAATCTGTGGCAGAACTTTCCCTCACAGTTTAGAGGTGAAAACATACTTCTCAATGGATAAGTACAGTTGGAGTCAGTAAGTGCAGAGATCGTACACATCACGGGAGTCCAGAGGAAACTATACTTAACTTGTGATTATGTTACTGCTGGTAGGGGAGGGGTCAATGAGAGGCTGGAACCACGTTTATTAAGCCTTCCTAGGAGGTGACCACTGAACCAATTATTTTAAAAATCAGAATGAGGCAGGTGAAGGATTGTTGTAGGAGGCCTTCTAGACGAAGCAGCAGGAGCAAAGATAGGGAAGCAAAGAGTGCACTATGTACAGGCAAACACAAGCAGGCCTCTGTTACTGCATGCAGGATGGGTTTAAAGAGTAGTGGTGATGAGGCTGGATATATGGCAGGGAACAGATCTTAGAGAGCTAATTTTAGCCTTTTAGGAGTTCAGACTCTATCCTTAAAGGGAAACCCCACCTTTCTTTCTTTATTTTTGAGCACATATGTGGTGTTCATCTTTCTATATGTGAAGAATTTGACTTATTAAAATAATATTAATTATTGGGTATCAGACCCATCTGTAAACAGAAAAATAAAGTTAAGTGTTTTCTTAGGAAACGGAATGTAACCGTACTAAAACATTATACAGCTATGGATTCAACCAACTGTGAATGGAAAATGTTTGGGGAAAAAACAGTAAAACAACCATTTACGTACATTTACATTGTATTAGGTATTATAAGTAACCCAGAAAGATAAAGTATATAGGAGGATGTGCTAGCTTATGTGCAAATACTACTCTATTTTATATAAGAGACTTAAGCTTTTGGATTGTGGTATCTATGGAGGTTCCTGGAACCAGTCCTCAAGGGACAGCTGTAGTAGGCTTAATAGGAAGAAATTGTGTGGTAAATATTCACCATCCATTTAGTTCTAATGGGCAGTAGTAATTATGAGTTTTCTTGTTGAAGCTAATGAAGGTAAAAAAATATGTCCTTTTTTCTAGAAAAATAAGTTTATTTTATAAGAAGACATGATAAATAAATTATAATCATATAATTATCAATATTCATTAAAATATACTCTTTTAAGATAGCTAGCATTTTTAAGTATAATATTATTGATAAGAAAAAATCATCTGTTTCAGATACAAACTTTTTTTTTTTTTTAATTTTATTTTAAATTTATTTATTATTATTATAATTGTAAGTTGTAGGCATGCATAACGTGTGCTCTATATATATGTATATTTGTGCCTTGTTGGTGTAAAGGTACTCCATCAACTTGGCCATTTATGACTGGTGTATAACTCCCACGCAATCCCCCTCCCCCTCCTCCCTCCCTATGATAGGCCTCCCGTGTGTGATACCTCTTTCCTGAGTCCAAGTGATTCCATTGTCTAGTTCCTAACTCCCAAGGAGTGTGAGAACATGTGTTTGGTTTTCTGGGTTCTTGTGGATAGTTTGGTTAAGAATGATGGATTCCCAGCTGCATCCATGTCCCTTGCCAAAGGACACAAACCTTGCATCCTTTTTATGGCTGCATAGTATTCCATGGTGTATATGTGCCACATTTAAATATGTCCTTTTTTTAAAGACTAAGTTGAGAACTACTAGCGCTAAAAGCAGTACAGGCATGAAAGCAAAAATGACAAGCTACAAATAAATAGTAGTAAAGTGAACCCTAAACCTTTAAATTCTCAACTTAGTATAAATGACAACACATGTTATCAAATCTGCATCATTTTTATTGCCACCATTTAAATTTCACTGATGGTTTCTTACAACTAGCACACTACAAAAAAAATAAAATAAAAAATAAAAATAAAAAAAATGAAGAACAGAAATGTATTTCCCACAGTCTGGGAAGTTCAAGGTCAGTAAGTTAGCACCTTGGTCACTCTGCTTCTAGGATGGTACCTTGAATAGCACAGGTGTTTTTAAGAAATTTTGCCTTTCACACCTTTGAAATAATTTGAGCTGGGCACAGTGGCTCACACTTGTAATCTCAGCACTTTGGGAGGCTGAGGCAAAAGTGCTCAGACACCAGCGTGGGCAACATGGCAAAATGCTGTTTCTACAAAAAATACAAAAATTAGCTGGGCATGGTGTTGTGCGTTTGTGGTTCCAGCTACTCAAGAGGCTGAGGGAAGAAGATCACTTGAGCCTGGAACATCAAGGCTGCAGTGAGTTGTAATCGTGCCACTGCACTCCAGTCTGGGTGAGACCCTGTCTCAAAAAAAAAAAAAAAAAAGAATTTGAGTGATATAGGCTCTTTATTGCCACATATGGTACTGTTATGAAAGTTTTATCAGCATTATTCACCATAGCCAAAAAGTGGAAGTAACCCAAATATCTATCAGCTGAGAAACGAATAAATAAAGTGTGGTATATCCATGTAATGCAGTATTTGCCAATGAAAAGAAATACATGTTTTCTACATGGATGAGCCTTGAAAATGTTATGTTAAATGAAAGAAACCAATCAAAGAAGACTATATATTATATTGTATGATTCCAGTTACAGTCATGTGTCATTACTTAGCAACAGGGTATGTTCTGAGAATAGGGTGATTTTGTTGTGTGAACATCATAGACTGTACACAACCCTAGATGGTATAGCCTACTATATATACTACCTAGGTTATATGGGCTAGCCTGTTGCTCTTAGGCTACAAACCTGTATAGCATGTTACTGTACTGAATACTATAGGCAGTTGTGACAAAATGATAAGTGTTTGGGTATCTAAACATAAAAAAGTACAGTAAAACATCAAACATCTTTAATGTATGAAACATTAAAAATGGTACACCTGTATGGGACACTTACTATGAATAGAGCTTGCAGGACTAGAAGTTTCTCTGGATGAGTCAGTGGGTGAGTGGTGAATGAATACGAAGGTCTCAGACATTGATGTACGCTACTATGGATTTAATAAACACTGTACACTTAAGCTACACTAAATTTAAAAAATTTTTATTCAATAACAAATTAAGCTCAGCTTACTGTAACTTCATGAACTTTTAGAATTTTTAAACTTTTTGATTCTTTTGTAATAACACCTAGCTTAAAATATAAACACATTGTACAGTTGTACAAAAACATTAAAAAAATCCTATAAGCTTTTTGCTATTTAAAATTTATTTTTACTTTTTAAACTTTGTTGTTAAAAACTAAGGCAAACACACATTAACCTAGGCGTACACAAGGTCAGGATCATCATTATCACTGTCTTTAACCTCTGTATCTTGTCCCACTGGAAGGTCTTCAGGGGCAATAACACACATGGATAATGATAAAAAGTATAGTATAATAATACATAAAACAGTAACATAGTCATTACTATTATCAAGTGTTATTTACTGTACATAATTGTATGTGCTGTGCTTTTATATGATTGGCATTGCAGTAGGTTTGTTTACACCAGCATCATCACAAACATTTGAGTAATATATTACATTATGATGACTGCGACATCACTGGGCAATAAGAATTTTTCAGTTTCATTATAGTCTTTTGGGACCACTATCATATATGAGATCCGTTGTTGATCAAAACGTTGTATGAGCTGCATAACTGCATAGGCAAATCCATGGAGACAGAAAGTAGATTAATGGTTGTCCAAGACTGGGGAAGAAGGAAGTTGGGAAATGGGGAATGATTGCTTGCTAATGGGTATGGGAGGATTTCTTTTGGGAGGTGATGAAAATGTTCTAAAGTCGATTGTGGCAAAGGTTGCACAACCTTATATATGTACCAAAAACCACCAAATTGTGCACTTTAAATAGGTGAATTGTATGGTATATGAGTTACCCCTCTATAAAGCTGTTTGATCTATCTGTATTTCAACAGTTAGAGTGATAACTTGAATATTGAAAAGTTTGAAAATACATGTTGTGAGGGAAGGTAAAATGCCAAAGACTACATTTTACCAGTATATGTCTAATCAAAACTATTCTATAAAAGTCCTTCCTAATTTGAATACAGTGATTTTTTTCATTTGAAGGTAAAAATCCTCTTTATCTTTTACCATTTTATTAATATTTAATTCCTACTTCTTTCTCTCTGGAGAAACTTTGGATTCAGACAGAGCTCATTCTATATTGACCTGACAAGGTCTCAGAGACTAGTACTGTTGCAGCTAATGAGTCAAGTGGACACTCATGCTGGCTGAGTTCCCAAGACTATTCTTACATTAGGGCAAATGGCATGAGGACAATGCATTCAATGTATCAGGCACAAAGAGGTTTTTCTTCCTAATTGACCATGTGTGTCCTTTTTTCTTTGAATAATAGGAGGAAAATCTCCCAACCATGACTTCTGGAATTCCTTCCTTTCCCTCTCCTAGTACCCAAGGTTATGAACGTAGGCAAGGCTTTTGTTCCAAAGCTGTCATCTCCTTTTATCAATTTCCCCTTTTCATTCCTTTTAGGTCTCCAAGCCTCAGAGCAGAAGGTTGTGACTAGTGAGCCTTTCTGATTTGTTTACTCATTCAGGCACACACAGTGAACAGCTGGGAGTCCAGCCAGTTTTGTTATACTGTTGCTTGTCTAAGTGATTCCCAAGTGAGTCAGTGAGACCTTAGGTCCAACTCTGACCATCCATTTGGTTAGTGGTTTGGGTAGGCTGTGGACTGGGAGGCTTTTTGAACTCTTACATAGTAGCTTTTGAACCCTTACCCTTTTGTTCTGCAGGACAGAATGAAAGTCTGCTTGGGAACTCCTGAAAAGACTCCCATCTTCAAACAAACACTATATTTAATTCCAAGTTAGGACAATTTCTTTCTTTCCTTTTCCTATTGAAGAGTAGTCTGTTTGCGAGATCTTCATTTCCATACCCTGATTTCTCCACAGCCCTGTTTCAATTAGCTTTTATTTCCATTGATTTGTCAGATCTGTTTACCAGAAGTACGTTCTTAGATTGAGAACCTCCTTCATGCCAAAACCTTCTGTCCTCTTTTGACTTAACTTTATGTGATAATATTCCTGACAACTCCTTCCTTCTCAGAACTCAATCTTTTCTTGAGTGGAACTCAACTGATGCTTATTGGATTTGACTATATTTTTCACAGTGTAGCATCCAGGCTAACTCTTACCTTTCAGCTGATTCATCTTTGTTTCTTGCATTGAACTACACATTCCTCACATTCTCTAATCAGAGTATTCTCTGAAGGCTCTACATGCACTACATCTTGTTTGTATTTAGACCTTGTGGTCCAGGGGAGTGGATATGTCCAAGAGGTTAAAGGTATGCAAAGAATGGATAATGGTGCCAAGTGGACTGCTTCTGCCATTGAGTGTGATATGGCAGTCACCATAAGAATCAATTACATGGCTTTCAACTAGTCAGTAGTCCAGTTTTTCAGTCGTTCAGTACCTTAAGCCAGAGTTTCTAGACTATAGAGAGCTCAGAATCACTAAGGGTAGCGGTTTAAAATAGATTTCTGGGACCCCTCCAAATCTGTGATTTAAACTGTCTTGAAGTTGGGCCCAGGAATCTGCATTTTTGAAAAGCACCCAAGTGTTTCTGATAGAGTTGGTTCAGGCATCATTCTCGGAGGAAACAATGTCATAACGACCTTTCCTTTAGTAATAGGCTCCATCCCTAGAGATTTAGAACTAAGAGTAATTAGCAAAATGTAGTATAAGTTGCCACAATATATTTACTTGTGAAGTAAAAACACTACTCATCATCTTATGTTTGTTCATCCTCACCTTGGGAACAAGTACATTCATTATCATTCTTTACAGAAAAGATCCAAAAGAAGCAGGGATACCAGCTTTCACGATCAGTCTGTTTTCACCTTCATAGGAGTTTCAGAATCATCTGTAAGAGGCCTGGAATCCAGAGGCACCCAAGGGAATTAGCAACAAGAAATACAAAGTAAGTAGGTTAGTTAATGAGGCTATGGTGTTAGTATTGTTTTACATTGTTTAAGACACTCTACTATGCCCACATTTTGGGGAAAATGTGTATCTTGTGACATTTGTACTTGGTTTGGTTTGATTTCATACCCTGCCTGCTATCCACAAGCTTGCTTTATATTCTTTCTGGGGTGAAAGCCCCTCAGAATCATGTGAATAACTGCCAGGCCACAAAGCTGACTTCTCCACCTTGGCCTCACAGGGTGGGAAAGACTAGCTTATTTCTTTTCTTTTTTTGTTTTCTCTTTTTTTTTTTTTTTTTTTTGGAGACAGAGTCTCACTTGATTGCTCAGGCTGGAGTGCAGTGGCGCAATCTCGGCTCACTGCAACCTCCACCTCCTAAGTCCAAGGGATTCTCCTGCCTCAGCCTCCCGAGTACCTGGGACTACAGACGAGCACCACCACGCCCAGCTAATTTTTGTATTTTTAGTAGAGATGGGGTTTCACCGTGTTGGCCAGGATAGTCTCAATCTCTTGACTTCGTGATCCTCCTGCCTCGGCCTCCGAAAGTGCTGGGATTACAGGCGTCAGCCACCACACCCGGCCCCAAGACTAGTTTATTTCTAGCTGCAGGAACTAGTTCTCTTGTTTAGGCCATTTATTCTAATGAGTAAAAAGAATTCAGAAAAAACAGGCTTGTTTCCATACAGCAACTTCTTTGGGAGGTAAAGAAAAAGAATCTTAGGCTCAGAAGTCAAGCTATCTGTGGTTCACATCTGCTTTGGGAGTTAACACCTCCTTGCACTGTGTCTCATTGATGGTTGTCACTTTCTGTTGTTACGAGAGAGCTTGGGTCCCATGTGAGGTCACTAGTATTATAATGTAGAAGTGGTTTTTAGTTTAGAGGAGCAGCTTGTCAACAGCTTGTATTTTTAAATGTTGTACTGGGAGGAAGTATACTGTATTCATAGGGTATGTGCTTCTTTATTAGTGATCTTAATGCACCTATGAGCAGTTCGACATACCCTAATTATTTCTAGTGCTATGGATTCCATTTGCTGCTAAGTGACAATGTGGATAGTTGGGACGCAAAACTGTGATTAAGAAGCTATTAGTTGGCCCGGCACGGTGGCTCATGCCTGTAATCCCAGCACTTTGGGAGGCCGAGGCAGGTAGATCACCTGAGGTCAGGAATTCGAGACCAGCCTGGACAACATGGTGAAACCCCCTCTCTACTTAAAAAAAAAAAAAAAAAAAAAAAGCCAGGTGTGGTGGCATATGCCTGTAGTCCCAGCTATTTGAGAGGCTGAGACAGGAGAATTACTTGAACCTGGGAGGTGGAGGCTGCAGTGAGCCAAGATCACACCACTGCACTCCATCCTAGGTAAAACAAGAGCAAAACTCCATCTCAAAAAAAAAAAAAAAAAAAAAAGTTATTAGATACAGTTAGGATGACTGGATTTCAGCTTTTGTGTGGCTAGACTCAGAGTGTAGGGTGCTTTCAGAGTGCTTGTTAAATGCTCTAGGTTAAATCAGGAAGAGGGAAAGCTAGCAAAAATTGTTTAATCAGAATAGTTTGGTTGAACTCACACAAGCTTATCTTTTTAGATGTTGTGAAATTCTTTGTAACTCTATAATTAATTCCAGATTGTTCAGATGTGTTTCCAATGCCAGAGATAGTGTTGTGGCTGCTTCCAGAGCAAGCCTGAAAGTACCCCAGGGCTGGCCTCTTTATGGTACTTGCAAGTAGAGGATAAAAGATGTATCTTTTTGTATCTTGGATACCAGTGACCCTTGGCAACAATCTCCATCTCTCTTGAGGGAGTCAGGATGCCAAGCAAATTTTGAGGAACAGATAATAGAATGATGGTATGAATCAAAATAGGGGCCAAGAATCCCAAATTTGCTTCTTCCTTCCATTCTCCAGAACCACGGATTGCAGTTTCCACATTTTTTTTTTTTTTTCAGTTTTAACAGCGTCTCCTTTTTCATAATCATACGATGGGAATTCATGTGTGTCAAAGAGATTACTTGGACATTACCACCTCCAAGAGAGGTCATGGTAGATGACCTTACTGTTGAAAATGTGGTCCATGGATCAGCAGAAGCAGCAGCAGCATTACCTGGGAGTTTGTTAGGATTTCATAATCTCAGGCCCCACTCTAGACCTACTGAATCAGAATCTGTATTTTAACAAGATCCTTAGGTGATTTGCATGCATGTTAAAGTTTGAGGAGCATTGGTAGAGGGAACTGTGGCTATTTATTTTATTGGTCATGTGTGCACTAATTTCCCGACCTCTCTTAATTATTAAAATGACTGTGAACTTACTAGAACTACAACATATTGGTGTGAGGGAGGTGTTTATATGTGAAGGTGGTTGGCTTCCATGCAGAAACCATGTAAACCCAGCCTAAACAGTTTCTGATGAGGTTGTCTTTAACCTAGGAAACTGAAAGATAATGTTGTCATGTTTTTGATATTTGACTACTGTCCTGCTCGAGTTTATAAACATGTCCAGGAGGTGGGGAGCAGTTTACTAGTCTTCATTTGCAAAACAAGCATCTTTACTGTAAGTAGCAAATAGTCTATTTTAAAGCTCAAAAGATAATTTTTAAATGAGGATTTGTTTTGCATGAAGTTTGTAGATGTTGGAAAAAGGTGACTTTGTCTAATTATTCTAATATGTGAAGTTTAAAGGAATCAAGAGAATGTAAAAAATGGGGACAGTAAAACATAGAGTCTTCTTTAAGTCACAACTGTGACAGGGTCTCTTCGAGAGGCATCAGACGTGTCAAATGACCATTGGTGAGGAAATGGTACATTTACGGTTCTGGTTCATAATTTTCTAATTCTGTGGTTAAAGAAAGACCCAAGGCTCTGACAGAAGCTAACTCGTAGATTGCTTTTCTGCTTGTGTCTCTCTCTTTTTTTTTTTTTTTTTTCAAGACAGTCTTGCTTTGTTGCCAGGCTGGAGTGCAGTGGCGCGATCTCGAGTTCAAGTGATTCTCCTGCCTCAGCCTCCCAAGTAGCTGGGACTACAAGCGCGCACCACCACACCCAGCTAATTTTTGTATTTTTAGTAGAGACAGAGTTTCACCATGTTGGCTAGGATGGTTTCAATCTCTTGACCTTGTGATCCGCCCATCTCGGTCTCCCAAAGTGCTGGAATTTCAGGCGTGAGCCACCGCGCCTGGCCTTGTGTCTCTTTTTGTAGAGAATATGCTTCCTGTTCAGTGAAGAGTCAGGTGACAGAGAGTAACATAATCATTGAAGCTTGGACTTTTTATTTCGTTTTTTTGTTTGTTTGTTTAGTTTTGTTTTTTGTCACTCTGACCTTTCGGGAGCATGGCATTGTTTTCTGGCTGCTTTAGGCATTTGGCTCTTGCTGATGCACATAACACAGGGTCACACCAGGTTCATGCTGCTGCAGGTCCTTTCTCCTAGACTTTAAGAAGATGACATTTTATGTTAGGATGCAGTACACATGTCATTCAAAGGCCGTTCTGCAGCTCCTGGAGCACAAAGACTTGCTGAGTTTGCCATGATTGCATGCACATTTTTGAAAAGTCAAATGCACGTATAAAACAGTTTGTCAGGCCGGTATTGGAGGAAAACAAGAACAAGTTGAAATCAGTTGTTTGGGAAGAATATTTTGGCATGGTTTCTCTGAAGTTGAGTAAACCTAATTTGTCC
The DNA here is from genome assembly GCF_008728515.1 of Papio anubis. Lineage (NCBI taxonomy): Eukaryota > Metazoa > Chordata > Mammalia > Primates > Cercopithecidae > Papio > Papio anubis. Next base: position 142,959,224 of record NC_044982.1, read on the forward strand.
TGTGTACCCATCTGAGCACACAGTAGCAGTCCTTCTGCCTACAGGAGTTTGCACACATTAGACAAGTTACTAGTCTGAATCTCCAAGACACAGATAGATGGCTCTGCGTATTTGTGTTTATACACTGTAAATATTATTCTATCTACAGTATTAAAGGCAGAGCCCTCCCCTGAGATACATTGCTTTCTTCAGAGAGCTTCCCTATAGTCTGCTCTGGTAGCACCTTCTACTCCTTTTAAGGTTAGTACAGGAGCCCCTCTTCTTGTCTGTTTGACCTGGACACTTTCATAGCCATGTCATTCTAAGGGTTCAAGTCTGACCCAGATAAGCCTTATGGCCCAGGCTGCTTGTCTGAAGTCTCCCAAGAGCAGAGTTTTGCAGAGGCAAAGTGAGGCTTTGCTAAAGGCACTTCAGAATTTTTCTACAAAGTTTGCTGTTCCTACAGGTGAGGGTAGCTGTTCTTTTTCTCCCCTTAGGTTTACTTTACTTGCACTCATCAACTCTGGCAAAGTGGATTTAACCATCAGAAGTATTCTTTATTTCAGAGAACAAAGTGGTTTTATTGAACTTCTTGTTCTCTCACTAGCTTTTGTGAAGGAAAAAAATCCTGTATGTTCCGTACTAAAATGATAGCATTATAATTTTGCATCATTACCTTATTTGATTAACTGTTATCAGTAAATCGACAAATAAACTCTTCTAGACATCCATTCTCTATTTTGTCTGTTGATTCATTATCGTGCTTTTTGTACTTTCCAAAGCAGACCCCACATTTTTTGTATGAAGCATCAGTAAGGGTAAGATATGGCAAGGGTCACTCACCATCATCCCTGCTTCTCACTGCCTCCTTTCTTGCTCCCGACATTTTTCAGTGAGTAGTTCCCCTGTGTGACAGCTGGAATAGCTGGAATACAGAGTGGTGACTGTCTGCACATTGACCTTAAGAACACATGTGTGGTGTATGAAATGGAGTGGCCAAGGAGTGCCCTCCTGCAAGTTCCCTTCTACAAAATTTAAAGATACACACTACTAGGCCGGGTGTGGTGGCCTCACTTACAGAGTGCTGTAATCCCAGCACTTTGGGAGGCTGAGGCGGGTGGATCGCTTGAGGTCAGGAGTAAAAGACCAGCCTGGCCAACACAGTGAAACCCTGTCTCTACTAAAAATACAAAAATTAGCTGGGTGTGGTGGCTCGTGCCTGTAGTCCCAGCTACCCAGGAGGCTGAGGCAGGAGAATTGCTTGAACCCAGGAGGCGGAGGTTACAGTGAACCAAGATCACACCATTGTACTCCAGCCTGGGCAACAGAGCAAGACTCTGTCTAAAAAAAAAAAAAAAAACACTGTACTAGATTGATCCTTCAGTAATACACTGGAGCATTTGTTTCAGGTTGTTAAATGAGTGGGCTTATGCTACTACAATTGCTGCAGTGTTTATATAGCAAAAGTGCAGCATTGTGATTAAATGGATCACCCTGAGTTGGAATGATGGACATAATTTAATTTACTCTTCTTCTTTTTTTTTTTGTGATGGAGTTTCACTCATGTTGCCCAGGCTGGAGTGCAATGGCGTGATCTTGGCTCACCGCAACCTCTGCCTCCCGGCTTCAAGCTATTCTCCTGCCTCAGCCTCCTGAGTAGCGGGGATTTGAGGCATTTACCACCAGGCCTGGCTCATTTTGTATTTTTGGGAGAGACAAGCTTTCTCCGTGTTGGTCAGGCTGGTCTCAATCTCCTGACCTCAGGTGATCTGCTCACCTCGGCCTCCCAAAGTGTTGGGATTATAGGCCCACCCTGTAATCACCCTCACCACCAGGTGAGCCACTGCACCCAGCCAATTTACTCTTATGTAGTAAGAGTAGGTCAGCCTTCCTGGAGTCTGTTTAGGGTGGAAGCGGGCTTTCAAGGCCAGGCCATATCCAGTCAGGCATCCTTTTGAGCACAGCATACAGTTAGAAGGACTAGGGCAAGAATGGGGAGAAGGTATAGGAGCAGTTCCTTTATCTCAGTGGGTTTCCACTTGGCCATGCCAGGAGGGAATAAAGTAACTGAACTCTGGGAAAGCTACAGAATCTTGCTGCAGGGGGTACATTTGAGGAGAAGCCAGAAAATTAAATGAAGGTAAGAAAATGCAAGAAAGAAGAAGAAGCACAGGTGAATCAGAGCTCCTTCAGCAACATCTGACAGGGGCTCCCTTTTGGGCATGAAGCTCGGGGTTCATTTTTAAAGTCATGCTAAACAGAAACTGTGAATTCAAGCCAGGCGAGTTGGCTCACACCTATAATCCCATTACTTTGGGAGGCCAAGGTGGGAGGATCGCTGTAACCCAAGAGTTTGAGACCACCCTGGGCAACATAGTGAGACCTTAGCTCTACAAATTTTTTTTTTTAAATTAGCCAAGTGTCGTGGTGCATGTCTGTGGTCCCAGCTACTCAGGAGACTGGGGCAGGAGGATCTCTTGAGCCCAGGAGGTTGAGGGTGCAGTGAGCCATGTTTGTACCACTGCACTCCAGCCTGGGCAACAGAGCAAGACTCTTGACTCAAAGAAAAAAAAAAAAAAGGGAAGTGTGAATCCCCTAGAGGTGCTCATTAGATGAATGGAGTCTAAGTCCTGTCTCTTAGAGATTCTGATGAGGTCTCAGGTGGACTCGTGGAATCTGTATGTTTTCAAATGCTCTAGATGAGTCTTATGCTTGGGTAATTTTGAGAAATACTCTGCTGCTGGATTATATTAATCTTGTTGGGTGGGACTGTATATTGGCTGGCTCCCTAGGGGTCCAGTGAGTAATGCACAGTTGATCACTGGATCATGGTAATGTTATATCTATGGATATAATAATTCTGTCAGAGCTTTCTAGAGAGGCCGTTTCAATGTGTTCCTTGATGAATTTTCTTAAAACTGTTTATCAGCACAATTGAAATTTGTTGGATGAACTTGGTCTGATTAAAGAGATGAAAAATGGCTTTTGAACTCATTGCCCCTTTATCTCCCAACGTGTCTTTCAGAATATTGATATGCATATATCAGTAACTCAGAGTGAATATTAGCTGCAAAATAAAACACGAATCATAGGCTTTGGGTTTACATTATGACACAAAACTTTTAAGTATGTGTGACCTAAAATAATTTGTGCTACAATCAAAAGAAAATGTTAAATAAAATGGAAAATAAAACTCTTAGATGTCTGTACTGGTGATGAATAAGTTGAGCATGGTAGGAGCTTGATAAATACTAGAGGAATTCCAACACACTGTTAAGTGCGAGTTTGGTGGCTCAATAAAACGTTTATGTCCTAGTTAGGACTAATGGGTTATAGGTATCTGAGAAGAACTTGAGCTAGCCTTAGCAGAAAGAGGGGTTTATTATAAGGATATAGAGCTTGCCAGACCTAAGAATGGGAGCAGCTGGGCCTCAGAGGGAGACTGGAATTAGGGAACAAATGGAAAGCTGGCCTGGACCTAGGAGGTGCCCATGCTCCCTCTCCCTCTGCTTTTGTTTGCATATCTGCTTCTTATCTATATACAGACAAGATTTCTTTGCTCCACAGTCTACTTGGTAGAAAAACGACCAAGCTGCAGTACCTGAGTAACTCATGAAGACACTGCCTTGATTTGTTCTCATGGTTCCAGTTCCAAACTCCCAGGAGAAGGAATCTGGCTGACCTGGCTTGGGTCAGTGTGTATCTTGGGTTCATGGTAAGCACATATGCCAGAGTCCATATGTTTCTGGAGATATGGAATGCAATGTGGAAGTATGGTCTTTGAGAAAGAGGGTTCTTGCAAGCTGATTCACTCACCCCAAAATGCAACTATTATGATATATAATGGTGAAGACTTTTATGATTATTTTTTTCAGTGGGGCTGGGTTGTATTGCTCCATGAAGATATTAGCATGGTTGCAGTGTTTTGTCAACAGAGTATTGTCTCTCATCCATGCTTTTGCATAATCTAATAGATGTAGTCATTTCTACCCTTCTTCACCTGACTAGCCTCATTTACGTTCAAGTTTCAGATTAAATAACTTCAGGAGAAGTGCTCGTCGGTCAGTCTTCCTTGTTGCTTCATGCCTTTCCCTTTCCCTACCCTGATAAGATCAAGTTTCTTTTCGTCCTGAAGGAAGGAATGGAAGAGAGTTTAGAAAATATGTACATTCCTAAAAATACTCGCTATCTAATGTATACAAGTTTCTGTGCTAATTTTTGTGAGTAATAAAAAGGGAGTAATGGCCGGGTGCAGTGGCTCACACCTGTAATCCCAGCACTTTGGAAGGCTGAGGTGGGTGGATCACGAGGTTAAGAGATCGAGACCATCCTGACCAACATGGTGAAACCCTGTCTCTACTAAAAATACAAAAATTAGCTGGGAGTGGTGGTGCATGCCTGTAGTCCCAGCTACTCGGGAAGCTGAGGCAGGAGATTCACTGGAACCCGGGAGGTGGAGGTTGCAGTGAGCTGAGATTGTGCCACAGAACTCCAGCCTGGTGACAGTGAGACTGTCTCAAAAAAAAAAAAAAAAAAAAAAGTAAGGCAGAGGATAGAATAAATACACAATTACTATAATGTGAAGTAAAATAAAAGTTTCAGAGGACATTATAGGGAGAGAAACATTAGGCCTTGAAATTTAGATTATGTTTCTAGAGACTGATGTGGGGAGAGGAGGGAGAGGATTCTAGGTGCAGAAGTCAGAAAGAAATAGGAGCATGGTTGTAGCAAAATTATAGATGAGCAAAACCCACTTCACTAGAACAGAGGGCAAGGGTGCAGTAGGAGATGAATCTAGAAAGGATCACTTAGCTCATATCCTATGATGAACAGAGTAAGGAAATTACACTTAATTCCTTTGGCAATGGGTTGATGAATTTTGTGCAGAATACATCATTAGAATGTAAGCTTCATGAGATAAGATGACAACAGCAACTGTGTGTCTTTTTCTCTGAATCTTTAGAGTCTAGCACAGTGTCTGGCATAGAGAGTGTGTGCTTAAGAAATATTTGTGACTTCATGAATCACAGCTGTATCTTAGCAACGTTAATTTGGCAGCACCAAATAGAATGAGTTATAGGGGAAGACTGGGAGCTGTGAGACCAATTTGGAGGTGAATATGGTAGCTTGGCTGAGAATTAATGAAGACCTTTGAGCTAGAACAGAAAGGATGGAGGCTGACTTGTAGAACATTGTGGAATGGAATCTGAAGGACCAGACATACAGAAGAGGGAAGAGACCCTTTGAATTAAGGGACTAGATTCCCAAAAGAGACTGATGACCAAAAGAAAAATACCTACACGTTACTGTTTTATGAGAGAAAAATATGAAGCAGTTTATTTCCCTTGCTTTTTAAATTAAAAAATGGGAACATTAAACTTAAATACTTCAAAGTCTGCTTCTCTTACATCCTGTGTCATCATACAGTGAGGTGTGCTCTGTTTATATTTCATGTAGGATGTCAGGCCTCAGCTCTATCCTAACATTCGTACATAGGCACTATGTATTTTTCCTTCCTCTCTTGACTGAGGGGAAGCAGGGAGAGAGGAGAGTAGAGGCTCAGCAGCACACAATTCTAGAGAAAAAGCAAAACCTACCAGTTAAAAAAAAAATTCCCATGGGTGGAAGAAAATTAAGAGTTAGCACTGGCCTAGAGTTTGTTTTCTCAATAAAAAAAAGTTTGTGGAAAAAAGATGAGTGTTTAATTAACCAGATATCATGTATATAAGGGTATTTCTTATACACCTCCTTCAAGGGTATTTCTTATACACCTCCTTCTGGAACTTAGCACTGTAAGATTCATTCAGTTACTGATTCCCATTTTTCCCCCATTACAAAATCTTGTTCACATTAGTATGCTGTGATTTATCTTCTTCCAAAGTCTCCTGTGCTTAGAAAAGAAGAGCTAAAATTAGTCAGGAAAGCATTCATTAAAGACTGGATCATGGGCATTCCACTAAGCACTGGTAATAAGGAGACTTCTAAGTTATGTTTTCTGTTCTTAAGGAATTTATTAACCTGGTTGAAGAAACAGGGTATATAGGTGTGTGTGTGCATGTGTTTGTGTGTGTGTGTGCGCGCTTATATCTATATCTGGCTATATATGTAAAATGTAAATAATATCATAAACATATGCCAAGTGCTAAATAAGCTTGATTTCATAATATTCGTTTCACAAAGAGGTTAAAAACCATCAGTCAAGTATACCGTACCACCAGTCAGGTATACTGTACCACTTAGGTGGATTTAACATTTTCTTTTCCTGAAGAAAAATACTTCAGTATTTCCCAAAGATTTCATTGAGAGAGAAAATTGCGTTTGACAAATTAAATAGAATACCATTATTAATAGCTTACAGTTGCTATAAATTGATCTCAAATGCTTGGTGCTTGAATAATGGAACAGGTTCTGTGATTTATAGTGTAAGTTCATTGCTAGGTGTTTCCATAGTTACGGTGCTCTTTGTGCAGGGTCCCCAAGCTGGTTGTGTTAGGTTGTCTCAAATTGCCCATTTTCTCAGATTATGTATTTGCAGGCTTTCATAATGGAAAGAATTTAGTTGTCATGGTAAGGATTCATAGTAGTCTTTTAAAAAATTCAAAACATGGGATGTAGAGTGATTAAAATACAGCACTTTCTTTGGAAATAAGTACTATAAGACTTAATTTTAAAATGCACATTGTCAGAAGAAAATTGCAGTTATTCACCCAGGCACAGTGGCTTACGCCTGTAACCCCAGCACTTTGGGAGGGTGAGGTGGGTGGATCACCTGAGGTCAGGAGTTTGAGACCAGCCTGGCCAACATGGTGAAACCCCGTCTCTACTAAAAATATAAAAATTAGCTGGGCGTGGTGGTGGGCACCTATAATCCCAGCTACTCAAAAGACTGAGGCGGAAGAATCACTTGAGCCCAGGAGGTAGAGGTTGTAGTGAGCCAAGATTGCTCCATTGCTCTTCTCCAGCCTGGACGACAAGAATGAAATTCTATCTCAAAAAAAAAAAAAGGCAGTTATTCATCTCTTTGGTAATTTAGACAGGCAGGGCTTCCATAACATTTTATCTTTAATTTTAACATATTGAGCTAGCTATTGTGGCTAAATATTGTATATGCTGAGATATAGTTACAAATCAAATGGGACATCTAAAGAGAGCAGTACTCACTAGGGATTTTATTTACATCATCTCAGTAATTTTATGGGCAAGCATGCTGAGGATCTAGGAGATTAAATAACTCGCTTATGACCTTGCAGCTTATAAATGGGATCTAAAATTGTACCCTATACCACAGATTTTTGGATTCTTGGCCCCAACTTCAGGATAGACAAGTTTAAAATGGGAATTCAAGTAGGAGCTCCGTAAACACAGATTAAGTTCAAGTGAAGTGAGGGACGGAGGTGAGCATGCATGCATGTGTGCGTGCATGCAGGGTGTACACTGCTAAGGGTTAGTGTGATGGAGGTCTTTGCTGTGTTCTTTCTTTATGATAAATAGTGAGAGACGTGGAAGGCAAAATTTCATTGGGCCCTTAGGCCTAATCAGCCACTTTCTCTTTGTTCCTGCTTTATAATAGGCACTTCTGATGTCTTGACTTACCTGGCTACATGCACTACAAACATCTCCCACTGAAGTTCTTTCTGTTCTTTATGTCCCAGTTGCTTTGCTTCTGCTTGCTCTGACTGCAGAAAACCACCCAAATAAAATGCCTCCTGTTAGGAAGTGATCAACTTTTTTTTTTTTTGACATGGGATCTGGCTCTGTTGCCCAGGCTGGAGTGTAGTGGCGTGACTTTGGCTCACTGCAAGCTACGCATCCTGGGCTCAAGTCGTCCTCCCACCTCAGCCTCCCAAATACCTGGGACTATGGGCACATGCCATCACACCCGGCCAATTTTTGTATTTTTTGTAGAGACTGGGTTTTGCCATGCTAAACAGGCTGGTCTCGAACTCTTGAGCTCAAGTGATTCTCCCATGTGGACTCCCAAGGTGCTGGGATTACAGGTGGGCACCACCATGCCCAGCCCTGATAAACTTTTTAAAGGACAAGCAGACATGCCTGTTTATCTACTGGAAACTCTGGTACTGACAAGGAGTGGTCAGTTCCACATTACACATATACTTAAAGCCATTGTTAATAGTTTTATGTGGTATTTCTTTTCTTGTTCTATATATAAAAATGGACTCGCAAAGAAATATTTAAAAGCATGTCTGAAGTTGTAAAGTACATTCATGCTGTAGAATGGGAAAAGGGAGGGCAAACAAATGTGAGACCCAGAGTCACCATCTTTCTGTCCCCTCCTGTGCTGATAAATTCTTTCTATTATATCAGTCTGCTAGCCAACTTTTATTTTCTCTTGAAACCTGAGTTTTTAATATAAGTCTGTAAAATATAGAATAAATATGAAAGTTATCAGTAGTATTAAGAATCCATTTATATTATACATTAAAGAGTTCCTTGAAGAATCAGCCACTTTGACTGGGTCAGGAGAAAACCACTGCTGAGTGAAAGAGCTTAACAGTTTAGGGGCTTAGAGCTGATGGTTTTGTAGTCAGACTGAACAGGGGTTTGGATCCCACCTCTGACGTCACTGGCTGTGTGCCTTTGGGCAAGCTAGTTAACCTTTCTAAACCTCGGCTTCCTCCTTTATAAAATGAAGATACTAGTAGTTTTTGTCTCCCAGAGTTATTGTGACAATTAAAGGAGGGCACGTATATAATGTATATCATAGTGCCTGGCATATGGTATGGAATGAATAACTGATAGCCTCCAGTATTGTTTTCTCTCCTCTTAATTTCAATCCTGAGTACCTCTCTGTACACCCAAGGTTTTGGGGAAGGAAGGGGAAAAAACGTGAGGAGAGATAACCTGAAACAGTTGATATCTGTCAGAGGTATCAACACATGGAATGAAAACCTGTGGAACAAGAATCAGAGCATCATTTCTCTTTTCTAAGTCCTGATATTGCTTAAATACTTAAATAAAGAAATATTATAATTATTGTAGAGTGATCTTAAAATTGTTGGATTTTTACCATATATTTATGAATCTGTTTATATTAAATGTTCAGAATAGGCAAATCTATAGAGACACAAAGTCGATTAGGGGTTGCGTAGAGCTGTTGGGGACAGAGTTAATGGAAAGTGAGGAGTGACTGCTAATGGGCACAGGATTTCTTTTGGGAATGGTGAAAATGCTCTAAAACTGATTGTGATGATGGTTACATAACTGTGAATACACTAAAAACCACTGAATTGTATATGTTAAATGGGTGGGATTGTCAATTATATCTCAATAAAGATGTTTAAAATTGAGGGAGTTTTTGCCTATCTCATCAACTAGAATGTAACTTTCTTGGAGAACAGGACCTATATCTTTCCTCTCTAAACACTCAGCCTAGCGTAAAAACTAGCACATAGTAGATGTTCACGAAATGTTGTATAATGAATAACTCCTTGAGTAAGTCTAGGACAGAATTCCCAAACAGTGTGACTCACCATACAGGAATTACTTCAGCTAGAGTAGTTTTACTTCAACTCAGTGTAACTATTGGACTTTCAATTTTTATTTTATTTGCATTCCCCCAAAAGTTTGAAGATTGCTGGGCTGGAATACCAAATTTTATTCCTAAATGCAATTTACTCTTTCTTCAGTGCCTGGGATGATGATGATGATGATGATGATAGCAACTGATATTTACTGAGCACTTTCTATGCTTCAGGCACTATTCTAAGCATTTAAAATAAATGAATAAATAAATATGTGTTTATATAGCTCATTTAATCCTCACAACAATTTGGGGATGGATTCTGTTATTATTCTCATGTTCCAGATAAGGACATTGAGGAAAAGTAACTTGCACAGGTTCAGGCAGGTAGTAAGTGGTGGAGCCAAAGTTCAATATGGCACCAAAACCTGTACTTTTAACTACTGCACTAGAATGTGCCATAACATTTTGGTTCATATATTTCAAAGGAACCTGCCTTGATTACTTTCTTCTCTGAATTCATTGCATATGTTGACTGCATTACTCTTAAGTTTTTATATTATTACTTGTTATATTGTAGGGCTTTTGTGAGTCCTACTTACTCTCTTTTAAAACTTGGGCAGGCTCGGTTGCTCACACCTGGAATCCCAACGCTTAGGGAGGCCAAGGCAGGGACGTTGCAGTGAGCCAAGATTGCGCCGCTGCACTCTAGCCTGGGTGATAGAATGAGACTCTGTCTCAAACAAACAAACAAACACAGGTAAGGGCAGAGACTACCTCTTTATCTGTTTCTAACCCTGGCCATTGTTGTCCTGTGTTGCCCTTTATATTATCAAGATCATGAATGATGATGATTTTTACAGTGAATGGAAATCCTCTCCATAGTACTGCTTTATTTTAAGGTCAGTGTCCCTTTTATAATACAAGTGCTTCATAAAAGCCATGATTATTGCTTTTTAATGACAGACTAATCTTTCTGCCTCACCCCTATCAGTCCTACCCTTTAAACATCTCCATGGAAATGCTCTATCAATAGGCCAATATTCACCTTTTAAAAATTGTGGTAAATACACATAATATAAAATCTATCACTGTAACCATTTTTAGTGTATCATTCAATGGCATTAAGTACATTTACAGTGTTATGTGACCTCATCACTCACTAGTTCCAGAAGACTTTCATTACCCCAAAAGGAAACCCACTTAGCAGTCACTCCTATTTCTCTCCTACCTGCAGGCCCTGGCAACCACTAATCTGCTTCCTGTCTCTGTAGATTTGCCTATTCTGGATACTTTATATAAATAGAATTATCTAATATGTGGCCTTTGGCATCTTTCACTTAACATACTGCATTTTCAAGTTCATCCGTGTTGTATCAAGTATTAATACTTCATTCCTTTTTACAACTGAATAATATTTCATTGCATGAATATACCACATTTTGTTTATCCATTCATCTGTTGATGGATGTTTGGGTTGTTTCCATCTTTTGGGTGTTATGAATGGAGCTGCTATAAACATTCATATGTAAGTATTTGAACACCTGATTTAAATTCTTTTGAGTATATGCCTAGAAGTGGAATTGCTATATTGTATGGTAATTCTGTTTAGCTTATTGAGAAAACTCTAATATCCCTTGTATAATTTTATAGATATGTTATAACACATATGGATATCATTGCTTGTATCATTATTAAATACCTCTCTTTTTCTCATTCCTGGAGTCTTCAGGCCCTCTAGGTTCTACCTTTTAAAATTATCTCCTGAATATGACAGGAGATAATTAAAAGCTTCCATTTCCATTCAAACGATCAGACTGTTAGTATATTTTACCTAACCAGTTGCTAACTGATTTGGGCAAATTATTTAATGTCTTCGAGCCTCCATTTCATTATTGATAAGAGAGGATAATGTATATATTGGGTTGTCATAATTGAGATAATACATATAAAGCTCTTAGCCTTCTGATGGCATAGTAGGGCTCGATAAATGTTTACGATTATTAATAGTCTTTTAACCTGTCTCTCTTCCTCAGGTCTACCTCAAAATTTATTAGCCATACTGCTGGCAGAGTAATTTTTCTTAGTTGTGAAATTAACCATGACTTCCCTATTTTGTATTTTCTTATAACTCTCTATGCCTATAAGATAATGCCCAAACTTTTTAGCTTTATTTGAGATGCTCCTCTTTGGCTTCTCTTGGCCTATGTGGCTCCTTGTCAAGACCAGTATCGGCATCCCAACCACAGGGCTGCCATAGTATCGGGTCATTTGCTTTCTCTTCTGTTTTCTTACTTAATTTTTCTACTTTGACCTCTAAGTAGTTCCCTCATCTTGAAAACTTAGCTATGTATTTTTTTAAAATGTTTGCTATATTTTATTCTGAAGTTTCTTTGAGTTTTGTTGGGGGAGGCTATTTAGGTTATCTGGTCTACCCTATTGACAGAAATGTCTTTTTTATATTTCTTGTCTAATTTCCTGTCTTTCCACTTTGCTTCTCATATAGAACTTAGGTCTAGAAGTGGGTTCCATATGTCTTTATATTCCTAGGCTCTAGAACATAGTGTTTATATAATATCTATTTAATGAATATTCTCCAAACCACAGTGTTTATTTGGAATACTTGTTTACCTTCTAAAATTCACAACAAACTGATTGCTGCAATTGCCAAATAAGAATCTATATAAATGACAGCTGCTGAGTGAAGTTTGTACATAGGGGAACATTTCCTGGTAGCCGTATTAGATTTCCATAAGTAAATCTCTTGGTGCTCAGATCACAATCATTTATGTGTAATGATATCTAGATGTGGTTTATACCACATCCCCAGATTGCTTCCCCAGATTATATATCAAAGTCACGATCTTTTGGCAGAATTATAATTGCCCATGGGGAATGGTGGCCTCTGAGTTTCATAGCTCAGGGTTGTGTTGTTGGAGCTGCTGTCAGTTTTTCACTAGAGATTTAACAATTGAAGTGTCTTACATTTCTATAGTTCTTTTTAAAAAACAAATTTGCGATGCAACACATACCATACAGTTCACGCATTTAAAGTGTACAATTTGATAGAATAAAAGCTAAAGGATGATTAGCCTGGAGAAGAGAGAAAACTTATAAGAATGTGACAGCTTCCTCCAGTATTAGAAGGTCTATCGCCGGGCGCGGTGGCTCAAGCCTGTAATCCCAGCACTTTGGGAGGCCGAGACGGGCGGATCACGAGGTCAGGAGATCGAGACCATCCTGGCTAACACGGTGAAACCCCGTCTCTACTAAAAATACAAAAAACTAGCCGGGCGAGGTGGCGGGCGCTTGTAGTCCCAGCTACTCGGGAGGCTGAGGCGGGAGAATGGCACAAACCCGGGAGGCGGAGCTTGCAGTGAGCTGAGATCCGGCCACTGCACTCCAGCCCGGGCTACAGAGCAAAGACTCCGTCTCAAAAAAAAAAAAAAAAAAAAAAAAATAGAAGGTCTATCATGTGGATCATGTAGAAAAAAGGTTTACGTCTGTGCTGTGTTGCCCCAACGGGAAGAACCAGGAAGTTGCAAGGAGACAGATTTATATCAACATTTATATCTGAATTCATATCAGAAGAATTTCTGACAGTTGGCATTAGTTGAAAATAAAGTGGGCTCTCTCGGGAGTTCATAAAACTCCATCAATAATAGTATCCAAACAGGAGCAAGATGACTGGTAGTGGGGAATTCTGTAATGGTGATTCAGGCATCCCGTGGGTTGTATTAGATGATTTCTGTGGTCTCTTTCTACCATGAGAGATCGATTCTTTGAAGGCTAGAGAAAACAAAGGGAGAAGAAGTTTACAGCTTGCAAAACAGGGGGTTTGTATAATGTAAAGATAGGTGTGTTATCATCTTCTTGAAATTTGGTACTCAAAACATAAAATTTGAGGTTAGTCTCCTCATTATATAGATGGGACATTGAGATACAGAGGTTATTAAACGTTGCCCAAGGTCAAATAGCCAGTCAATGGCAGAGTTGGAACTAGACTCCCTATTGTTTTAAGACAAATAAAGGAATTATTCATTTTAATAATTAAGATAAAAATAATTTACTGGATGGAAAAACTGACAGGTCCAAGACTAGGTTATGACCACATCCTTAATGTATTATTAATGAAAGGTAGGTATGTTCAGGATACCTTTCAAACCTTTTGAGGATAAGATCAAAGAGTATGAATGACAAGCTTTACTACAAAACTTACCCTGGTGCTGCTGACAGAAAGAAGATATTGAACTGAATGAACCACTTATTTAACACAGAATGGCTTTTAAACTGTGTGTGTCTTTATGTTTTTTCTCTTTGCTTTTATCATTGTTTTTGAATGTTTTATTATTTCCATAGTTTGATCCCATGTATCCCATTTTATTCCAAGTCCACTTTTATCTCAGCATTTTGAATGTTCAACACAAACAACAAATGCATTAAACAGCAAGGCATTGTAACTTCTAACATCAATAACAGTAAAAGCAGTAAGGCATTCAAGAACAATGAAATAAAAGCAGTGGGGAAAAAAAATCCTGGGCTCAGATGAAGCTCGGCTAGGAGTATATCAGCCAGTAGTGAAGCTTGAGCAGGATCACTGAGGTTAGAAACAATTGTGCCAGACTATGGATGGACACCAATTCTGTCCTTCAAATTTAAACACATGGCATTAAAATATTACAGTTAGTAACCAAGCAAGACTGGCATGAGAAAATGAAATCTAATCTTGATCCTTGCTTTAAATATTTTAAGAGGAGTTTATCAAATAAATTTTCTTGCTTAAGTGGATGCATTTAGAAGTAATGGGACCATATAGATTTGCCCTGTGAGATTACACGTCTTAATCTTCCTCCTAGCATACCAAAGAGAGTAGGATATTTGCATATTTCCAGTTATCTTTTCACTTTTAAAAAATCACATGAAATGTCCTGTGATATTTATATATGACCACTAAGGTCCAAAGGTAAAAGAAGGACATTTTAATCTGTCTTTTAAGGCGTATAATCAGAAAGGGTTTGAGAAGCTTGTCATGAATTACGAGCACTTTCAGTGAATTGCTTACAGAGTATTTTCAGCACAAAATCCTGTGAAATTTAGGTTCATAATTGCATCACACTCCTTTGGTACCATTGTTGGAGTCAGAATTCACTTGGGAAAACACTAACTTAATTGGCAAACTTTATCTCTTCTTCCTCCAGTACACCTGCAAAGTGCTTATCATAATGGGAATTATGCTTGTTCCAAGGAGAAGCTATCCTTGTGAATTAGCCAATTAGCTAGTGTTTCATATCTTATCTTTCATTCCCAAGCCTGTGATTTTTTTTTCCTCTAAGTACCAACACTTATTTGTGAGCTTGCAAATTGAAATGTATGTATTCCTTTGCTTGACATCTCATCACTGTGTAATATGACCTTCAGCTATGCTTTTAGGAAGTGATTATGTATGTCTGAATTAAAAAAATATCTTCAGACTGTTTGTGGAAACTGATTTTTTAAAACAAATTTTAAAGGAACTTCCTGTCTCATAGAATTTCTTGGCGTATAAAACAAGGGAGTCTTCAACAGAAGTGAAAGAATACTGAATGCGATTTGTACAAAACAGCACATTTGGCCGTCAATTATGGACAAAATCACCAGAAATCAAACACCTGGTCTCTCCAGGGAAGAGAACTGATTGTCACATAGCAAGAATACTGGCTGACCTAGCATAGTTCAATATATGGGGTGGAGAGTATCTCACCACAGAAAAGTCATTTGAGAATACATTTAAAAATATATTAGTTTGGTTTTGCCAGTGCAGACTTATTCTCGATTAGCAGAGTGTTTTTGAAGGAGATTTGCTGCAACCTTTAAAGTCAACTTTTCCCCTCTGTGTTCTGATATGAGCTAGTGGCGTATGGGGACCCTTACCTTTGTAGAGTTAATGTGAGCAAGAAAGAATCTGTGTGAAATTTTGAACAGTCCTAAGAATTTTGATATTTATAAAAATAAAATTTAATTTATTTTTGAAAATAAATTGTTCTACTGTCCCTAAAGTACCAAGAAAATGAAAGAATTTTTGGGAAAAGCAGGTTTCAGAATAATTTCACAGCCAATTGTCATTTCTTGGATCATGAAAGGCCTTAGGATATTGGTGTTGACATTTTGGGTTCACTTTTCTTCTTCATTGTCCTCTGAGGCTGTCTATATGTAGCAGATGGACCAGATTGTGGCACGGCTGACCTGTTAATTTTCACTATTTCCATTATTAGAAACTTTCACTGGTTATGTCGCAATTTACATTAGCCACAAAAATGACCAAAATGAATGGATTTTTAAATTACCTTGTAAGCTATTCATTTATGGCCCCAAAACACAGATAAAATGTCAGTTCAAAATTTTATTTGAGGAGGTTATAAAACAGTTTGAACAATAATTTTAAATACATGTTAATAATTCTTTTTATTAATCCTCTGAGTTCCAAAGCACAGAGAAAAGGATCTCAGTAAATGTAAAATATAAGTAAACGATTGGACCATAGTTCATTTTTGTGTGTGAAAGAATATAACAAGCGTCTTCCTGTTGTTTATTATTTCTGGCTTGTTACTGGATTCCACCTAAAAGTTTCTGTTTCCTGAAATAGTTGATCCCAGATCTCTTTATGAATCACAATGCTGATTTGCTTTTCTTTCTGTATGTATAACAGAGAACTTTGTGGTAACACATAGTTGAGGATTTTAAGCAGTCAGTAAAGACAGAAAATTAAAGGAGAGAAAATCCAGAACAAGCTGTTCAAAACTAATCAGTAGGAAATTATGTAAACTTAATTAACTAGGGCATCAAGGGAAGGTCTACGGAGTGTAATGAAATTTTTTTAGAAATGAGGCAAAGCAGCCAAACTAAAATAGGGTTAGTTGAAGTGTTCCCAGAAGGGAAGGAGGGAATATCCTTCCTGCATAAGGAGCCTTGCTTGACCTCCTGCCTTATTTCTGGCTGTGAATCTCTATGCCGTGATCCTCAGTGGGGTAGGTGAGTATGGTGCCAAATGAACCAAAAAAAAAAAAATAGATCTCATTTGTATTATTTATTGAATGATTCTCATATAGTAAAATGGAGACTGAAATATAGACATTATGGCTGAGCTGCAAACCTCTGACCTTCCATTTGCAAATGAAACAAAACAATTAGCCAAGATTTAGAGGAAGCTCATAAATTTCACATCTAGGTAGACCAGCTGGAGAAGGACTTGAGGGTTCTCTGTCTAGGACTCAATTCAGTTCAATTTTTAAAAAATTTATCAAACACCTACCTGTTCTGTTAAAAATGATGTGCTAATGCTGCATGGAACAAATAGCTGAGTGAGGCATTTCATTGCCTTTTAAGAGCGTATAATCTATTATGGACAAAGAGACAAGTACACAAACAATAAGCATACCAGGAAGTGGTACAAAATAATACTCCTATGTCTGAAGACTCCTAAATGTTTTTTCCTAGTCTCGTTTTCTCTTGTAAGCCCCAGATCTAAGTAGTCAGCTGCCTTTTGGACCTCTCCCATCAACTTTTGAATAGAGAAATGTAAACTTTCCGTTTCTGATAAACTTCAAGTAGATTTAGAAATGTAGACACACGTACAAAAATGGAGTGTTTTCTCAAAGCTGTCATTTGGGTTGCAAATACAGAATTCAGGTTTTTTCGGCACACATGAGAAGTGATAATTGTTATATATACGTACACAATCCCATATACCTACAAACCCTTTATGACAAGGACAGGTTGTAAAACACAGTACTGTCAAATTTTGGAAGACAAAGAATGCATATATGAATTCTTCCTTTAAAATTGGGTTTGGAAATTCAAACAAAATTAAAGGAGATGAAAAGTTTTATTTTGTTATTCCTTTATAGCCTCAGTCATATGCTTTAGTTTTTTTTAGTTGTGGTTATATATATATATATAAAAACATAAGCATTTTAACCATTTTTAGGTATACAGTACAGTGGCATTAAGAACATTCACATTATTGTGCTAACATCACTGCCATTCATCCCCAGCACTTTTAAATCTTCCCAAACTGAAACTCTGTACACATTAAATAGTAGCTCCCCATTCTGTTTTCTGTCTCTGTGAATTTAACTATTCTAGGTACCGCATATAAGTGTAATCATACAATATTCATCCTTTTGTGTCTGGCTTATTCCACCAAGAATAGTGTTGTCAAGGTCCATTCATGTTGTAGCATGTGTTAGAATGGCCTTCCCCTTTTTTTTTTAATTTTAATTTTTATTATTATACTTTAAGTTCTAGGGTACATGTGCACAATGTGCAGGTTTGTTACATATGTATACATGTGCCATGTTGGTGTGCTGCACCCATTAACTCATCATTTACATTAGGTATATCTCCTAATGCTATCCCTCCCTACTACCCCCTCCCCACAATAGGACCCGGTGTGTGATGCTCCCCTTCCTGTGTCCAAGTGATGTCATTGTTCAATTCTCATCTATGAGTGAGAACATGCGGTATTTGGTTTTTGTTCTTGAGATAGCTTTGGTTGAGAATGATGGTTTCAGGCTGCACTCCATGTCCCTATAAAGGATACGAATCTATCCTTTTATGGCTGCATAGTATCTCCCATGGTGTATATAAAGCATTTTAATCCAATCTGTCACTGATGACATTTGGGTTGATTCCAAGTCTTTGCTATTGTGAATAGTGCTGCACTAAACATAATGCATTCATGTGTCTTATATAGCAGCATGATTTATAATCCTTTGGGTATATCCCTGTGCAGTAATGGAGCGACAGGCTGGGTCAAATGGTATTTCTAGTTCTAGATCCTTGAGGAATCGCCACACTGTCTTCCACAATGGTTGAACTAGTTTACAGTCCCACCAACAGTGTAAAAGTGTTCCTGTTTCTCCACATCCTCTCCAGCACCTGTTGTTTCCTGATTTTTTAATGATTGCCTTTCTAACTGGTGTGAAATGGTATCTCATTGTGGTTTTGATTTGCATTTCTCTGATAGCGAGTGATGATAAGCATTTTTTCATGTGTCTGTTGGCTGTATGAATGTCTTCTTTTGAAGTGTCTATTCATATCCTTTGCCCACTTTTTGATGGGGTTGTTTGTTTTTTTCTTGTAAATTTGATTGAATTCTTTATAGGTTCTGGATATTAGCCCTTTGTCAGATGGATAGATTGCAAAAATTTTCTCCCATTCTGTAGGTTGCCTGTTCATTCTCATGGTAGTTTCTTTTGCTGTGCAGAAGCTCTTTAGTTTAATTAGATCCCATTTGTCAATTTTGGCTTTTGTTGCCGTTGCTTTTGGTGTTTTAGACATGAAGTCCTTGCCCATGCCTATGTCCTGAATGGTATTACCTATGTTTTCTTCTAGGGTTTTTATGGTTTTAGGTCTAACATTTAAGTCTCTAATCCATCTTGAATTAATTTTCGTATAATGAGTAAGGAAAGGATCCAGTTTCAGCTTTCTACTTATGGCTAGCCAATTTTCCCAGCACCATTTATTAAATAGAGAATCCTTTCCCCATTTCTTGTTTTTGTCAGGTTTGTCAAAGATCAGATGGCTGTAGATGTGTGGTATTATTTCTGAGGGCTCTGTTCTATTCCATTGGTCTATATCTCTGTTTTGGTACAAGTACCAAATGTACCATGCTGTATTGGTTACTGTAGCCTTGTAGTATAGTTTGAAGTCAGGTAGCGTGATGCCTCCAGCTTTGCTCTTTGCTTAGGATTGTCTTGGCAATGTGGGGTCTTTTTTGGTTCCATATGAACTTTAAAGCAGTTTTTTCCAATTCTGTGAAGAAAGTCATTGGTAGCTTAATAGGGATGGCATTGAATCTATAAATTACCTTGGGCAGTATGGCCATTTTCACAATATTGATTCTTCCTATCCATGAGCATGGCATGTTCTTCCATTTGTTTGTGTCCTCTTTTATTTCACTGAGCAGTGGTTTGTAGTTCTCCTTGAAGAGGTCCTTTACATCCCTTGTAAGTTGGATTCCTAGGTATTTTATTCTCTTTGAAGCAATTGTGAATGGGAGTTCATTCATGATTTGGCTATTTGTCTGTTACTGGTGTATAAGAATGCCTGTGATTTTTGCACATTGATTTTGTATGCTGAGACTTTGCTGAAGTTGCTTATCAGCTTAAGGAGATTTTGGGCTGAGACGATGGGGTTTTCTAAATATACAATCATGTCATCTGCAAACAGGGACAATTTGACTTCTTCTTTTCCTAACTGAATACCCTTTATTTCTTTCTCTTGCCTGATTGCCCTAGCCAGAACTTCCAACACTATGTTGAATAGGAGTGGTGAGAGAGGGCATCCTTGTCTTGTGCCAGTTTTAAAAGGGAATGCTTCCAGTTTTTGCCCACTTAGTATGATATTGGCTGTGGGTTTGTCATAAATAGCTCTTATTATTTTGAGACACATTCCATCAATACCGAATTTATTGAGAGTTTTTAGCATGAAGGGCTGTTGAATTTTGTCAAAGGCCTTTTCTGCATCTATTGAGATAATCATGTGGTTTTTGTCTTTGGTTCTGTTTATATGCTGGATTATGTTTATTGATTTGCATATGTTGAACCAGCCTTGCATCCCAGGGATGAAGCCCACTTGATCATGGTGGATAAGCTTTTTGATGTGCTGCTGGCTTCAGTTTGCCAATATTTTTGAGGATTTTTCCATCGATGTTCATCAGAGATATTGGTCTAAAATTCTCTTTTTTTGTTGTGTCCCTGCCAGGCTTTGGTATCAGGATGATGTTGGCCTCGTAAAATGAGTTAAGGAGAATTCCCTTTTTGTATTGATTGGAATAGTTTCAGAAGGAATGGTACCAACTCCTCCTTGTACTCTAGTAGAATTTGGCTGTGAATCCGTCTGGTACTGGACTTTTTTTGGTTGGTAGGCTATTAATTATTGCCTCAATTTCAGAGCCTGCTATTGGTCTATTCAGGGATTCAGCTTCTTCCTGGTTTAGTCTTGGAAGAGTGTAAGTGTCCAGGAAATTATCCATTTCTTCTAGATTTTCTAGTTTCTTTGTGTAGAGGTGTTTATAGTATTCTCTGATGGTAGTTTGTATTTCTGTGGGGTCGTTGGTGATATCCCCTTTATCATTTTTTATTGCGTCTATTTGATTCTTTTCTCTTTTCTTCTTTATTAGTCTTGCTAGCGGTCTATCAATTTTGTTGATCGTTTAAAAAAACCAACTCCTGGATTCATTGATTTTTTGGAGGGTTTTTTGTGTCTCTATCTCCTTCAGTTCTGCTCTGATCTTAGTTATTTTTGCCTTCTGCTAGCTTTTGAATGTGTTTGCTCTTGCTTCTCTATTTCTTTTAATTGTGATGTGAGGGTGTCAATTTTAGATCTTTCCTGCTTTCTCTTGTGGGCATTTAGTGCTATACATTTCCCTCTACACACTGCTTTAAATGTGTCCCAGAGATTCTGGTATGTTGTATCTTTGTTTTCATTGGTTTCATAGAACATCTTTATTTCTGTCTTCATTTTGTCATGTACCCTGTAGTCATTTGGGAGCAGGTTGTTCAGTTTCCATGTAGTTGAGCGGTTTTGATTGAGTTTC
Source organism: Papio anubis (assembly GCF_008728515.1). NCBI lineage: Eukaryota > Metazoa > Chordata > Mammalia > Primates > Cercopithecidae > Papio > Papio anubis. The sequence goes on from NC_044982.1 coordinate 142,980,262, forward strand.
TTAGTCCTGAGTTCTAGTTTAATTGCACTGTGGTCTGAGAGACAGTTTGTTATAATTTCTATTCTTTTACATTTGCTGAGGAGTACTTTACTTCCAACTATGTGGTCAATTTTGGAATAAGTGCGATGTGGTGCTGAGAAGAATGTATATTCATTTATTTGGGATGGAGAGTTCTGTAGATGTCTATTAGGTCTGCTTGGTGCAGAGCTGAGTTCAATTCCTGGATATCCTTGTTAACTTTCTGTCTCGTTGATCTGTCTAATGTTGACAGTGGGGTGTTAAAGTCTCCCGTTATTATTGTGTGGGAGTCTAAGTCTCTTTGTAAGTCTCTGAGGACTTGCTTTATGAATCTGGGTGCTCCTGTATCGGGTGCATAATATATTTAGGATAGTTAGCTATTCCTGTTGAATTGATCCTTTTACCATTATGTAATGGCCTTCTTTGTCTCTTTTGATCTTTGATGGTTTAAAGTCTGTTTTATCAGAGACTAGGATTGCAACCCCTGCTTTTTTTGGTTTTCCATTTGCTTGGTAGATCTTCCTCCATCCCTTTATTTTGAGCCTGTGTGTGTCTCTGCATGTGAGATGGGTCTCCTGAATACAGCACACTGATAGGTCTTGACTCTTTATCCAGTTTGCCAGTCTGTGTCTTTTAATTGGAGCATTTAGTCCATTTACATTTAAGGTTAATATTGTTATGTGTGAACTTGATCCTGTCATTATGATATTAGCTGGTTATTTTGCTCACTAGTTGATGCAGTTTCTTCCTAGCATCAGTGGACTTTACATTTTGACATATTTTTGCAATGGCTGGTACCTGTTGTTCCTTTCCATGTTTAGTGCTTCCTTCAGGATCTCTTGTAGGGCAGGCCTGGTGGTGACAAAATCTGTCAGCATTTGCTTGTCTGTAAAGGATTTCATTTCTCCTTCACTTATGAAACTTAGTTTGGTTGGATATGAAATTCTGGGTTGAAAATTCTTTTCTTTAAGAATGTTGAATATTGGCCTCCACTCTCTTCTGGCTTGGAGAGTTTCTGCCGAGAGATCTGCTGTTAGTCTGATGGGCTTCCCTTTGTGTGTAACCTGACCTTTCTCTCTGGCTGCCCTTAACATTTTTTCCTTCATTTCAACTTTGGTGAATCTGACAATTATGTGTCTTGGAGTTACTCTTCTCGAGGAGTATCTTTGTGGCGTTCTCTGTATTTCCTGAATTTGGATGTTGGCCTGCCTTACTAGGTTGGGGAAGTTCTCCTGGATGATATCCTGCAGTGTTTTCCAACTTGGTTCCATTTTCCCCGTCACTTTCAGGCACACCAATCAGACGTAGATTTGGTCTTTTCACATAATCCCATACTTCTTGGAGGCGTTGTTCATTTCTTTTTACTCTTTTTTCTCCACAGTTCTTTTCTCACTTCATTTCATTCATTTGCTCTTCAATCACTGATACCCTTTCTTCCAGTTGATCGAGTCGGTTACTGAAGCTTGTGCATTTGTCACATATTTCTCGTGTTATGATTTTCATCTCTGTCAGTTCTTTTAAGGTCTTCTCTGCATTGATTATTCTAGTTATCCATTCATCCATTCTTTTTTCAAGGTTTTTAGTTTCTTTGCTCTGGTTACGTAGTTCCTCCTTTAGCTCTGAGAAGTTTGATCGACTGAAGCCTTCTTCTCTCAACTCGTCAAAGTCATTCTCCGTCCATCTTTGTTCTGTTGCTGGCGATGAGCTGCGTTTCTTTGGAGGGGGAGATATGCTCTGATTTTTTGAATTTCCAGCTTTTCTGCACTGCTTTTTCCCCATCTTTGTGGTTTTATCTGCCTTTGGTCTTTGATCATGGTGACGTACTGATGGGGTTTTGGTGTGGGTGTCCTTTCTGTTTGTTAGCTTTCCTTCTAACAGTCAGGACCCTCAGCTGTAGGTCTGTTGGAGTTTGCTTGAGGTTCACTCCGACCCTGTTTGCCTGGGTATCAGCGGAGGCTGCAGAAGATAGAATATTGCTGAACAGCGAGTGTTGCTGTCTGATTCTTGCTCTGGAAGCTTCGTCTCAGGGGTGTACCCTGCCGTGTAAGGTGTGAGGTGTCAGTCTGCACCTAGTGGGGGATGTCTCCCAGTTAGGCTACTCAGGGGTCAGGGACCCACTTGAGCAGGCAGTCTGTCCATTGTCAGATCTCAGCCTCTGTGCTGGGAGATCCACTGCTCTCTTCAAAGCTATCAGACGGGGCATTTACCTCTGCCGAGGTTTCTGCTGCTTTTTGTTTAGCTATGCCCTGTCCCCAGAGGAGGAGTCTACAGAGGCAGGCCGGCCTCCTTGAGCTGTGGTGGGCTCCACCCAGTTTGAGCTTCCCAGTGGCTTTGTTTACCCACTTAAGCCTCAGAAATGGCGGGCACCCCTCCCCCAGCCTCGCTGCTGCCTTGCAGTTAGATCTCCGACTGCTGTGCTAGCAATGAGCGAGGCTCCGTGGGCGTGAGACCCTCCGGGCCAGGTGTGGGATATAATCTCCTGGTGTGCCGTTTGCTAAGACCCTTGGTAAAGTGCAGTATTAGGGTGGGAGTTACCCGATTTTCCAGGTGTTGTGTGTCTCAGTTTCCCTTTGCTAGGAAAAGGGATTGCCTTCCCCCTTGTGCTTCCCAGGTGATGCGATGCCTCGCCCTGCTTCGTCTCTTGCTGGTTGGGCTGCAGCAGCTGACCAGCACCGATTGTCCGGCACTCCCCAGTGAGATGAACCCGGTACCTCAGTTGAAAATGCAGAAATCACCCGTCTGTGTCACTCACACTGGGAGCTGGAGGCTGGAGCTGTTCCTATTCAGCCATCTTGGGCGCATCCCTCCACCTTCCTTTTTAAGACTGAATAATATTCCATTTCCTTTCAAGGCTGAGCAATATTCCATTTTGTGTATATACCACATTTTGTTTATCCATCTCTCAGTGGAAACTTGGGTTTTTTCCACTATTTGCCTATTGTGAATAATACTGCTATGAACATGGGTGTACAAATATCCATTGAAGTCCCTGCTTTCAGTTCTTTGGGTATATACTCAGAAGTGCAATTGCTGGATCATATGGGTATAGATATCATATGGGTATACTTACCCAGATGGGCTTTGTTTTATAGACTAGTTCAATGTTACCCAGGCTGGCCTTGAACTCCTTGGCTCCAATGGATCATCTTGCTTCAGCCTTCCAATTAGCTGGGACTATAGGCCAGCTAGGCCAGCACCCAGCTCAATTGCTGGATCATATGATAATTTTATGTTTACTTTTTTGAGGAACCACTATACCATTTTCCACAATGGCTGCACCATTTTACATTCCCACGAGGAATGTGCAGGCATTCTAATTTCTCCATATCCTTAACAACATTTGTTACATTGTTTGGGTTTTTTTTTTTTTTTTTTTTTAAACAATAGTCATCCACATAGGTGTGAAGTGGTATCTTACTGTAATTTTGATATGCATTTTCCTAATGGATTAGTGATTTTGAGTATCTTTTCATATGCTTATTGGCCATCTGTTTATCTTTGATGGAGAAATATCTATTCAAGTCCTTTACCTGTTTTTTAATTGGGATATTTTTTGTTATTGGATTATAGGAGTTCTCTGTATATGTGAATATCAATTGCTTATTAGATATGTGCTTTACAAATATTTTCTCCCATTCTGTGGATTGCCTTTTACTCTGTTGATTATGTCCATTGGCATACTTTGATAGTGCCCTTTGTTAATTTTGATGAAGTCCAATTTATCTGTTTTTGCTTTGGTGGTCTCTGCTTTCGGTTTCATATCTAAGAAACTTCCAAATCTAATGGCTTGAAATTTTTTCCCCTGTTTTCTTCTAAGAGTTGTATAGTTTTGGCTCCTATATGTAGATCTTTGATGCACTTTGAATTAATTTTTGTATATTGTATAACGTAAGGATCCAACTTTATTCATTTGCATGTGGATATCCCAAAGCCATTTGTTGAAAAGACTTCCTTTACCCATTAAATGGTCTTGGCATTCTTGTTGAAAAATCATTTGGCCATGGGCTTATTTCACATAGCATAATGTTTTATTTCTGGGCTCTATTTTATTCCTTTGATCTATATGTCTGTTCTTATGCCAGTACAGTACCACACTATTTTGATTATGGTAGCTTTGTGGTGAGTTTTGAAATCAGGAAATGTGAGACATAAATTTGCTCTTCTTTTATAAGATTGTTTTGACTCTGAGATTCTTGAGATTCTATGTGAATTATAGCACAGTGACATACTTTTACTTGTGGTCTTTGAAGTATTTTATAGGAAGTCCTTTATGACATTTTTATATAAAAACTCCTTTTGAAGTAATCCCCTCTAGTTCATCTAAGTTTAGGATAACTGGGAGGGTCTGATCATTTAAGCCAGTATAGGGCTGCATGGTATTATTTAAACCCTTAGGGGGAATAAAAGATTACAGGATAAAGGATTTGAAAAGATATTTTCTTTCTAGAGAAAAAGGAGGAAACCACATTCGAAAAAACAGTTATCATGCCTTTTGAATTTTTTAAAAGTTTGATTGGAAAATACTCAGCTATTCAGCATTTGCCTTTAGCAAAGGTTTTAGATTGACTCCCCTCCCACCCATTCTCAATAATCTTATTTTTTGTTTTATAAATGAATAAGCTTGGGGGATTTTATACTGCAGTGTATAACATATGTATGTAATATAGACATAAAAAATACACATAGTTTAACCACTTCAGCAAGCTGTAAAAATCCAAATCTTCAGGGGCTACCTTTTGTTATTTAAGGATGCATAAATCATGATAACTTTTAGATAAGTCCTTCTCATCTTCATGAGCTTTATGAAATCTGGCACAGTTACTTTCCATAGCAGATGTTTGATAATTGTTTTTTAGTGAAATTTTAATAATAATAATTTTATGTCTGTTTTTTCCTGTTTAATAATAGGCAGTATTTGAAGGAACTTTTCTGGCTTAGTTACTTCATACATCCAGTCACTTAGTTTTCTCCCCTGTCTATCTGAAGGAAAGGTACTTACTAAATTTGTTAGTGATCACATTTTTTTGAATTTTCTACTCACTCATTTTGATTAAAAGGTAAAAAGTTAGTATTTTCCCATCAATATTTGTATTTATTTGAATTATCAAATTTCTTTTGCTTTGAACCTAAGCATGCTGCAGTCCTTGTTGTCTTCGTTTTTAATCTTGCAGTTATTTATAATTTCTTTCTGTAATCTCTTACAGTTTTGGTTTAGTTTTTTGACAATGCAATTGAATATATTCCCCATGTATTTAAGAATATTTTAAATAAGTGCCCATTTCTTTGTAATGATTTTTCTCAGAAACAAACAAATCCTCAAGCTACTCTAGTAATATTCCTATTCCAGAGTAGTACATCATAGTTCTTGAGAAGAAAAGGAAAAATAATTGTTTCTGTGTGTTTTAAGTGGAAAGTAGTTTCTTTGATTTGCATGAACATTAAGCCATGATAGGTAATGACAGTTTTTTCCTAAAATGTATTCAGTTACCCATTGACATGGATATGTCATAACCTGTTGTCCTTGGCTTATAGATCTCCTCAGGGAAAATGTTCCAAGAGAGTGAGCAAAAGAAATGCTTTCTGGGGAAAGTATCAAGGCGAGAGTGTTGTTATTTCAGACATCACAACATTTCCCTATAGCAGTCTATATCCAAGAATAAATCTGTGCTAGCCAAGCAGATGAATCTGGCATTTCTGAGAATACATGTGATGGTTGAATTGAGATTTTTGGTAACAACTGTGGTCACTCTAAGATACCCATTTCTGAACATCTCAGACTGAGAGATGACTGTGAGAGGTATCATTTTAAGTCTGGAGACCAGAAAACCTCTATACTTGTTCCTAGAGCTTTTCATTTATCTGAGTATTTTCCTCTGCTTGTCAGGACTTGTGCTTTCACGAGCTCCTGCTCTCATATCAGGGGAGTGAATAATGGAATTTGGATAATTTTTTGGTTTTTGAGTTGGAACACTCCTTTTCCTATGGAACGTCTATAGAAAAAATGAGTCAAACAGAAAACGTGCAGGGGAGGCAACTCTGAATGCTTCCATGGCTATATACATATCTGTTTTCCTTGATTTGCTAAACCCTAAGTTAAAAGGAAACTACTGTCTAAAATAGGGAGATATTCCCTATATTTATACCATTATCTGAGTATTTACAATGGAGTATTTTGTATTATAAATGTCAAAAAGGTTGAGACAGGACTTACTTTAAGAGGGGAAACTTTTTTAAATGACGGAAATAGTGGCTTAATAAACCTACATCTCCTTTAACTCCTTTAATATCTGTAATAAACTATGACTGTTCAAGAGTTGAGCAGTCTCTTGTTTGAAGCAATTTATTTGTTTTCCTTCAAAATTGGCACCACTTTAGAATTTCCAGTTGAGATCTACTTGGCTAAGACTTCATTTCCCATCCAATTCATTAAAATCATTGATGTTCAAGCCAAGGAGAGGATATTTTCTGGGTCTACTTATGATGGCTCTGTATCTAACCAACCATGTTTAGAAATCCTCCAAGGCCTATGTGATTTTTTTAAAAAGAATTTATTATGTGGAATGAAGAAGCAAACATGTTCTATTTTATACTATTCACAGCCAAGTAATCAGCCATTTCCCTCAGGAGTTACTTGTACTAAGAGCTGGCCTGGACAGGGAAAGGCGCTGTAATGGCTGCTTATCACCCAGAGCTGCCCAAGCACTAGCTTCACGCTATAGCTCAGAGGGACCCCAATGGTCTTTTCCTTAGTGCTTAGGGTTTTAGTACTAGACCTCTGAAATGCAGACCTAAGAAATGCCTGGTGATGGCACTAAAGCTGACATCACTATGAAAAGCAGGCAGGAGGTATTGCACCCCTTGTGAGGAAGTTTTAAAAGTTCCTTGTAGCAACTAGCTTCCCTATTAACAAATAAATAGACCTTCCATAGCAGCTAGAAGGTACCTCACCCCCTTTATTGAACTGTGGCCATGGACTTCTCAATGGTATCCCTGTAACCCTAAGACCTAGTGAAAAACCTGGCACAGGAAAAAGTATACAGTAAATATTAGATGAAAGAATAGGCAGCAGAATCACTTGAACCCCGGGGGGACGGAGGTTGCAGTGAGCTGAGATGGCGCCACTGCACTCCAGCCTGGGCAACAGAGCAAGACTCCGTCTCAAGAAAAAATAAAATTAAAAAAAAAATTCAGCTCAGTGATTTCCATTTTTTCTCCTGCCAAAGATCATGTTAGTTATTTCTGTTTCTCATGGCCTCCGTATTTTGAAATATTTATTATTCTGCTTTGATTAAATAATAATTCATTTGTTTCCTAATTTTACTGACCAAAGCCAACCAGGACTTCTGGTCAATATGAGAAAATCACAGTTGGTTAGTACCATAATTTCAGCTCAGAAAAAAAAAAATGAATATTTCATTTGGGTTGTGTAACAAGCCTTTTGAAATAAAAATAACTTCCAGGCCCAATTATTACTTTTAGGGGGCTTCTATGATTCTGAGCAAGCAGACTAAAATTCAGTAATATTGTCTAAACTATTCATTTTATAGATAAACATGGTAATAATGCTTAAGGAGTTAGGGAGAGATGACTTGTGCAAGGCCAAACTAACTGATTCCCATTTCCCAGTTCAGAGTCTTATTTAGGATGGATATATAGGATAGGGCTTGGAGAGGGTATTCTAGAATGAGGCCTTAAGTTCCTGGCTCCTTTTTAAGAATAGATGGTGTTGGAGTATTGTTAACATAAATTTGGACAGAATTTATGGATAGAATCCCATTTAACAAATACTGTATTATCTCATATCTAGTTATATATAGTATCATTACATATCCTTATGATCTAGCTCACAGTTCATACCAATGTTTTATTGTTGTAAGCTGCAAAATTCTATTATATTTTAAAAATTTCATATGAATAGGTGTCATAGAGGACTTGTTTTTGTCTGGAAAGAATGTGGGAACACCCTCCTTGTGGCCCCAGGAGAGGGAATGGCTTGAGAGTGCATGTTATTAACTTGAGATCAGGACTAGGCATCCATTAGAGAGTGACCCTTTTGGACAGTGGGATCAGCCTTTGTAAGGCCTGTAAAGAAAACCAAGAATGAAACTATGCAGTCAGGGCAAGGTCAAGGATTTGAAGTGGATCAAGATTCCTATGTCCATGATGTTTTGCATTTCTGCTATTATTAACATGTCAGAATGTAATAGGTAGTCAATATAATTTGATTGTTCCAAAAAAATTAATCACAAGTCCTTATCCATTTAGCAGTCTTCAAATTAATATATTATTTTGCTACATTAATTTATGGACATTTTCTACAGCATTTATGGACAATAATTGTATGCAAACACCCATATCGTTATAAACATTAGTAATAAACTTCAAGGTGTTTGGGCTGAATATTAAGTTTGCTCTTATACATATATGTTTTTGTGTGCAGAATGTGTGGAAGGGTCAAGAAAAGGAATTTGAAACTCTGGAACAGGCAAATATACAGGAAATCATGCAATAGGGAGAGGAATACTTAAGGTTTACCTGAAAGATGAACTTTTACTATTTCTTATCTTAAAATTTTTAGTTTTGTTTCTTTAGAGACAGTCTTGCTTTGTTACCCAGGCTGGAGTGCAGTGGCGTGATCAATAGCTCACTCTATCCTTTAACTCCCAGGCTCTGGCAACCCTCCTGCTTCAGCCTCCCAAGTAGCAGGAACTTCCAGTGTGTGCCACCATGCCCAACTATTAAAAAAATTTTTTTTAATTGAGATGGAGTCTTACTATGTTGCCCAGGTTGATCTTGAACTCCTGACCTCGAGACATTCTCCCACCTTGGCCTCCCAAAGTGCTGGCATTATAGGTGTGAGCCCTGTGTCCACCCTTGATCTTTTATTTTATTCAGGTATAAAACATAGATAATAAAAGCACAGTTTTTTTTGTTTTTTTTTTTTTTTTTTTTGCTAGCACAAATTTGGGACAATTTTGTCTTTGAAAGGGACAATATCTGCCATCTCAAATCATAATCCAATTAGTTGAATGAGGTTCTTTCAATCTGAACACAGTCTTCTTATGATTATTAGTATGACATAAAGGAATACAGCATGGTATGTTCTGGTGTCCTACAAAAGCAAAAACATCCAGAGCTTTCCACTGCAAAGCTTTATAATGGAGGTAAGCAGTAACCAATTCTAAAGCATTTTAAAGCTGGTTAAATTGTCTGTAACAGCAAACTTTTATTATAATCTTTTTTTTCCACCTTGAGAGGGCAAGGTAGTCTAGCTGTGTTTCAAAATCTCTTACTGTATTAACGAGGGAGAATCACTTGCTACTATAACAAGTAGCAAAAAGGTGCAAACATTTATATGGTAGTGTGGAGTGAGTTCTTTTCTATCAGGCAGTCCCAAAACACTGAGAGGCATACCCTGTTCTTTATTTTGACTGTTTTATGTCATACTTAGAACTATTAAGTTTTAGAATCTTTAAAAGAGAACGTATGAGGTCAATAGGTCTAAAGCATGTTTTGTCTGTCTGTACAATCAGAACCCTTAAGAAAATTTTTAAAGTTTTAAGAACTTGGCTGGGTGCGGTGGCTCATGCCTGTAATCCCAGCACTTTGGGAGGCCAAGGTGGGTGGATCACCAGAGGTCAAGAGTTCAAGACCAGCCTGGCCAACATGGTGAAACCCTGTCTCTACTAAAAATACAAAAATTAGCCAGGCATGGTGGCGGGCGCCTGTAATCCCAGCTACTCAAGAGGCTGAGGCAGGAGAATCGCTTGAACCCAGGAGGCAGAGGATGCAGTAAGCTGAGATCACATCACTCTACTCCAGCCTGGGCAACAGAGCAAGATTCCATCTCAGCATCAATAGTAAGGAAACATTTTTTGTATACAAGCACTTGTGTATATAGTGGAATATTAAAAGGTTTTAGAAGTATTTTTGTAATTATTAAGAATACAGTCAATGTACTTTGACTAATACAATGAATAACACAAGAGTCCAATGTAGCTTGATAGGCTGAAATGATGGAACAGATGGAAAAGAGTACATTAACCATAAATAAACATAAAATCGTGAACTTAGGTTCCAGAAATCAACTCTGGATACCCATGATGGAGAAGATAGTATGTTATGGGAAGAGACCCCAAGTTTATAATTAGCTCTGAGCTCACTGTAAAGCAAGGTGGTAGAATGTTAGTTACAAACGCTTAAACTGTATTAAGTAGAGAGGAGAGAGTTTTATAGTACACTTGACTATTGTTGCCAGAATTTTAGTTTGTTTTGTTTAGTTTAGACAGGGTCTTGCTTTGTCACCCAGGCTGGAGTGCAGTGGCACAATCATGGCTCACTGCATCCTTGACCTTCTGGGATCCAATGATCTTCCTGCCTCAGCCTCCCTGAGTACTGAGATTACAGGTGTGAGAACCTTAGTTTTGTGTTCTACTCTGGGGATCAAATTTTAAGAAAGATGCTAACCAGCTAGGGTGTACTCAGAGGAAGGCACCAAGTGGATTGTGGGGACTGAAAACTGGCCTGGGAGGATGAATCAGAATAACTGGGTGAAGACATAAGTAAAAGTATAGCTCTTGCTTCTGGGGGAAGAAAGCCTGAGAAATTATTTGATCTGAAATCCTGACTTTCAAGTTGAGGAAACAGGCTCAGAGAGATGTTTCCTGGGTCACATGATGAGACAGGAACAGACTACAGACTAGTTTCCAAACGTACCAGACAATGGGATAGCAGGTGCCAAACAGGTGATATGCTGTGCAGAAGAGGGGCCAGACCTTTTCAGTAGCTTAAAAAGGCAGAACCAACACTAGCGTTTGAAAGTTACAGAGATGATTTGGGACAAAAATAGAAGGAACAACTTTCTAGCTATTGTATAGCTGCCTAACGTTGGAATGGATTGCCTTGAAAAGCAGTGAGTTACCTATCACTAGCTATGTTCAGGTAAAGGTTGGACAGGATGTTAGGAATGCTGTTGAGTGGTTCTTTTCATGCAGGAAAGGTTGGACTACACAAGTTAATTATGGCCCCTTTTGATTATTAATAATAGCAAACATTTATTGAGTTTATGGAGCTACCATGTCAAGTGTGGCATATATATAAATCTCTTTGATTCTTATAATATTTGAGGAAGCTGAATAGCTGAGGCTCCACAGATTATTTGTCTGAGGTCACACAGTATTGGTGAGGTGAGATTCAAATCTGGAGGTAGTTTTGCTAACTTATGTGTTACAGCTGCAGATCTCTAATTCACATAACTATTAGTTAGATCCATTCTTTTGTGATTTATTCTTTAAGCTTTTGTTCAAGCATTATTTATTCAAGCATTCTGGAACAGAAGCAGACTCTCAATGAGAGGGACTAGCTTGCATTAGGAGATCTGCTTGCTTGCTTGCTTGCTTGCTTGCTTGCTTTCTCTCTCTCTCTCTTTCTCTCTTTCTCTCTTTCTTTCTTTCTTTTCTTTCTTCTTACTTTTATTTTAGAAATAAGATTTTGGTCTGTCACCAAGGCTGCTCTTGAACTCCTAGACTCAAGCAATCTTCCCACCTTGGCCTCCCAAAAAGCTGGGATTACAGGCATGAGCCACTGCACCCAGCCCTGGTTTCCTATGGGTTTCAGGTATCATTAATTTACCCTTGGAGGCACTTATGCCATCATAGTCCTTGAGAATAAATCCTCTGGAAATGGTTAGTCATTTGTAGTTCCTAAGCCATTTCAATAATGGTAGAAGTAATATTAAATCACCATGTGTCATTAAGAGACCTTGTGTTCCCAAATCTCCTTACTTTGTATACATTTAAACAATTTCCTTAGTAGTTATAATCCTCATATTATGAATATGAAAACTGCATGTCAGATTTTGATTTGTCTTGCCTCTCCCTTAACCTGAGCTGTTTTTTAAAAATTAAACTTTTTGAGATAATTGTAGATTTACATGCAGTTGTAAGAAGTAATACAAAGAGGAGAGACTGTGTATCTTTTACCCAGTTTTTCCCTATGGTAGCATCTTGCAAAACTGCAGTACAATATCATAGTCAAGATACTGACATTGATGCAGTCAGGATATAGAACATGTTAGTCACCACGAGGATCCCTCCTATTGCCCTTTTATAGACACCTCTCACCTTCCCATCCTTGACACTTGGCAACCACCAATCCTTTTCCCATTTGTATAATTTAGTCATCTTAAGAATATCATATAAATTGAATGATACCATTTATAACTTTTTGGGGGTTTTTTTCACTCGACATAATTTCCTGAAGATTAATGTAGGTTGTTGAGTGTATCAACAGTTTGTTTCTTTTTATTGCTGAGTAGTATTCCATGGTATAACAGTTTGTTTAACCTTTACCTGGTAAAGTACATCTGGATTGCTTCCAGTTTTCAGCTATTATGAATAAAGCTGTTATGAACATTTGTGTAAAGGTTTTTGTGTGAGCACAGGTTTTCATTTCTTTGGGATAAATTCCCAGGAAAATAATGCTAGGTTATATGGTAGTTTCATGTTTAGATTTATAAGAAACTGCCAAACTGTTTCCCAGAGTGGCTGTACCATTTTACATTCCCACTGACAGTGTGTGAATAATCCAGTTTCTTTGCATCCTTGCCAGCATTTGGTGTTGTCACTATTTTTTATTTTAGCCATCCTGATAGGTGTGCAGTGATATTTCATGGTTTTAAGTTGCATTTCCCTAATGCTAATGTTATTGAACATCTTTTCATGTACTTATTTGCCATCCGTATATCCTCTTTGGTAAAATGTCTGTGTATGTCTTTGGCCTATTTTCTAATTGGATTGTTTGTATTTTTATTACTGGGTTTTGAAAGAGCCTGGGCTTTATAGATATCAATTTCAGCAATGTGCTATTCATTCCTTGACTCTGCCTTCCTGCCTTCCCAATACCTTATTCACAGTAACCCTCACATCTGACTTGTATGATATATTGTAGCCTGAGAAAATCATGATTCCATTCTGAATAGATCTGGAGCAAAATACAGGTCATCTAAACTTGCTAGCAATCTTTTAAACATAAGATTCACATGTCATAAAATTCACCTCTTTAAAGTATACAAATCATTGTGTTTTAGCATTCACAAAATTGTACAAACATCACCAGTATGTAATTTCAGAACATTTTTATCACTGCAAAAATGAAATCTCATACCCATTTGCAGTCACTCTGCACTCTCCCATTTTCCCATTCCCTCAGCCCCTGGAAACCACTAATCTACTTTCTTTCTCTACCAAATTGCCTATTCTAGACATTTCATATAAACAGAATTCTGCAATATGTGGCCTTTTGTGCCTGGCTTCTTTCACTTAGCATAATGTTTGAAAGATTTATCCATACTGTAGCATGTATTAATATTAGTACTTCATTTTAATGGCTAAATAATATTCCATTATACAGATATCCCACACTTTGTTTACTCATTCATCAAGTGATAGACATTTAAGTTGCTTCCACTTTTTGGCTATCATGTATAATGCTGCTATGAACATTTGTGTGTGAGTTTTTGTGTGGCTATATGTTTTCATTTCTCTTGGGTATATATCTAGGAATGAAATTAATTGCTGGGTTATATGATAACTCTATATTTAACTGTTTGAGAAACTGCCAAATTGTTTCCCAAAATGACTGAACCATTTTATATTACCATCAGCAATATGTGAGAGTTCCAGTTTCTTTGCACCCTTAGCAACACTTGTTATTTTTTATTGTGTCCATTTGTGTTTTTTATTATGACCATCCTGGCAGTTAAGGAATAGTTCACTGTGGTTTTTATTTGCATTTCTTTAATGATAAATGATATTGAGCATCTTTACATGTGTTTATTGGCCATTTGTATTTACTCGAAGAAATATCTATTTCAATCTTTTCCTGTTTTTAAATTGCATTATTTGGTTTTTCATTGCTGAGTTTTAAGAGTTCGTTGTATATTCTGGGTGCCAGATGATTATCAGGTATCAAATTTGCAAATATTTTCTCTCATTTTGTGGGTTGTGTTTTCACTTTTTTGGTAGTGTTTGCTATGGTCTGAATGTTGATATTTCCCTCAAATTTATATATTGGAAATAATCCCCAATGCTATAGTATTAAGAGTTGGAGCCTTTAGGGGGTGATTAGGTCATGAGGGCTCCACCATCATGAATGGGATTAGTATGCTTATAAAAGAGGCTCAAGGAGCTTGTCTCTGCCCTCCACCCTCTGAGGATGCAACAAGGCATGATCCATGAGGAACAGGCCCTCACCATACACCAAATCTGGTGGTGCCTTGATCTTGGACTTCCCAGCCTCCAGAACTGTAAGCAATAAATTATACTGTTTATAAACTACTCAGTTGATGGTATTTTGTTATAGCAGCCTAACACTGTTTAAGTCAGTGTCCTTTGAAGCACAAAAGTCTTTACATTTTGAATATGACCATTTTAACTGTTTTTTATTTGTTGCATTTACTTTGATGTCTTAGCAATATTTTAATCAGTACTTTTTTGCTCATGATTATATCCCTCTCAATATCGTTTCCAGGTACAACCAATTCATGGCACATACCCAGACTCTCTCCAGTTCTCAATGCAAATGAGCTTGCCTCCTATTCTCTGAGAAAGTTGAGATTATTTGCCATAAATTCTTCAACTTCCTCTGTCTCGACTTAATAAGTTTCCATGTATTTTCACTCTTTTCCCTTTTATACTCTCTCTGTCTCTTTTGAAGTACAGGAATTTTCCTTTTCAAAATGAATACGTCCACCTGGTCCATTCCATCCCTCTTCTTCTTGGACTTTAATTCAGTGATTGATCTTTTTCTCCCCCCAGCATCAATAATATTTTGTTCTCTATTAATCTTTCTTTTCTGCCTTCATACAATCTCAGGTCTTTGTTGCCCCTTTAAGGAAAAGAATGGAGGGGGAGCTTTGCCCAATTTTATTTTTCCTTTAAGCTACCAACTTCTTTGACTCCTTACCTTTACTTATAATCTTGAAAGAGCAGTTTCACTTCTTCTAAAATATTGTAGTAACCCTCTCGGTGGCCTCCAAGTCCAAAGTCTCCCACTTGGGCTCCTCTTACACACTTGCCATCAGATGAATCTTCCCAAAGTAAAGTTCTTATCACCTAACCCTCCTGCCTAAAAACTTCGATGACTCATTTAATATCAAGTTATCTATAGGACTTTCCAGCCTAATATTCAAAGCCCTTCATAACATGTTCTCTCAACTCTGATAGATCTGAACAACTCATTTTTCCCTGAACACTCCCTTGCCACTAGTTTCCTGCGTAATGCCTGTTCCGCAGAATGCCTGTCTTCCTTCAGTTCTTACTATGGAAATTCTGTGTAAAACTTACTAAATGCCTTGAAGTCTCTGTTGATCATCTCTTCCCCTTCCACCAGAGGGCACTCTCCAATCTTTGAATCCCTATCACATCGTGAACGACTATGTGGCCCTTATTATTTGACCTCGTATTATAGCTTTTGAAAGTAGATTGTGAATTCTCTGAAGGCAGAGGCTTACCTATCTGTGGACCTCTCCAGCAGCCATCCAGAGCTGGTAGAGCTAGTAGGTATTGCTTGAATTGATTTATTAAGTTGAGTATTTCTTTTTTTTTTTTTACTTTTTTTTTTTTTTTTGAGACGGAGCCTATATCTGTCGCCCAGGCTGGAGTGCAGTGGTGCGATCTCGACTCACTGCAACCTCGGCCTCCCGGGTTCACTCCATTCTCCTGCCGAGTAGCTGGGACTACAGGCACCTGCCACAACGCCCAGCTAATTTTTTGTGTTTTTGGTAGAGACGGGGTTTCACCGGGTTAGCCAGGATGGTCTCGATCTCCTGATCTTGTGATCCGCCTGCCTCAGCCTCCCAAAGTGCTGGGATTACAGGCGTGAGCCACTGCGCCCGGCCAAATCGAGTATTTCTTGAATTATTTTGATTTAAATTGAAAACAAGAACCTGGACACCTACATCCATGATGAAAAATCTTGAAAAGATAAAGCAGAAAACATGGGGTAGACAGTGGGAGGTGAAGCTGAGAACGTAATTTATGCGTTAGCTTTACAGCAAATCAGAGCACCTGGAGTTCAAAACCTCATTTTTCTGAGTGTCAGTTTTGTTTTTGAAAAACAATCAGTGCATAGCATATTTACTCTTTAATCTCAAAACACTAAGAGTTAAGAAAAAAAAAAAGTGGAACTGGTTGAGTAAAATGATATAAAGTCACCTTATCTGACAAACTGTATCATCTGTTTTGAATGAAGGCCCTACAATTGTTGTGAAAGATGTCATGTTCATCTCCCAATTATGGAGATAAAAAGTAATGAGTTGCAGGAACTTTGCAAACTCTAAAGCACTGCATATAAGTTGACCTTTAAAGTTGAAAAATATTTCTTACAAAATGTAGGTCAATTTATATGCTTACAGACTGCTGTTACCTGGTTGGTAGGTGGTAGCGGTCTCTCAGCTGGCTCTTTAAGGATGAGTGGGTCATGAAATCAGTATCACGACCAAAATCAATACATTCTCAAGGATAAACCCAGTTAAAAAGTTTTAAGTCAACCTGTGTACTAGATTGTAATCAACCTCCATCATATGCATAGTGTTATTAACTCTGTTGGGTATTCAAATGAGACTAAATCGATTAAATATTTACCTGTTTGGGTTGGGTGACTAAAGGTGCTTTTGTTTTATTATTTTTTAGGTCTTAATAGGAAAATGATACTCTTCATTATTTTATCCTTCCTTTTGGGCTCTTTGAATTGATTTCTAAATTGTAAGTTCTTGAAAGCTGAGAAACTGTGCCATATATTTTTGTAAACCCTAGTCCTACCAGGACCTCTTTAGCATTATAATTATTCAGTAGTACCAATAATGATAGTCCTTAATATTTGTTGAGTGCTTACTAAGAGATAGACACTATACTAAGTACTGTATATTCATTATTTCATTTAATTCTCATAGCAACTTTGTGAGTTATTTCAAAGGAAGAAATGAGACTTAAATAATTTGCCTGAAGTCACACATTGCATAGGTGGCTGAGCCAGGTGGTCTGACTCCAGAGCCTATGCTCTTAACCACTACACCATCTTCTTTAATAAATGTCTATTCTCAGTGATGCTAATTAGAACCAAGCTGTGCGCATGGCATATGTGCAGTGACATCCTGTCTATGTTTTTATTGTGTAATATACCCAGGATACTGTAAGCCCACAGCTGGTGTCCATTAATGATAATGGTGTGGGAATTCAAAAATAATTTTCAGAGCATCTTGAGTACAAGACATTACATAATTTTCATTTTTCAGTGATCTTTAAATTCTGGAGCTTAAAAGGGTCTTGTTATTTGGTTACCCAAAATGGTTTTCTTCTTTTTCTGAAAGTTGGATTTGAAATGGAGGTAATATAAGACTACAATGTGCTTTCTGATATTATTTCAGTAGGATTTTTTCACTTTTATTTTTTCTAAGCTTCTCTAAAGGGAGAGGTAGAGGCAACGTGTTTTGTTTTTTGTTTTTTGAGACAGAGTTCGCTCTTGTCACCCAGGTTGGAGTGCAATGGCGAGATCTTGGCTCACCGCACCCTCCGTGTCCCGGGTTCAAGCGATTCTCCTGCCTCAGCCTCCCGAGTACCTGGATTACAGGCATGCGCCACCACAGCCAGCTAATTTTGTATTTTTAGTAGAGACAGGGTTTCTCCATGTTGGTCAGGCTGGTCTCAGGTGATCTGCCCGCCTCAGCCTCCCAAAGTGTTGAGATTACAGGTGTGAGCCACTGCACCTGGCCAGTATATTTCTGTTTTGTTTGAAATTTTATGTTAATTTCCATATTTGTTGGGTTGTGTTTATATTTCTTGAAAAATAACTCCCCAAATACAAAACGAACAAAGATAACAAAATATACTTCCAAACACCAGTTACTCAAAATAAAGAAATGTAAACCTTTTTTCATATTTGCTTTAGAAAATTGCTAAAATTATAAAGTTAAAGTTTCCTGTTTTCTCTTCCCAATTCTATTTTCATTCTTTCCTCCCTGAAGGCAATGACTGTCATAAATTTGGTTGGTAGTCATTCCATGTTTTATGCATATATTACAAAGATATAAATCCATAAACAATGTACAGTATTTTGCGTATTTTAAATTTTACATACATTGTAATATACTATATTAATATTAAGCAACTGTTTTTGAGAGGAAAACAATTAAATCTAATGGAAAATATTCTCTTTCATTAATGTCAGAATCACCAAACACAGACAATAAAATTTACACATAAAATTGAAAATGTCATGAGAGTGTTTACAAATACACACAACTTTGAGCAAAGCTTTACAAATCCTTCATACCATACAAAACAAATGAAAAAATAATGTCAATTCATTTCTGCCCCAAACCTAGTTCTTAAGAGAAAATTTGCAGGAAGAGAGGTATGAATAGTTTCACAGAATACATTTTCAAGAATTTTTTTAAAACTGAAACTGCAATGCCCAGAACAAGATAAACAGTACCCTTAGCAGTTAGCACTGTTAATAAGTCTCAGATACACAAAAATGAAGTTCCAGAGGGCAAAGCATTTAATTACATTCCACAGTGAACACTCTTGTGATTCATATAAAACATAGTTCTCTCCAATTTCTACACAAACTGCTCTTTTCTTAATTTATTTAATTAGTTGAACAATGAAATAAAGTTTTCCTTTTCAGCATTTATCTAAGATGTAGAAATAACAAAGTAGTTGCAATAAAGTGTATGAAATATTTAATAAGAATATATGAACATATAACCAAAACAAATTGTGAAAAAAGATAAAAGACTTTCATCTTCAAACAACCCATTTTTCTAAAATGAAAACAGCTTTCCAATGGGGAAAATATCTGTGGTTGAAATACGACTCTCAAGCAGTACTGAAGTTTTTTGCATTGTCTTTGGAATGAGAAATGATTACTTAACAGAAACTTAAACAGCATATACAAATGTTACATTGAATATTAAGCAACTTTTAAAATATTGCTTTCATATCTAATCTTCAGATCTAGTTCAAACATTGTATTCCATAGTTTGAATATATCACAATTTGTCCCATCTACCATTGCTGGATGTTTGGATGATTTCCATATTTTTTCTTTCATAGATGATTCTTCAGCGGTCATCCCTGTACATATCTTATTGTGTTCCTGTGTTTCAAGAGAAAGAAAAGGATTTTTGCATGACATACTGTAGTAAACAGAGAAGAGGTAAATGGCAGGGCTAACACCCCACAGCCATCTTGAGAGCTGAAGGGATTGTTATTTAAGCCCACTTGTAACACCTTGCTGTATCATACATGCTAGGAAACTCTGCTCCAGGTTTTGTCTTATAAACTTTAATGTTTATATGAATCACCTGGTCATCTTGTTAAAATGCAGATTTTGACTCTGTAGGTCTGGGGATGGGCCTGAGATGCAGTGTTTCTAATATAAGTTCCCACGTGATGCCGATCCTTTGAGTAGCAAGGCTCTAGCTCTGTGCTGCCCAATGCGATAACCACTAGCCACACATGGCTATTGAGCATTTAAAATGAGACTGGTCTGAGTTGAGATATGCTGTAGGTGTAAAATACACATCAGATTTCTGAAGATTTCTTTGGTTTTGAGACAGCATCGCCCTGTGTTGCCCAGGCTGGAGTGCAGTGATGTGATCACAGCTAACTGCAGCCACAGCCTCCTGGGATCAAGTGATCTTTGTGCCTCAGCCTCCAGAGGCGCTGGGACCACAGGTGCATGCCACCACACCTGGCTAATTTTTTTATTTTTTTTAAAAAAATTTTTTGTGGAGACAGGTCTCACCATGTTGCCCAGACTGGTCTTAAACTCTTGAGCTCAAACAATCCTCCCGTCCCGGCCTCCCACAGTGCTGGGATTACAGGTGTGAACACTATGCCCAGCTAAAATGACTTTCAAAGTCATTAAAGTCATAGGAAAATCTTAAAAAGTCATACTGCTATTGATACTGGCAGTGGATTATGCCTAAGTTGACAAATGTAATTTATCATCCATTCACTTTCGAGAGTAAAAGAGGATTTAAAAAATTATTATGTAATTTTTTTGAGTACAGGGACTCTATTGATGGTATGCAACAAAGCAGGGCTCCCTAGGCCCCTCCCTCTTCAGGGAATCTGCATAGAAATTGTTAGGAGGGGAGATTCTCAGTGTGATGGGGGACTGAGTATGGCAGGGACTCCCCCAGCAGCTGAGGTCCTCTTTCTTCCTCTTGTACTCTCACTGGGGCTGTTGGTCTGGGAGTCTTACTCTTTGGAGGCCATGTGGGCCATGAGGTTAACCACCCATTGCTGTAGCCAAATTCATTGTCATACCAGGAAATGAGCTTGATAAAGTGGTGATTGAGAGCAATGCCAGCCCCAGCATCGAAGATATAAGAGTGAGTGTCAACTGTTAAAGTTGGAGACAACTTTGTGCTCAGTGTAGCCCAGGATGCCCTTTAGGGGGCGCTCTGATGCCTGCTTCGTTACCTCCCCTACCTCCACCCACAGTCCCGAGAGGAGTCCCAGGCTGAAGTGCAGTGGTGCAACCTCAGCTCACTGCAACCTCGCCGCCTCCCAGATTCAAGTGATTCTCTTGCCTCAGCCTCCTGAGTAGCTGGGATCACCAGCATGCACCACCACGCCCAGCTAATTTTTATATTTTTAGTAGAGACGGGGTTTCGCCATGTGTCCAGGCTGGTCTTGAACTCCTGACCTCAAGCGATCCACCCATCTCGTCTTCCCAAAGTGCTGGAATTATAGGCATGAGTTTTACTGCACCTAGCCTGTTTCACTACCTTCTTGATGTCGTCACATTTGGCAGGTTTCTCCAGACAGCAGATCAGATGCATGACTGACACAGTGGTGGTGGGGACATGAAAGGCCATGCCAGTGACCTTCCTGTTCAGCTCTGGGATGACCTTACCCACAGGCTTGTCAGTGCCAGTAGATGCAAGGATGATGTTCTTAAAAGTCCCATAGCCATCGTTGCCATAGTTTCCCAGAGGGGCCATCCATGGTCTTCTGGGTGTCAGTAATGGCATGGACTGTGGTCATGAATTCTTCTATGATGCCAAAATTGTCGTGAATGATCTTGGCCAGGGGAATTAAGCAATTGGTGGTACAGGAGGCTTTACTGACAATCTTGAGGCCGTTTTTGTACTTCTCATGGTTCACACCCATTACAAACATGGGGACATCGGCAGAGGGGGCAGAGATGATGACCTTTTTGGCTCCCCCATCTAAATGAGTCCCAGCCTTCTTCATGGTAGTGAAGATACCAGTGGACTCCACGACATAATTAGTGCCAGCGTCACCCCATTTGATTTTGGTGGGATCTCTCTCCTGGAAGGTGGTGATGGGATTTCCATTGATGACAAGTTTCCCATTCTCAGGCTTGATGATGCTGTGGAACTTGCTATGGGTGGAATCATACTAGAACATGTAGTTGAGGTCAATAAAGGGATCATTGATGGCAACAATATCCACTTTGCCAGAGTTAAAAGCAGCCCTGGTGACCAGGTGCCCAGTACAACTAAATTGCTTTACTCTGGCCTTCACCTTCACCATGGTGTCCCAGGGGTGCAGCTGGCCCTGCACAAGAAGATGCTGTTGTCAAACGGGAGGAGCAGAAAGCCTAATTTTCAAAATATTTATTTCTTGACTGAAAAATTGTTTTATACATTGATGACTTTAGACTGTTTTATATTAAAATACATAAATACATGAATAAATTTATGCCAATAAATTTGACAGCCGAAGTGACATTTCTTGAGAGACATAAACAACCAAAGCTCACCCAGGAAGAGAAAGATAACTGGAGTAGCCCTATGTCTTTTAAAGAAATTTAATTAATGGTTTAAAATCTCAAAACCAAAAATAAAACTGTATTCCTAGATAGATTTACTTATACATTTTACTAGTTCTATACAAACTCTTCCTAGCTGGCTTTTTTAAAAAAAGAAGCTGACAAACTGAAATCACGTGGAAATGGAAAGAACGTAGATAGCCAAAACAATTTTGAAAAAGAAAAGGCTAGAGATTTCACTCTCATTGATTTTGAGACTTAATATAAAGCACCAGTAATCAAAATCATATGGTTTAGGCTTAAGGATAGATATATTCATCAGTGAAACAGAATAGAGTACAGAAATGGACTCACATGTATACAGTCAATTGATTTTTTTTTTTTAACAAAAATACCAAGGAAAAATTAGATATCCATGTACAATAACCTCAACCTTTACCATACTTCACCATACTCCTTATATTAAAAAAAAATTACAGTAGTCCCTCTGTATATGGGCGGATTCCAGGACCCCTTGAGGGTACCAAAATCCCTTATATAAATGGTAAAGTATTTGCATGTAACCATATACTTTTTTTCCCATATACTTTTGTTGCCGAGGCTGGGGTACAGTGGTGCAATCTTGGCTCACTGCACCCTCTGCCTCCCGGGTTCAAGCAGTTCTCTGCCTCAGCCTCCCGAGTAGCTGGGATTATAGGCGCCCACCACCATGCCTGGCTAATTTTTGTAGTTTTAGCAGAGACAGGGTTTCACCATGTTGGCCAGGCTGGTTTCGAACTCTTGGACTCAAGTGATCTGCCTGTCTTGGTCTCCCAATGTGCTGGGATTACAGGCATGAGCCACAGCGCCCAGCCTGTAGCTACTAACTTTTGAAGTAATACTGATACTTCTTCAAAAAGACTGTGTCTTCTAGTTTTAATATTGAAAGTAGCATCTCTGTGGTCCCTATGGTGGATACAATATTTTGTGTGGTGTACATATTCATAATCAACTTACTTGAGAAGGAAATTTGGGACTTAAATTTTTATTAAACATGAACTTTTTAAAGTTTATTGCTGCCAGAAATGTTTGTTGCAAAGTAAAAAGGCATCACCAAACAAGAAAATAAAGTCTTTATTTACATCAGGAAAATAAATGATAAAATCACTGTGAAAGAGCATACAGACTACTGTCTAAATGTGTTGCAGCAAGGCTACTCAGATTGTATTTCCTGCACATGTATCTAACCTGTGATTTCTCATATTTCCCACTGACCTCACTATCTGGCAGCCTAGCAGCTTTGTGCATCTCACAAAAGACATGGTCAGGAAGAATGAACTGTCCCTAGCCACTCGTGTATCGGTACAATTCATTTGTTCAGCAAGCATGTGCATGCCATCTTTGAAAGAGAGGTATTACGTCCGGTATCAGAAAATGGTGGGGGAAAGTGACTGCTGGCAGTATTTCAGATGTACCACCATATGGAAGATGTTAATGCATCTCACCATTAGATAAGACCATGACAAAGGCTGGAAATTTAAAGCAGAGATCCTGCAACATTCATAACCACCCGCCCCAGCTTATTTTAATGCAACGAGTAATAATAATTTTTGAAAAGTTAACATTCTGATTCAAATCTCAAATGTCAAACTTTATGGACTTCCCTGACAGCAGCAGGTAAATTGGATTGGACTGGCATAACAGGCTGGAATGAGTAGTTACACATTTATGGCCTATATCAGAAGCTCTAAAGAATTCAAAGTATAAAGGGTAATAATAATAGTCCAGCCAAAGGGCCAGACTAATAGTGAGAGACCACTGGCCACCCTTTACTGCTAAAAAGCAGTAATCTTGGTGAAGCTTGGGAGAACCCCACGCTTTTCTTTAGGACTGAGGCTGTGAGAGCATCCATGGGCATTACAGTTTGTCTACTTTAAGCCCAGACTGAAACCACAATCTCTTTCAAATGCATTGAGACTTGTCCCAGAAATCTGCCCCTAGATTTTGACTGTGAAGGAGTCAGAGTTAAGTCACTATGATATTCAGAAAAGCTGGAATGTCTAAGTTGTGGGAAGTGAGAGAAAAGAGAATATAATGATAAAATTGCATTATAAATCCCATGGAGTAGGGAGTCAGGAAGGACATAGGATTTCCCCATTGATGTATCTTTGTGTCAAGAGCTGAAAAATGTGAGAGGATACTGCCTTACTCTTCTGAGCTAATCAAAAGCAGCAGCAAGTACACAGTGAAATAAGATTTAGTTGTTAAGTGGTAGGGAAGAGTGTTATAGTTTGAAAGTTTATGTTGTGTACTAGACATTATGTCTAAGTACTGTGGAGGATAGAAAAATATGAAACAGTTTCTTCCTGTTCACTGAGCCTATATATTTTTAAGGAATATAAAATGTTTGCAGACAGGGGCCTGTCTCAGTTCCTCTGTTAGAGCTCAAGCCCTTAATCCAACTACTCTCAGATTCAGATTTGAAGAATAAGATAGTGTGCCAGGGATTTTTTCCTTTTTCATTATTTTATGTAATTAAGTGGCTTCTCACCTTTTCTTTTTTGTAGGTAGTCCTCATAGAATTCTCATTTCTGTCTTTTAGCTGCCCTCTTGTTCCATTATGGAATGAAATTTCTGTTGTCCTAGGTCATCAGTGCATAAGCCATTTGGGGACTTAAAAAAAGTGTGCTATATAGTTGAGGATTTTATTATTTCTGCCCCAAATATTTTGACTTTAATTTTGAAGGGAATATTTCTAAGATGTACCTTTTTAAACAGAGAATGTTTATCTTTATTCTTGATTCAAGGTCATGTTTAGGAATGTCAGTGTTCTGTGTTGTAGATATATATGGTGCAGGGCATGAAGCTGAATGATTTAATTTGTCACTGTAGAGCTCGGCACTGTCACAGCCTCTTCTCCCCTGGGCCCTTGAACTGCCTTGGTTGTCAGACTTCTGGGTATCCTCCTAGAGTAGATACTAAGGAGCATGTCCTTAGGCACTCTTTGCATGCTGTCTTCCCTCGCTGCCTTCAAGGGCTGCTTATGAGCTGGTAACTCTTTGTCGGATTAGGCTGTAGAATGAGTTTCTTTTCTCCCTCTTTTGTAACTGGCTTTCTTATGTGTCAGTGTCTGCTACTTGCAACCTTGCTGCCTACTCTGTCATCATTTCGAACCTCTGCTTCTGCTTCTAGTCTCTGTTCTATCTGACAGCTCTCTCCTTCTTGTCTTCTCTTTCTCCTTTGTGTCGTAGACATTGTCAGCAAATTGGAAGAAGGCTTTTCCTACAAATAGCCAGTGCAGCTCTTTAGCACTTTCAGCTATTTTTGTTGCCAGGTGTTCAGGGACTTGATCTGAAACTTAAATACTATTTTTTTAAAGGTGTTTCTGAATTTGAAACCAGGGATTTGTCCAGAAACCTGTCTCTACATAAATGAAGTTTCACTTTACCTCTTATAAAATACAGTGATCCTGGTTGGGCGCAGTGGCTCACACCTGTAATCCTAGCACTTTGGGAGGCCGAGGCAGGTGGATCACGAGGTCAGGAGATCGAGACCATTCTGGCTAACATGGTGAAACCCCATCTCTACTAAAAATACAAAAAAAAAAATTAGCTGGGCATGGTGACGTGTGCCTGTAGTCCCAACTACTGAGGAGGCTGAGGCAGGAGAATCATTTGAACCCAGGAGGCAGAGGTTGCAGTGAACCAAGATCGCACCACTGCACTCCAGTCTGGGTAAAAGAACGAAACTCCATGAGAGAGAGAGAGAGAGAGAGAGAGAGAGAGAGAGAGAGAGAGAAACCCATACTAAGAATATCTCTTGTTTTAAATAAGAGTAGAATAATTTAGTTTTTGTATTTATTATCCAGCCTATTGGCTTGATATTCTCAGATGCTTAAGGCCCAGAAAAATTCCAGTTCTTCTATGAAGGCTTTCTTTACCCTTCTAGAACCTATGCAGACTCTATCATAGCATTTATTCACCTGGCCTTGAAATGTGCATGTTCTCTCCCTTAAAGACTCTTTGAAATCGAGGAGGGAGTGGGAATCTATTTGTATCATCTTATATTTCCCTCTTTACTACAGCTCTTAAGACAATACCTTGTATATAATAGCTTTCTCCAAAATGTTCTGTTGAGTTGGATAATCTGCTCACTCCCAGGTCCCTTCTGTAGTTTGTGATTGATGCTAGTTGAGGGTTCTTCCCACCAAATGTGTCATCTTGCATTTGCTTACATTAAAACTTCTCTGCCAGTTGCACAGGTTTCTAAGTTTTTCCTGTTGTCTGTCCCCAAAGATCCTGGCTCTTTGCTGCTTGGGGAAATTTGGTGTCAAACAGAAATAAATAAAGTTACTGTACGCTTCCCCTTCCAGAGTCATTTAAAAGATAAAATCTTTAAAAATGCTCTGTTCTTACAGAAAAATGTCTATTTGTTCCTCACATATTTTTGCCTCTGAGCCAGTTCACTCCCCACAATAAAACAGCCCCATTACTTTTAAAAAGAGCTTTATTGAGATATAATTTACACATAATTTATCTATTTAAAGTACATAATTCAGTGGCTTTAAGTTTATTGACAGAGTTGTACAACCATTACCACAATATAATTTTAGAACATTTTCATGACCCCCAAAAGAAACCTCATGCCCCTTAGCAGTCTGTCCACAGTTCCCCAGCTTCCGATCTGAGGCAAACCACAAATCTACTTTCTGTCTCTATAGACTTGCCAGTGCTGGACATTTCATATAAACAAAATTATACCTACCATGTGTGGTCTTTTGTGACTGGCTTCCTTCACTTGATACTGCTTGATATTCGGTTTTTAAAAATATTCTTGTATTTGTAACTTCTCCTCAGAACAGATGTGGTCTTATACTTCTGTGGCCTGGTTTTATTGGATTTGTGAGATTTGGTTAAGTTGCAGAATATACTGTTACACATCAGATAACATTGGCTGCTGATGATAATGAAAATGGCCCTGTTTCAGAGCTAAGATTAGGTTATAGATGTATTTCATAAAGCTGATCCAAACTATGGATGTGGTCAAATGAATTGGGATATATAGGACTCCATGGTTTTCACACTGACCCATTTTGCAATGGGTTGTTTGAGGCTTTGAGGTTTTTAATTCCTAAGGATCATAAAGCACTGGAACTGGAAGGGACCCAGCAGTCATGAAGCTTAGTCCCTCTTCTCTAACTCCTATCCCATTTTACAGAATTCAGAATGTTCATTGTTCAATATCAAATAGCTAATTAATAACAGAACCAATTATAGCCAGATTAGAAGTAATGTGTGTCAATTTGTAATCCAAGGTTCTTTACTTCTTTTTGGATTTTGTTGCTATTGTATCCTGGGTTCTCCAGAAACAAGAGACTGACTGGAAATTAAGTGAAGCTTTATTTGGCGGTACAATTTCAGAACAGTAAGAGTGAAGGAAAAGACATGAGAAGCGAGAAGCTCTGAGAAGCAAAGCAAGGTGATTAGATTGCCATGTTAGTAATTGTGTCATGATGATCCTCAAAGAGACACAGCTGGTTATTCAGCAAGTACATGTGCTTGACCATGTGCAATATCTCCAGATAGAATAGATAGAACAGTTCATGAGAGCAAAGAGGGAGAGGGAATTTATCTGCCCATCTCCTCTCTGGCTGCTGTTTCCCATTATCAAAGGTCAGTCTTTGGAGAGTTAACTCACAGTTCTGAGTGGTGTCATCCTGCCCTTCCACTTGGAAAGCCAGATTCCATGCCCTGGTGAAGGATTTCATCCAAGTTTGGAAGTAGTAGGAGAATCCAGAAGCTCCGGGTATGTAGTTAATTTGTAGTCAATAGGGAGGATCTCCTCCACCCCCTATAATGTCCCTGGTTGTCCTCAGGGATGCTGAGGCAATGGTGTGGAGGGAAACTGAGAAGGTGTTTAAGGGACAGTGAGACAATGTTGTGGAGGAGAACCGAGGTAGTGTCTGATACACTTCCCAACAGGGTGTTCTTCCTAGCCTAGGTTTCTGAAGTCATCTTTTATGAGCAAGATGACCCCTTTAGCTAGTGTAATTGAAGGAATTACTTAAATTGGCAATCATGTTTTTTTTCTAAGGAGACATTTTTTCACACTGCCATGGCTGACGCTCTTTAGAGTATTGAAACATGTAACTAAAACTGTCATTAGGAAACTTGTTCTCTTGGCCATCTCTCTTTTCTAGAAAAAAGAAAACACCTGGAAAGGCTTTGCAGAATTATAATTGCTTGGTACCTGGGTTTCTGTGTAGGTTGCCCCACATGTGGAGATTTCCTCAGTCAATTCAATTCTTATTCTTCTTTCCAGATGAACTGACTAGCCTATATTGAGATTTCTCCTGGTCTGACTACTTAGAGTTTATTGTCACTATATTTGCCCTACCCTCTTTCATTTAAATATTACTTCGGATTTTTCTATCCTGATTTGATTATATGCTAGTTTTCCTCCTGGAGATCTGTAATTTTTGGGAATCCCCCCACTGCCTTGAATTTTAAATGCTTGTTGACTACCTAAATATAAGCTGGAGTATTTGTTCTAGGCCAAGTTGTCAGAAAGAATTTGGGCAGTGGACAAAGAAGTAATTAAAGCTTTAAGTTCTTCAGCGAATAACTGCAAATGAAAATGTTAAAGTTAGTTGTTTCGAAAGGTTTGGAGATGAGAGAGAATCATATGTTGATTAATGAATAAGAGAGGAGGTTATTTCAATTTGGGGACAAATGGGAAGAAATACCAGGATAAGGAGGTAAAATGGTGGTTAGAAAATACCTGGTATAGAAAATGAAGAAGATCAGGCAAAGAAAGGAAGATTTATAATCATGACATTTATAGAATTAGAGAATCGTCAGAGCTTGAGGAGGCCTTAGAAATAATTTAGCTTAATCCAGTTAATGTATAGCTGAAGAAACTGAGGCTGAAAGAGGTTAAGTGACTTAAGGTCACACAATAGCTAAGATCAGAGCCCAAGATTTGAACTGAGGCCTTTGGATTGTAGATGGTTGTTCCACTGTACCACAGAGTACCACAGCTACTTTAAGAATGTTTCATATTTCCTTTCCTGAAGAATTGTTTTTGCTATTTGGTGGCTTTTTCATAGCAATATTTGATAAAATTTAAAGGACTTGATTTTTAATTTATTTTTAATGTTTTAAAATGCATTGCATATTAAAGCTTGTAGTGTGTATAGTGACTTTACGTTGACAGTATAGTGTCAGTTACAGGGCTTCAGCAAGCAAATGAGATCCTCTTAGTAGCTGAGGATAGTGCTAATCATTTAATAAAAGCACTTTAGTGGTTGCTTTTGTCATAAAAACATAGACCACTATCTAAACTCAAATCAAGTTATAAAAGACTCCAGTGTTTTTCTGGAGTCCAAATAATTGTTTTCGTGTTTGATCCTTCTACAGTGCTACTACTAGTCTATAAGGTGCCAGAGTCTTTACTCCTGGGCCAAGTAAAAAAATAAAATAAGACACAAACAACTTCCACCCCAGCTACCCACCCTAGCTCCTGGTCACAAAGCTTTGTGAGAGAAGCAGGGCTGCATTTCAGATCCCATAGCCAGGTGCCTTTGAGCAGTGCACAAACTGTGCAATTTTGTTTTGAGACAGAGTCTTGCTCTGTCACCCAGGCTGGAGTGCAATGGTGAGATCTCAGCTCACTGCAACCCCCGTATCCCGGGTTCAAGAAATTCTTCTGCCTCAGTCTCCTGAGTAGCTGGGATCACAGGCGTGCGCCACCACACCCGACTAATTTTCGTATTTTTAGTAGAGACAGGGTTTCACCATGTTGGTCAGGCTGGTCTCAAACTCCTGACCTCGTAATCTGCCCACCTCGGTCTCCCAAAGTGCTGGGATTACAGGTGTGAGCCACCGTGCCCAGCCAGCTCCACTCTTTTGGAAGCAGATCCTTGTGTACCTTTCATCCTTGTGATTCTGGTATTACCCTTTTGAAAACTGACATATCACTCACAGTTTTATCCTAAAGAGTTTACATATGATTAAAATATGGGTAGAATCTAATTAGAGGATTATTAATATATTCTCCAAAGAATAGAAATCAGTTATAATTCTATAGAATTATTATAGCTAGAATAATTCTATTCTTTGGCGGACAACCCCTATGAAAATAGCATTCAGTTGATGGTTACAATCTGTTAAACAATTATTTGTATTAGATGTTTTTGCATTCACTCAAGGGTCAGTTTCTATAATGAAGATGTTATTTGTCATGGAATTAGTTAATGTATATTTGAAGGGACTGTGGTAAAATCTGGCAGGCTGGGGATTTTTATGGTTGTAAAGAGTTGTTCCAAATGGCTCTGGAGAGCGGACAATTGCAGGGAAGATAAGAGGTTGGGATGAAAACTACTCCCACACCCTGATGCTTTCTTCCCTCAATGCCTCATTTTCACCTGTGAGTCAATGATTAGGAAAATGAAATAACATTAAAACAACACTGTTTTTCATGTTATTAGTAGCTGTTAATCTTTTACTATAACTGCCAGAGATTTTGTGTTTTAAAAGACATAAATGATCAGTATACATTATGTCAAGTGGTTGAACATGAGAAGGCAAACAACCATAGATATACTCCATGGGAGTGTTTTTTATAAAATGCACAATTTTAATGCTTTAAAGGTTGCTTTCACACATATGATGATGTTTAATCCTGACTATAATTCTACGAAATGGAAATTATTAATCTCATTTTGTGAATAACTTGACTTACTCAGTGCCCCTTCTTTTCATATTCTGAATTCTTTCCTAAACTATCTTATCAGTGCCTATGACTTCAGTTATCATCTATAAAATTAGTAAGTATATCAAATCTATATTTCTCACCCTGAGCTTCAGATTTTTATATCTAATGGTCTTTTTAGCCTCTCCATTTGTATATTTCAGAACAAACTGAGCTTGTGGACTTCCCTATCAAACCTGGTCCTCTTCCAATGTTTTCTTTATTAATGAATGACATCATCCATCATCCATCTGATTGTGCAAAACTAGAAACCTAGGTCTTGCCTTAAGCCATCCTTATTCTTGTCTCATATCCAGTATGTCACAGAGTCTTCTCAATTTTGCTTCCTACATAACTCAAATCTGTCTGCTTTTGCCCATCTCTACTGTCGCTGCTCCCATCCAAGCTCTCTAGCATCATCTTTTTCTGCTATTCCAATAAAAATACTAGTATTTGGGCTTTTCACCCACTCACATTCATTCTCCACACAGCAACCAGAATGATCCTTGCAAAACACTAATTTCAAGATGTCACTACCCATCCCACCCTCCTTAAAACTCTAATGAACTTTACTTCAAGAACTTCCCATTGCTCTTAAAATAAAGACCAAATCTTTACCATGACTGGCAAGGACTACTGTGGTTGCTTTCCTTCCATGTTCATCTTTTGCCAGTATCCCCCTAACTTTCTCAGCTTTTTAATGTACCACGTTCTCTCCTGCTACAAACTTTTCCCTTCCCCTGGTTTGAAGTTGTTTTCCTGCTCAAAGTTAGTTACCTCTTATTCCATCTGATTTTAGCTTCCTCTGAGAAGCCTTCCCTGACTCCTAATCCATGACAGATCTAGTCTCCCTGCAGTATTCTCTCATAATACCATCTACCTCTTCTTTGTAACACTTAGCACAGTTACACTGTTGTAATTATTTGTGTGATATTTTAAAAATAGCATGCATCTCTCTTACCAGACCATGAATTCCCTCATGGCAGGGAGTGTCTCATTTTATGTCCTGTTATGTCCCCATCACCTAGGATACTACCCAGCACATACTAGACCCTCAGTATACATTTGTGAATGAATGAATGAATGAATGAATTCAATATTCTCTAAGGCCCTTTCTGCCTCTAACATTCTATGATTCTATAAGGGACAGAGAATTATACCACTAGATAAGTATTAAATGGAGTGTAATTGTTCACTGTGTTTAAGAAATGGTCAGCCGGGCGCAGTGGCTCACGCCTGTAATCCCAGCACTTTGGGAGGCCGAGACGGGCAGATCACGAGGTCAGGAGATCGAGACCATCCTGGCTAACACAGTGAAACCCCATCTCTACTAAAAATACAAAAAAATTAGCTGGGCGAGGTGGCGGGTGCCTGTAGTCCCAGCTACTAGGGAGACTGAGGCAGGAGAATGGCGTGAACCCGGGAGGCGGAGCTTGCAGTGAGCATAGATTGCGCCACTGCATTCCAGCCTGGGCGACAGAGCAAGACCCCGTCTAAAAAAGAAAAGAAAAGAAAAGAAAAAAAGAAATGGTCATGGTGTCTTTTGTTGGGACTAAAACTGATACATTAGAGTGGGGCTTCCCAAAATCAGTGAAAGGACTCTAATATTGTTCCTAGGCACTATCTCAGGGCATCCTGAGCAATATTTTGATTCTGGAAGTGGAAACAAATGTTATGTAAAAAGAAGTGGCTGCGGAAGCAATAATACCCAACTAGTAACAAGTATACCTTGCACTCAGCTCTTAGATTCGAATACCATTCTCAGGTAAAGGAATGAAGGATCCTTAGAGAAATGGCTGATTCTAGGATGGGGACAGGAAATATACAATATAGGCCTGAAGCATCTTATAGTGCCAGACAGTAAGTGCTCAAAAGAAACACAATGGTTGCGTATGTTAAAGGGACACAGGATCCAACTGAAAGAGCTCCCAATGGTCAATGCTAGAAAAATTTGAGCAACAAAATAAAGTAGTATTGCATTGTAACCCAAAGTATAAAATTGATATATGTAAGTCCATACTGATATAAATAAAAGCCTGAATAAATTGGAGAGAATAGAAAAAGCTGTAATAACAGGGAGAATAGACAAATCTCCCATGAAGAAAAATTCAAAATCATATATGTAACTACTTTGTTCTCAAGGAGGTGGAGCACAACTCCTTACTCCTTTAGTGTAGACTGTATGTAGTGACTTACTTCCAAAGAATAGAGTATGTAAAGAGGCAAAAGAAAAAAAAGAGTTAACTTTACAGTGGAAAATTCTGACAGACACTGCCTTAGCCAGGCAATGAAGATCAGCATTAACAGTGATAAATGTTCATAGTATTACCCTTGATATGATGTGATAAAAATGGCACTTTATCTCTGTAGTTCTTCCTCCCTGTAAGTTCTTGCTCCTCGTAAAAACTTATAAGCTCAGTTAATCATGAGGAAAACATCAGACAAATCCCCACTGAGAGACATTCTATGAAATACTTGACTAATACTCCTCGAAACTGTCAAGATCATAAAAAAAAAAACAAGGAAAATCTAAAAAACAGTAACAGCCAAGAGGAGCCTAAGGAGATATGACTACAAAATATATTGTGAGATCCTAGAATAGAAAAAGAGCATTAGGTTAGAACTAAGGAAATGTGAATAAAGTATGGATTTTATTTTATAATAATAATATTGGTTATTGTCACAAATGTGCTGTACTAATGTAAGATGTTAATAGGAAAGGAAACTGGATATCAGATATATTGGAAGTCTGTACTATGTTTACAACTGTCAATCTTTAAAACTGTAATATCTTTAAAACTGTTCTTAAGTAAAAATTATTTAAATGTTTTTTTAAAAAATGACTGGGCTGGGTGCGGTGGCTCATGCCTGTAGTCCTAGCACTTTGGGAGACTGAGGGGGGCAGATCACATGAGGTCAGGAGTTGAAGACCAGCCTAGCCAACATGGCAAAACCCTGTCTCTACTAAAAATACAAAAATTAGCTGAGTGTGGTGGTGCACACCTGTAATCCCAGCTACCAGGGTGGTGGAGGCAGGAGAGTCACTTAAATCTGTGAGGCAGAGGTTGCAGTGAGCTGAGATTACGCCACTGCACTCCAGCCTGGGCGACAGAGCGAGACTGTCTCAAAAAAGAAAAAAAGGCCAGTGTGCCTCACACCTGTAATTTGGGAGGCTGAAGCATGAGGATCACTTGAACCCGGGAGTTCAAAACCAGGCTGGACAACATAGCAACACATCTCTACCAAAAAAAAAAAAAAAAACTAGCAGCCAGGCATGGTGGCATGTGCCTGTAGTCCCCAGCTACTCGGGAGGCCGAGGTAGGAGGATAGCTTGAGCTCAGGAAGTTGAGGCTGCAAAGAGCCATGGTCACACCACTGCACTCCAGCCTGGCCGGCAGAGTGAGACTTTATCTCAAAACAAAAAAGAAAAAGAAAAATACTCTTTAGTTATCAGATACTCCTCAAGTATAACTTCTCTATCATTTTTTTCTTTCTAGTGTTTTGAATTTTATTACTTGAGCTGAAATATTCTAAAGATGTAACCACTCTCTTTTTTGCACACTGCTTAAGATGAGAAGAAATCATTTATATGGAAACTAGAATAGCTGATATTCCAGACTAAAGTAATAAGCTTCTGCATTAATAATTCATAGATGTAATTTTTGTGAAAGATATGGTTTATTCTAATCTTCTGGTGTTCCTAAATTTGATTTTTTTAAAGTTTATTCACTAAACTAAAATTTACTGTGGTCATATTCAGGGTGATATAGGGGTCAGGAAGGTTACTTGTACACAGATCCTGCCCACAAGAAGATTATTGTTTAGTGCTGGAGACAAGACATGTTTATAAGCAACTAAATCATAAAGTAGAGGTCTGTAACTTTCCAATGAAGATGTTGATAAAATACTATCCGAAATCAGTAATGGAAGAGATTATTCCCAATTGGAGAGCTCCGGGAAGGTTTCATAGAGGAATTAGTAGGTTGACCTAGACTTGAATAATTTCAGATTCCTCTAAGTCAAGAGTTATATATTACTGATACATGTACTTCCAGCACATAGTAGGTATTAAATAACATTTGTTGAATGACTGAAGGATTTTAAATGCAAATGGAGATGAGAGAAAGGACAAGGAAAGATATTCTAGTTCTACCTATTGCTTCTAACAATGTTGTATAAAACAAACATCTATTCTTTTTTTCTTATTGATTCCTCATTTGATAAATGAGTTAATTTGATTATGTCACTTTCAATTTTTATATCTCAACAAATACATGATTTATAAATATATTGTTTGCAAAGGCTTTTTATGGTTACTTTTTGATGGCTGGAATATGGAATGAAGGAGCAAAGCCAGCCCTTTATTCACTAGGGTTACTCTGTTTTTTAAGAAGCCCACTGTCCAGCTTAAGGTTTATTTGGGTTACTTATACTTTTGTGTGCCTTATTTCTTTAAGCTACTTTGAAGCTTGTGGAAGTATCTGTCAGGTGATGGTACAGATTCCAGGAGAAGTAAAACTCAATCAAATGAGTGGTCTACTTCTTAACAACTGGTTAGAGTTCTGGTTTGGGAGCTTAAAACTATGTTTGAAATAAAGATTGCATATCATCTGTGGATTTCAGTTGTATAGGCTATCTCCCTCATTTCTATGGATAATTAAGACATGGCTGATAGCACATGCCAGCCATTTTTAGGAGGGTTTCCCTGTTGGTTGCACTATTGTAGTTTGTTTTTAAATTGACCCAACTTTTAAATCTATAGGCAATAACAACAATGCATGCTGCCTTTCCCCCAAGAACTACAAAGTGGCTTAGCAGTGAATTTCTAGGTATATGATTATATTCAAAATTAGTGTAGATATGAGATCAAAATCGTAGTGAGCCTGGGCATGGTGGCTCACACCTGTAATTCCAGCACTTTGGGAGGCTGAGGCAGCAGATTACTTGAGCCTAGGAGTTCAAGACCAGCCTGGCCAACCTGGCGAAACTCTGTCTCTACTAAAAATACAAAAATTAGCCAGGAAAGGTAGTGAACACCTGTAATCCCAGCTGCTTGGGAGGTTGAGGCGCAAGAATCACTTGAACCTGGGAGAAGGAGGTTGCCATGAGCCGAGATCACACCACTGCACTCCAGCCTGGGAAACAGAGTGAGATTCTTCTCAAAAAAACCCCAAAATAGATAAGTTGGACTTCATCAAAATAAAAAACTTTGTGCTGCAAATGTCACCTAGAAAGTAAAAAGACAACCCACAAAATGGGAGAAAATATTTGCAAATCATGTAACTGATAAGGGACTCATATCCAGAATACATGAAGAACTCTTACAACTCAATAATGAAAATATAGCCCAATAACAAAAGGACAAAGGATATGAATAGACGTGTCTCCAAACAAGATACAAAAATGGACAATAAGCACATGAAAAGATGCTCCACATCATTAGTCATAGGGAAAATTAAAATAAAATCAAAACGACAGTGAGATATCACCTCATACCCATTAGGATGGGTGTAATTAAATGGATAGACAAACCTTGCTTGGGAGGATGTGGAGAAAGTAGAACTCTCCTATACTGCTGGTAAGAATAGAAAATGGTATAGCCACTTTGGAAAACAGTTTGGCAGTTTCTCAATAAGTTAAACTCTGTGTTTATAGAGTTACCATGTGACCCAGCAATACCACTCCTAAGTTGGCAACCGAGAGAATTGAAAATAGATGTCCACACACAAATTTGCTAATGAATGTTCATAGCAACATTTTTCATAGTAGCTTGAAAGTGGAAACAACCCAAATGGCTATCCACTGAGAAAAGGATAAACAAAACATGGTATATCCATGTAATAGAATATGATTTTGCAATAAAAAGAAAGTACTGATATATACTACAACATAGATGAAACTTGAAAAAGTTATGGTAAAACCCAAAGGGCCACAAGTCATATGATTCCCTTTTTATAAAATGTCCAGAATAGGCAAACCATTAGAGACAAAAAATAGATTAGTGGTTGCCAGGCTCTGGTAGGGATTAGGAAAGGTGTTGGCAGGAATGAGAATTAGCTGCTAATGGATACGGGGTTTCTTTTAGGAGGGACAAAAATATTCTAAAATTAGATTGCTGTAAACATATCAAAAATCAGGGAATCGTGTACTTTAAATGGTGAATTTTATGATAGGTAAAGTATATCTCAATAAATCCATTTTTAAAAAAGAATTGTCATAGATGTTTGTATTATAAAATTTATTGATCTTTATGATAGGGAAAGGGTCACCCCATCAACACATAACATTTAAAACTTTCCACGGGCCTAGGAACATTAAGCTAAAGGACAAATCAGACAGCAGGCCAGAGGGCACCCATGTCTGGCCTAGTAATTGGTCAGAGGAAGTTTAAACAGTTTTTCTTTGCCTTTTCTTTTTTTTTTTTTTTTTTGAAACAGGGTCTTGCTCTGTCGTCCAGGCTGGAGTGTAGTGGCGCAATCTCGGCTCACTGCAATCTCTGCCTCCTGGGTTTAAGTGATTCTCCTGCCTCAGCCTCCCACATAGCTGGGATTACAGGAGCCTACCACCACACCTGGCTAATTTTTTTGTATTTTTAGTAGACGGGGTTTCACCATGTTGGCCAGGGTGGTTTTGAACTCCTGACTTCAAGTGATCTGCCTGCCTTGGCCTCCCGAAGTGCTAGGATTACAGGCATGAGCCACTGTGTCCGGCCTTAAACAGTTGTTTCATTGACTAACAGTTGGATTGTTTCCTAAGAGGATATCCTCACAGTAAAGATGACACTGGCATGCTAGACATCTATAGCAAAATCTGAATTAATATCTTCTAAAAATGGTTCCAGTTGATATTCAGTGTAGAAAGGTTATAGGATAATCTTTTCTTAGGCTACATGGATGTCTAGTTTTTGATATTTTCAAATTAAGGGAAATTGAACTTGGCTAGCCTTATATAACTTCCAAATGTATTACATTATGTATTGTAGTGTTTCCAAGAATTTGCAAACACTAAAATATTAAAAGGTTAGGAACTGCTTAGAAAAACTATAGTGCCCATTGCTATTCTTGGAAAAGTAATTACACCAACATTGTATTTTAATTCCAGAGCCAAAAAAATGTGTGTCAGAGTCAGCTAGCAAACACCAGGAAAGCTGCTATGAAGGAAGATTGGAAATTTAAATTCATATTAGCCTCTTGAGCCAGTATTTTTGTGCATGGCCCATTGTACTTTTCTATTTGCCTTGAGTTGGCATTGGTAGTTAGACACTGAATAAACCTTAAAGACATAAATGAATGTGCATATGGGTATGGAAATGTGTAAGGATATGGAAGTGTCCTTGGTGCAATAAAGCTTATAATGCATTTTCTGTCATTTGTCATCAAAATTATTTTTTCACTATGTGTGGCTTGTCTACTTCCATTCTTGCTGTGAGGTATTTGTAGCTACTTATTAATTCCCGTTTTTATTTTTTCTTGAGTTCTCTCCTACTTGTTCCTTATTCAGGGTTAAATTTAAAATGTTCCAATCTTTTTCTTTGGGGAATATTTAAGAACAGAAGACTGTGACATCACTCCATCTTCTTCAATGAAAGGAGAACCTCATTCATTCATTCATTCTGGAATGAATTATTATGTACTCTATGCAAGGTATTATGCTAGGTGTTGGGTGTTTCTAAATTAATCAAGGAGATGACTGCAGAGCTGAGTTCTGAGGTACTGTTTAAAGTAACATTTCGGTGCTATGCATAATGATAGCAGCAAAGAGACTATGCAATTGTAGGTCAGAAGAAACAAAATAATTCCACTGAACTATCTGTGACAGAGTGACAAATGACAACAGACCTTGTTCAAGCCTTGATCATGAGCTGAAGGAATAACTGCATTTCCTATTAGTCAGATAGTGCTTTGACCTGATATTAAAGTCATCTGTTCTCATATTTAGGGTACAACAGCATTGTATTCACTTATCAAAGAGAATGGGTGACAAATCCTACATTTCTTCTTTCTACTCTTCTCCATCTGACCTTTCCTTACACTCTGAATGCCGTTTCTAACCACGCCTATCATTTTGTTTCTCCTCCTCCTATATTACTGTACTGTCTGTTGAAGAACAGTCTTTATTACTAGTTTTATTGTCACTGATATTTCTTAATAAATCATCTGATCTTCCATGTTGAATTTAAAGGATATACATGCATATACAAATATGTACATAAGCGTAGTAAACTTTTCCACTTTCCGCTGTTTTTGCTTTTTTTCATTGATTATCATTGATGTGGGTTGATCAGCCTTTTGGTATGAATCATTTAAGCGTAGTCAAGATACTCCAGAGAGGGAAAGTGAATGTCAGAACTTACTAGCTATTTCTCTTTTGTTAGAAAAGACAGCATGACAGGAAAATGAGTCCTTGCCATAAGTGCCATGTTCAAAAATCTAAGGTTAAATTGGAAAATATCTGGGATAAATGATGGAATTTGCTAATTATTTACTTCCTGGACACATCTGACTGGATAATCCAAGATAAACTGAATTTGACCTAATTGAATTTTGTAAATGATTGAATAAGACTATACTTTACACTGAACTGAACATTTAGTTGTTTTTTTTTTCCCACTAACTCGTGAGTGTAGGAAGGAGAGTCAGATTAGTTCTAAATGAAATGAAGAAATTTTATTTTTTTCTCCACATCTGAGTTATAGTGTGAGTTATGTGTCACAGTTTTATTTATGGGGAACTGAGAGGATGTATAGTCTTTAAAGCAGTCTGGGACAGAAAACCTAGAGAGGAAATGAACATAGAACATGTCGTATTAGGGAAACAGAGGGAATGAGAATTTTTTTTTAATACTTTAAGTTCCGGGGTACATGTGTAGAACGTGGAGGTTTGTTACATAGGTATACATGTGCCATGGTGGTTTGCTGCACCCATCAACCAGTCATTTACATTAGATATTTCTCCTAATGCTATCTCTCCCCTAGCCCCCAACTCCCCAACAGGCCCTGGTGTGTGATGTTCCCATCCCCTGTGTCCATGTGTTCTCATTGTTCAGCTCCCACTTATGAGTGAGAATGTAGGGTGTTTGATTTTCTGTTCTTGTGTTAGTTTGCTGAGAATGATGGTTTCCAGCTTCATTCATGTCCCTGCAAAGAACATGAACTCATCCTTTTTATGGCTGCATAGTATTCCATGGTGTATATGTGCCACATATTCTTTATCCAGTCTATCATTGATGGGCATTTTGGTTGTTTCCAAGTCTTTGTTATTGTGAATAGTGCCACAATAAACATATGTATGCATGTGTCTTCATACTAGAATGACTTTATAATTCTTTGGGTATATGCCCAGTTAATGGGATTGCTAGGTCAAATACTATTTCTAGTTCTAGATCCTTGAGGAATCGCCACACTGTCTTCCACAATGGTTCAACTAATTTACACTCCCACCAACAGTGTAAAAGTGTTCCTATTTCTCCACATCCTCTCCAGCACCTGTTGTTTTCTGACTTTTTAATGATTGCCATTCTAACTGGCATGAGATGGTATCCCATTGTGGTTTTGATTTGCATTTCTCTAATGACCAGTAATGATGAGCTTTTTGTCATGTTTGTTGGCTGCATAAATGTCTTCTTTTGAAAAGTGTCTGTTCATATCCTTCATCCACTTTTTGATGGGGTTGTTTCTTTCTTGTAAATTTGTTTAAGTCCTTTGCAGATTCTGGATATTAGCCCTTTGTCAGATGGATAGATTGCAAAAATCTTCTCCCGTTCTGTAGGCTGCCTGTTCACTCCGATGGTAGTTTCTTTTGCTGTGCAGAAGCTCTTTAGTTTAATTAGATCCCATTTGTCAATTTTGGCTTTTGTTGCCATTGCTTTTGTTGTTTTAGTCATGAAGTCTTTGCCTATGCATATGTCCTGAATGGTAGTGCGTAGGTTTTCTTCTATGGTTTTTTATGGTTTTGGGTCTAACATTTAAGTCTTTAATCTATCTTGAGTTAATTTTTGTATAAAGTGTAAGGAAGGGATCCAGTTTCAACTTTCTGCATATGGCTAGCCAGTTTTCCCAACACCATTTATTAAGTAGGGAATCCTTTCCCCATTGCTTGTTTTTGTCAGGTTCGTCAAAGATCAGATGGTTGTAGATGTGTGGTGTTATTTCAGAGGCCTCTGTTCTGTTCCATTGGTCTTTATCTCTGTTTTGGTACCAGTACCATGCTGTTTTTGTTACTGTAGCCTTGTAGTATAGTTTGAAGTCAGGTAGTGTGATGCCTCCAACTTTGTTCTTTTTTATTAGGATTGTCTTGGCTATGCGGGCTCTTTTTTGGTTCCAAATGAAAGTTAAAGTATTTTTTTTTTTTTCAATTCTGTGAAGCAAGTCAATGGTAGCTTGATGGGGATAGCATTCAATCTGTAAATTACTTTGGGCAGTATGGTGATTTTCATGATATTGATTCTTCCTATTCATGAGCATGTAATGTTTTTCCATTTGTTTGTGTCCTCTCTTATTTCCTTGAGCAGTGGTTTGTAGTTCTCCTTGAAGAGGTCCTTCACATCCCTTGTAAGTTGGATTCCTCGATATTTTATTTTCTTTGTAGCAATAGTGAATGGGAGTTCACTCATGATTTGGCTCTCTGTCTGTTATTGGTGTATAGGAATGGTTGTGATTTTTGCACATTGAGTTTGTATGCTGAGACTTTGCTGAAGTTGCTTATCACCCTAAGGAGATTTTGGGCTGAGACTATGGGGTTTTCTAAATATACAATCATGTCATCTGCAAACAGGGACAATTTGACTTCCTCTTTTCCTAATTGAATACCCTTTATTTCTTTGTCTTGCCTGATTGCACTGGCCAGAACTTTCAATACTATGTTGAATAGGAGTGGTGAGAGAGGCCATCCTTGTCTTGTGCCAGTTTTCAAAGGGAATGCTTCCAGTTTTTGCCCATTCAGTATTATATTGGCTGTGGGCTTGTCAGAAATAGCACTTATTATTTTGAGATATGTTCCATCAGTAGCTAATGTATTGAGAGTTTTTAGCATGAAGGTTGTTGAATTTTGTCAAATGCCTTTTCTGCATCTATTGAGATAATCATGTGCTTTTTGTTATTGTTTCTGTTTATGTGATGGATTGCATTTACTGATTTGCATATGTTGAACCAGCCTTGCATCCCAGGGATGAAACTGACTTGATTGTGGTGGATAAGCTTTTTGATGTGCTGCTGGATTCGGTTTGCCAGTATTTTTTGAGGATTTTCGCACTGATGTTCATCAGGGATATTGGCCTAAAATTTTCTTTTTTGGTTGTGTCTCTGCCAGGCTTTGGTATCAGGATGATGCTGGCCTCATAAAATGAGTTAGGGAGGAATCCCTAACTTTTTCTATTGTTTGGAATCATTTCAGAAGGAATGGTACCAGTTCCTCTTTGTACCTCTTGTAGAATTCGGCTATGAATCTGTCTGGTCCTGGACTTTTTTTGGTTGGAGGCTATTAATTACTGCCTCAATTTCAGAACTTGTTATTGGTCTATTCAGGGATTTGACTTCTCCCTGGTTTAGTCTTGGGAGGCTGTATGCATCCAGGAACTTATCCATTTCTTCTAGATTTTCTAGTTTATTTGCTTAGAGGTGTTTATAGTATTCTCTGATGGTAGTTTGTATTTCTTTGGGATCAGCAGTGATATCCTCTTTATAATTGTGTTGTATCTATTTGATTCTTCTCTCTTTTCTTCTTCATTAGTCTGGCTAACAGTCTATTTTGTTGATCTTTTCAAAAAACTAGCTCCTGGATTCATTGATTTTTTTGAAGCGTTTTTTGTGTCTCTGTTTCCTTCAGTTCTGCTCTGATCTTAGTTATTTCTTGCCTTCTGCTAGCTTTTGAATGTGTTTGCTCTTGCTTCTCTAGTTCTTTTAAATGTGATGTTAGGGTGCCAATTTTAGATCTTTCCTGCTTTCTCTTGTGGGCATTTAGTGCTGTAAATTTCCTTCTACACACTGCTTTAAATGTGTCCCAGAGATTCTGGTACGTTGTGTCTTTGTTCTCATTGGCTTCAAAGAACATCTTTATTTCTGCCTTCATTTCATTATTTACCCAGTAGTCATTCAGGAACAGGTTGTTCAGTTTCCAT
Organism: Papio anubis; assembly: GCF_008728515.1. NCBI lineage: Eukaryota > Metazoa > Chordata > Mammalia > Primates > Cercopithecidae > Papio > Papio anubis. The sequence goes on from NC_044982.1 coordinate 143,022,934, forward strand.
GTAATTGTGTGGTTTTGCGTGAGTTTCTTAATCCTGAGTTCTAATTTGATTGCACTGTAGTCTGAGAGACTGTTTGTTATGATTTCCGTTCTTTTGCATTTGCTGAGGAGTGTTTTACTTCCAATTATGTGGTCAATTTTGGAATAAGTGTGATGTGGTGCTGAGAATAACGTATATTCTGTTGATTTGGGGTGGAGAGTTCTGTCGATGTCTATTAGGTCTGCTTAGTGCAGAGCTGAGTTCAAGTCCTAGATATCCTTGTTAATTTTCTGTCTCGTTGATCTGTCTGTGTTTTCAGTGGGGAAGTCTAAGTCTCTTTGTAGGTCTCTAAGAACTTGCTTTATGTACCTGGCTGCTCCTGTATTGGGTACATATATATTTAGGATAGTTAGCTCTTCTTGTTGCATTGATCCCTTTACCTTTATGTAATGCCCTTCTTTGTCACTTTTGGTCTTTGTTGGTTTAACGTCTGTTTTATCAGAGGCTAGGATTGCAACCCCTGCTTTTTTTTGTTTGTTTGTTTTCCATTTGCTTGGTAAATATTCCTCCATCCCTTTATTTTGAGACTGTGTGTGTCTTTGCGTGTGAGATGGGTCTCCTAAAATACAGCACATTGATGGGTCTTGACTCTTTATCCAGTTTGCCAGTCTGTGTCTTTTAATTGGGGCATTTAGCCCATTTACATTTAAGGTTAATATTGTTATGTGTGAATTTGATCCTGTCATTATGATGCTAGCTGGTTATTTTGCCTGTTAGTTGATGCAGTTTCTTCATAGTGTTGATGGTCTTTACAATTTGGCATGTTTTTGCAGTGGCTGGTACTGGTTGTTCCTTTCTATGTTTAGTGTTTCCTACAGGAGCTCTTGTAGGGCAGGCCTGGTAGTGACAAAATCTCTCAGTATTTGCTTGTTTGTAAAAGATTTTCTTTCTCCTTTGCTTTTGAAGCTTAGTTTGGCTGGATATGAAATTCTGGGTTGAAAATTATTTTCTTTAAGAACGTTGAATATTGGCCCCCACTCTCTTCTGGCTTGTAGGGTTTCTGCCGAGAGATCTGTGTTAGTCTGATGGGCTTCCTTTTGTGGGTAACCCGGCCTTTCTCTCTGGCTGCCCTTAACATTTTTTTCCTTCATTTCAACCTTGGTGAATCTGACAATTATGTGTCTTGGGGTTGCTCTTCTCGAGGAGTATCTTTGTGGCATTCTCTGTATTTCCTGAATTTGAATGTTGGCCTGCCTTGTTAGGTTGGGGAAGTTCTCCTGAGTAATATCCTGAAGAGTATTTTCCAGCTTGGTTCCATTCTCCTTGTCACTTTCAGGTACACCAATCAGATGTAGATTTGGTCTTCCCACATAGTCCCATATTTCTTGGAGGCTTTGTTTCTTTTCACTCTTTTTTTCTCTAATCTTGTCTCTTGCTTATTTCATTGAGTTCATCTTCAGTCTCTGATATCCTTTCTTCTGCTTGATCGATTCGGCTGTTGATACTTTTGTGCTTCATGCAGTTCTTGTGCTGTGTTTTTCAGCTCCATCAGGTCATTTATGTTCTTCTCTAAACTGGTTATTCTAGTTAGCAATTCATCTAACCTTTTTTCAAGGTTCTTAGCTTCCTTGCATTAGGTTAGAATGTGCTCCTTTAGCTCGGAGGAGTTTGTTATTACCTGCCTTCTGAATCCTTTTCTGTCAATTCGTCAAACTCATTCCCCGTCTAGTTTTGTTCCCTTGCTGGCGAGGAGTTGTGATCCTCTGGAGGAGAAGAGGCGTTCTGGGTTTTGGAATTTTCAGCCTTTTTGTGCTGGTTTCTCCCCATCTTTGTGGATTCATCTACCTTTGGTCTTTGAAGTCGGTGCCCTTCGGAAGGGGTCTCTGAGTGGAGGTCCTTTTTGTTGATGTTGCTACTATTCCTTTCTGTTTGTTGGTTTTCCTTCTAACAGGTCGCTCTTCTTCAGGCCTGCTGGAGTTTGCTGGAGGTCCACCCAAGACCCTGTTTGCCTGCATATTACCAGCAGAGGCTACAGAACAGCAAAGATTGCTGCCTGTTTTTTCCTCTGGAAGCTTTGTCCCAGAGGGGCACCTGCCAGTTGCCAGCGAGAGCTCTCCTGTATGAGGTGTCTGTTGGCTCCTACTGGGAGGTGTCTTCCAGTCAGGATACATGGGGGTCGGGGACCCACTTGAGGAGGCAGCCTGTCCCTTATCAGAGCTTGAATGTTGTGCTGGGAAATCTGCTCCTCTCTTAAGAGCTGTCAGGCAGGGATGTTTCAGTCTGCTGAAGCTGCACCTGCAGCTGACCCTTCCCCCAGGTGCTCTGTCCGAGGGAGATGAGGGTTTTATCTAAAAGTCCCTGACTGGGGCTGTTGTCTTTTTTTCAGAGATACCATGCCTAGAGAGGCAGTCTGGCCACAGCAGCCTTGCTGAGCTGCGGTGGGCTCTACCCAGTTCAAACTTATGGGAGGCTTTGTTTACACTGTGAGGGTGAAACCTCCTACTTAAGCCTCAGCAATGGTGGATGCCCCTCCCCACACCAAGCTTGAGCATCCCAGGTCAGCCTCCGACTGCTGTGCTAGCAGCAAGAATTTCAAGCCAGTGGATCTTAGCTTGCTGGGCTCTGTTTGGGTGGTACCTGCCGAGCCAGGAACTGGAGAGAATTTCCTGGTCTGCCGTTTGTGAAGACCATGGGAAAAGTGTAATATCTGGGCCACAGTGCACTGTTCCTCCTGGTACAGTCTCTCAAGGCTACCCTTGGCTAGGAACGGGAAATCACCTGACCCCTTGTGCTTCCCGGGTGAGATGATGCCCCACCCTGCTTCGGCTCGCCCTCTGTGGGCTGCACCCACTGTCCAACCAATCCCAGTGAGATGAACTGGGTACCTCAGTTGGAAATGCAGAAATCACCCGTCTTCTACATCAGTCTTGCTGGGAGCTGTAGACCGGAGCTGTTGCTATTCAGCCATCTTGACAGCCACTGAGAATTGTTTAAAAAAAAAAAAAAAAAGCTCTGGCTAGCCATATGCAGAAAGCTGAAACTGGACCCCTTCCTTACACCTTATACAAAAATTAACCCAAGATGGATTAAAGACTTAAACATAAGACCTAAAACCATAAATATCCTAGAAGAAAACCTAGGCAATACCATTCAGGACATACACATGGGCAAAGGCTTTATGACTAAAACACCAAAAGCAATGGCAACAAAAGCCAAAATTGACAAATGGATCTAATTAAACTAAAGAGCTTCTGCGCAGCGAAAGAAACTATCATCAGAGTGAACGGGCGACCTACAGTGTGGGAGAAAATTTTTGCAATCTATCCATCTGACAAAGGGCTAATATCCAGAATCTACAAAAACTTAAATTTACAAGAAAAAAACAACCCTATCAAAAAGTGGATGAAGGATATGAACGGACACTTCTCAAAAGATGATATTTATGCGGCCAACAAACATGTGAAAAAAAGCTCATCATCATTGGTCATTAGAGAAATGCAAATCAAAACCTCAATGAGATACCATCTCACACCAGTTAGAATAGCAATCATTAAAAAGTCAGGAAACAACAGATGTAGGAGAGGATGTGGAGAAATAGGAACACTTTTACACTGTTGGTGGGAGTGTAAATTAGTTCAACCATTATGGAAGACAGTGCGGTGATTCCTCAAGGATCTAGAACTAGAAATACCATTTGACCCAGCAATCCCATTACTAGGCATATACCCAAAGGATTATAAATCATTCTATAAAGACACATGCGGTTGGGCACGGTGACTCACGCCTGTAATTCCAACACTTTGGGAGGCCAAGGCAGGTGGATCATCAGGTCAAGAGATCAAGACCATTTCCTGGCCAACATGGTGAAACCCCAACTCTACTAAAAATACAAAAAAAAAAAAAAAAAAAAAACTGGGTGTGGCAGCATGCGCCTATAGTCCCAGCTACTTGGGAGGCTGAGGCAGGAGAATTGCTTGAACCTGGGAGGCGGAGGTTGCAGTGAGCCGAGATTGTGCCACTGCACTCCAGACTGGCGACAGAGCAAGACTCTGTATCCAAAAAAAGAAAAAAAAAAAAAAGAAGAAAGATAAAAGACACATGCACACGTATGTTTATTGCGGCACTGCTCACCATAGCAAAGACTTAGAACTAACCGAAATGCCCATCAATGATAGACTGGATAGAGAAAATGTGGTACATATATACCATGGAATACTGTGCAGCCATAAAAAAAGGATGAGTTCATGTCCTTTGCAGGGACATGGATGAAGCTGGAAACCATCATTCTAAGCAAACTATCACAGGAACAGAAAACCAAACACTGCATATTCTCACTCATAAGTGGGAGGTGAACAATGGGAACATGTGAACACAGGGAGGGAAACATCACACACTGGGGCCTGTTGGGGGTTACGGGGTCAGGGGAGGAATAGCATTAGGAGAAATACCTAATGTAGATGACAGGTTGATGGGTGCAGCAAACCACCATGGCACGTGTATACCTATGTAACAAACATGCACATTCTGTACATGTATCCCACAACTTAAAGTATTTAAAAAAAAAAAAAAATCACCTGTAGTTGTAACGTTGAATGCTGCCTAACAGGCAAAATGATGATTGAAAAGTACCTGTTGGATTTAACGACAAGAATTTCATTAGTGGCCTTTGCCAGAACCTTTTAGTGACCGAGTAGGGAAGAAGACCCAAAGGAAATGGCAGGGTCAGGAATATAATGAGGATGCTCCCCAGCACTGCTGCTTTACCACTGTACTGAAAGCCCATGCACAAAACGAAAAAGTATAAGGATTAGAAAGAAACAAAAGTGTCATTACTTATAGATGACATACTATTTTGTATTAGAAAAATCCAAAAAAATCTACAAGCTAGTGAGTACAAGAATATGTAAAACTCAGAGTTTGATTTTTGTTCTAAGTGTTTGACACTTACAATTTTATTTAATCCTCTTAATAACTATGATCAACTACAATTTTCAGCCCCATTTTATTGATGAGGAAATTGTGGTGCAGAAAGGTTAAGTAACTTGTGCAGTCACATAACCATGCGAATAGCAGTATAAGAATTTGAGTCCAAGCAATCAGCTGCAAGGGCCCAGCTGCCGGGCCCCATACTCTCTAAACAACTTCTCTCCTCTATTGTCAAAGACAGAGATAGAAATAGTAATTAGAAGGACCCAGGAGGGTTTTTTGTTTTGTTTTGTTTTAATTTGAAGATAAGAGAATGTTGAGCAGTTGCGTGAGTGAGGGTGAAGAGAGGGACGAATTGAAGGAACTTAGTTCTGGAAGAGATTAAAAATAATAATAGAAGACCTTGAGAGAAGTTCAACCTTGGTCAGGAGAAATGTGCCCTCATCCTCTGACACTAGCTTAAGGGTTTTTATGTCTGAAACAAACCACAGAGTTTGGAGTAGGCATTTCTGGTCTTGTTTTGATCCTGTTGACAAGTGCTCTCTCAGTATATATTATGGGCAATGCTGTGTTAGGAGTTGTTCCTTTAATTTTTGTGACATATGACGCAGTTTCTCTGGCCAGAGGCTTCTCTTAGGTCAGCATACATTTCTCACTTAGTTCATCCAAGCGGTGCCTTCAGAGAGAGTTTGCTACGCAGAAGATCTGTCAGGAGCACATGTATAACATTGTTTAGCCATTCTAGCTAGTTGGCTTTAGGACAAAATAGAAGCCTCCCTGCTGATGAATAAAAAGTGCCTGATGTCACCTTCTTAAATGCCTCAAAATAGCATAGGGCTGCTCAAGTTTTATGATATATAAACAGAAAATATAAAACATTATAGATTTTTAAAATGGGATCAGCACTGCTGAGGTGGCAGTTGGTCCCAAGAAAAAATAGTCAGATACCAGCCTCTAATAAGAGAAACATTTGCATAATGGCACATCCCTGACAGATCCAAAAGGGCCTCCAAATTTTATTACTTCTGTTGTACCCTAACAACACTAATAAGTACACCATAACAGGCATTTTTTGGACAAGAAAAATCAAATACTCTTTGGGAGATAAAACGGATTTTGATGCCTTCAAATGAATGCTGGAGGAATTTGGCAAAAGACATTCTAGCAAATGCCAAAATAGCAGTCATCCAGGATACTGTGTGTTTGACTCACAGCCAGTCAGGCACAGGCAAAATCTGACGGTTGCTTCTTTACACCACCAGAGTAACACTTAGGACAGTGTTCTGGATGTGTAAATGTTCAAAACTTGAGCTCAGACCAGACCTAAGTGGTATACAACCTGTTCAAGGTTGATATAACTGCTAGCAATTTTGTATTCCTTAAGGTCTTTATGGCCTTTTGTCAGCATGGCATGGCAAGACAACAAAAATTTTAAAAGCGCTGGTTATGTAGAGTGTTTTCTGGGTATAGATACCATATCTTGTGACTTAGCCAGCCCCAGAAGAGTCACCTGTGACACCATGATTGCAGGCTCTTTGGGGCTTGGACTGAAGTCTGGAAACTGCTGCATATGCTACATCAGAAATTTTAAATACAGTACCAGGTCTTAAGCAAATATGGAAATTGATAACAGCAGAATTCTAACAAGAATTAAGTGTTCTGATAGGCCAGTGGAAATGGGGAGCAAGCAACATTCACTGTTTCAGGGAACCAGCTTTAGGGACTGAGGTTAACAAAAAGAAGGGATTAGATATACAAGTGGACAGGATGGAGAGATCTCTAACCTGGGTAGAGGGAAAATAGTTACAAGCACCCAGTTGTTAGGTTAGGGCTAGACTGAGCCTAATATAGAACTCATCAGTATTTGACTAGGGCTTCTTAAATCCTCTCTTTCCCCTCAGTTCCCAAGTTTCAGACTGCCCAAAGCCTGGAAAAAGAGCTAAATCTAAAATTAGCTGAAGTTGCTGAGGATGCAACTTGGAGGTTGGGGCATGGACTTAGGCAAGCCCTACATCTTCCTGCTCCAGGCAGTGCTAAGTAAGGGGGAAATATTTTCCTAAGATAGATGGGCACATAACCCCATTAACTCCCAAAGGAGTATGAAAGGGAACATGTGCTTATTTCACAATAATCTCTTATTGCAAAATTTACTGATGCAGAAACAGACACTAATGCAGGTGGCAAGTGAGAGGAATGTAACTTTGTTTCCCAGCATTTAGAAGTCTGTGAACCCAAGTATAGACCAAGTGAACCTTTAAAGACAACACATGGATATTACTTGGTCAGGGTAATAGACCATATAAGTAGGTAGTCAAATAATTCTAACTAGAAAACCTGAAAAAATAAATTGCTGAAAAAGGAGGTTGAATGAGCAGTAATCATCCCTGTGTGATTAGTAAACTTTTAAGACCCTGTTATGGTGAATTATATCACTGTACTTTTCAAGTAGACAACATTCAATTAGACATCTGCCTGAGGAGCATATTTTTCATTGACTTTTGACTATCAAAAATTGAGATCTTTCTCATGCCCAGACTATTGCCAAGGAAACAAGGGTAACAGTTTCCACTCAGCAGCCTGGCTAAATTCCAGAACCCAGTGTGACCAGGCAAACTCCTGGAGTCTTTCTGATGACCAGTATCAGAGATGCCTTGTCTGTGGCCCATTGTGTTTTCATGGGAAAATTTATACTCTAGATCAAATAAGAATGAATCCTAATCACCTTTTATTGAACACTTACTAAATATCAGTGTGCCAAGCCTCAAACAGAAATGATCTTATTTAATTCTTACGCATCTTTAGGGACAAACTCTTTTCACCCATTTTATAGAGGAAGCTAGCCTAAGAGAATTCGAACAGCTTACCCCAACTCACCCAGTTACTAAGTTTCAGAACCAGAATTTGAACTCGAGTTTGACTTTTATTATGCCCATGATTTTAATCATGATATTCTACTGCCTTTTCTCTTCCCATTTTTGAAATTAGCTCAGAACTAAAACCATTTCTGAAATATTAGAATTGTTTACTGGTGTAGTCCTCTGCACAAAAATGAAAGCTTCAATTGAATATATGCAATGAAAATTATATATGAAAATATTAAGTTCATTTATGCTATATCAAAAAAGAGGATTGAACAAAAACTATTATTTGGGATATTTATTGAAACTCCTCTTAAGAGAGAATTTGCCTCTTATCAGTTTGAAAAACTTTTTTTTTTTTTTTTTGACTTTTAGGTTTGGAGGTACATGTGAAGGTTTTCTACATATGTAAACGTGTTACAGGGGTTTGTTGTAAATATTATTTCATCACCCAGGTATTAAGCCCAATACCCAATAGTTATCTTTTCTGCTCCTCTCTCACCTCACATCTTCCCCTTTTTCCCATCCTCCCCCTTCATATAGACCCCAGTGTCTGTTATTTCCTTCTTTGTGTTTAAAGGTTCTTACAATTTATCTGTAACTAGAAAAATTATATTTTATCATTTAGCTCCCACTTGTAAGTGAGAACATGCAAGGTATTTGGTTTTCTGTAACTATGTTAGTTTGCTAAGAATAATAGCCTCCAGCTCCATCCATGTTCCTGCAAAAGACATGATCTTGTTCTTTTTTATGGCTGCATAGTATTCCATGGTGTATACGTACCATATTTTCTTTATGCAATCTGTCATTGATGGGCATTTAGGTTGATTCCTTGTCTTTGCTATTGTGAATAGTGCTGCAGTAAACATCTGCATGCATGTGTCTTTATGGCAAAATCATTTATCTTCCTCTGGGTATATACCCAGTAATGGGATTGCTGGGTCCAATGGCAGTTCTGCTTTTTAGCTCTTTGTAGTGAGGAATTGCCGTACTGCTTTCCACAATGGTTGAACTTATTTACACTCCCACCAACAGTGTATAAGTGTTCCCTTTTCTCTACAACCTCACAAGCATCTGTTATATTTTGACTTTTTGATAATAGCCTTTCTGACTGGTGTGAGATGGTATCTCCTTGTGGTTCTGATTTGCATTTCTCTAATGATCAGTGATGTTGAGCTTTTTTTCCATATGCTTGTTGGCTGCATGTATGTCTTTTGAGAAGTGTCTGTTTGTGTCCTTTGCCCACTTTTTAATGGGGTTGTTTGTTTTTTCTTGTAAATTTAAGTTTCTTATAGATGCTGGATATTACACCTTTGTCAGATGCATACTTTGCAAATATTTTCTCCTATTCTGTAAGTTGTCTGTTTACTCTGTTGACAGTTTCTTTTGTTGTGTCTGCAGAAGCTCTTAAGTTTAATTAGATCCCACTTGTCAATTTTTGCTTTCATAGCAATTGCTTTCAGCATCTTCATCATGAAATCTTCGGTTGTTCCTATGTCCAGGATGGTATTGCCTAGGTTTGTCTTCCAGGGTTTTCATAGTTTTGGGTTTTACAGTTAAGTCCTTATCCATCTTGAGTTGATTTTTGTGTATGATGTAAGGAAGGGGTCCAGTTTCTATCTTCTGCATATGGCTAGCCAGTTTTCCCACCACCATTATTGAATATGGAGTCTTTTCCCCATTGCTTGTTTTTGTCAGCTTTGTTGAAGATCACATGGTCGTAGATGTGCAGCCTTATTTCTGGGCTCTCTATTCTGTTCCATTGGTCTGTGTGCCTGTTTTAGTACCAGTACTATGCTGTTTTGGATACTGTAGACTTGCAGTAATTATTTTCTAGCCTGCTTGAATTTTAAAATAGCTCTCAAGGGACCTGATCCATAAAGATTTGCATCTATAATCTATAGAGTTGGAACAGAATAATCATTTGATAAAAATGAAAGATGTCCCCATTTTTAGTTTCTAGTAATCTTAAAGTTAAGGCAGATGTAAGGATAAGATGATTGGGGAATATCAGGAAAATAGCCACCAAATACTGGAGTACATGAAATAGGACCAAAAGGGGTTAACATTGCCATGGACTGAACATTTATGTCTCCTGCAAAATTCATATGTTGAAACCTAATCCCCAGTCTGATGGTATTAGAAGATGGGGCCTTCGGGAGGTGGTTAGGTCATGAGGATAGAGCACTCATGATTGGGATTAATGACCTTATAAGCCATTAAAGATACCAGATTTCTCCCCTTCCACCATGTGAGGACATATCAAGAAAGCACCATCTATGAACCAAGAAGAGGGCCCTTACCAGACACCATGAATGGCTGGCACCTTAATCTTAGAGTCTCAGCCTCCAGAACGATAAGAAATAAATTTCTGTTGTTTATAAGCCACCCAGGTTATGGTATTTTGTTATAGAAGCCCAAATGAACTAAGACAAACATTAATTTTGTTTTTATATTTTCATAGAGAAATGATGGGATAACTGTAATATCCAGTTGTGTGTGACTTTTTTTTCTCCCCTGTGGAAGAGGGGCCCTGGGCAGAACTTTATATTCTTACACTTTTCAAGGACTTCAACCTTCATCTACACCACCTATTCTAATTATTTTTATCACCCAAGCAGGTAGTTGAGTGTGCAGCACCCATCTATCCAGGCAGGTGGGAGCCCAGAGCACTCCTCACTAGGGTTGTAGAGCATGTGAGTGTCTAGTCACATGGTCAGAACTTTTGACTAGGAGACTCAGTCAGACTGACACTCCTCCTGCATCACTTTAGGGCTTCTCCTTTTTTTTTTCTGGTCTCTTTTGGAAAACCTGCTTCAACGAATTCTTGCTGTTTTAATAGAGAATAGATTTCTTCTGCCTATTTAGTTCAGACCATTATTCTCTCTCCTACCTTTTTCAGACTTTGCACTCTTAAGTGTCTCTAATCCAGCACTTCCCTCTTCCTCCTTTCCATGTAACTTAAAGTGTGAGGGTGACAGAAAGACTGCAGATTTTGTGGAGAGAGTCAAACCATGCCAAACTTTCATCTTCCTCCTCCTTTACCTTATCTTTTTTGGGGATTGTAATGGGATCCATGGTATCACTGAGCTTCGCTGCAAGGTGGAGTTGCCATTGATTATAGTGTTTAACTAGGGAGACTCAGAAAGGGAAGCATAGGATTTTGTTTCCATTAAGCTTGAGAATGAATGAAGTTTACAGGAAGCTAGAAATTTCACTGAATCAATCCCTATTTGCCTTATTCATCCAGAGCTTTGAAGTCATTAACACGTAAAGTAGTGCTGAATTATAAATCTTGTCAGTAACACTAAGTATTTTCAGTTGTACATTATACTGTTGCTCAAGGAGAAGTAAATATGAAAATAAACAAACAGTAGAGGGCAGAATCAGGACTTATAAATGGAGTGGCTTTGTGATTCTGCTCTTCATACTCTGACTCTGGGTATGGGATTTCCATACGTAAATCTTATTAGAGCACCAATTTCCCCTCCCTCCCCCACCCCTCACCCCAGTTCAACAAAAATTAATTTTGTAAAAAAGTCTGTGTTGTAATGATCACACATGTTCATTCTCATTTAGTCTGTCTAAAGGAATTCTATTAAGGAAGTAGATTTACATCAGCTGTCAACTTTTTTGTTTCCCATGTTCCAGTCTCTTTGAGAGTGTCTAGCTACCAAGGCAGAGAATTCGTGATTTGTTTGTTCACTTATTCATTAATTACAAGAAACATTGGAGGCTAGAGTATAAAAATGAATGAAACATAGTCCATACTCTTAAAACATTTATAATCCAAAGAGGCTTTTCATTCATAAGTTCTTTCAGTGTTTACTGATGATATTCTTCCGGTGTTCTCACTTGCAGAAAGCTGTGGCCATGCATCAGAATCACCTGAGAAATTACTAAAAATTAGCATTGCGTATGCCCCACCCCAGACCTACTGAATTGGAATCTCTAAGTATCTGTTCTGTTTTAAAGCCTGACAGGTGATTCTAATGTTACTGCTAGAGTGTTGAGAAACAAATTTACTGTGGAAAGTACAGTGATTGAATATGTCTGCACTTCAATCCTATATAGCCTTGTGTTTTAGTTACCATGTCAGCATATGTCAGCCTATGTCTCCACCTCAATCCTGTATAAACCTTATATTTTAGTTACTGTATGTTCTCTGTACCCCATTACGTTGTTTACTAATCCTAGCCACTAGAATACCTACAGGTTTAACAGCTTTAACACTGAAATTGTCCTGGAGCAGGTAAAATAAAGTTGCTACTAAACACCAGAGTTAGTTTATTGGTTCAGACATCACCCATTCTGGTTCCTATTGCTGCTTTCTTATTGTGACTGCAAGGTCGAAATCCTGCACAGCTATGCATGGTTCTGGTTTCTTTTTTCCTTGAAGCAAAAGGATGCAGCAATGTTATCCAAAGAGCTTTAAAACAGTGAACTAAATGTAAGTTAAATATAGTGGCAGGAGCCACTCTATAAAGGTTACAAGCTTGTTTTAGGAGTGAAGTGGGGACTTTTTTGACTTGGTGCCAAAATGGAACTGGCATTGTTTTTTCAGTTCAGCCTGCCTGGTATTTCTATCATAGCTTTGCTAGTTGATCAGTTTCCTCTCACGATGGCCTCTTACTCGTTCCTTCATTCAGCAAATATTAGTTGAATACCTACTTATGTCAGGCACTGTTAAAGCAGTGGATGTAGTGGTAAATAAATAGAAGTGGTTTAGTCTATTTCTTTGAGCCTTCCTCAAAGAAAATGTCACTTCTTTGTCAGTGTCTTAACAACCTTTATCCTGAGCGCCTACCCTGTGAGCCCCAGGAGAGAAAAATTATCTAAATATCCAGTCTGGTTTAAAGCTTAAACTGATCCAATAATTCAGACCGTCCCTTGGGGTAGTATCATAAATGATGGCCATAGGTGTCTCCTGGTCTCAGGGGCAAGGTCCCTCATCCACGTGAGTGCTGCTTGTTCTGCTGTCGTTTATGGCTGAAATATGTGGCTGTAGGCTGCTTGCTCAGAACCCAGTAGCACTCTGGCTACCTGGGCCTCCCCCTGACTTCTGGTTGCACCCCGCTGAGCCTCTGGTGTGTCTGCCATCCAGTTCACCCCCTTATAATCTCTCAGTGTCTGTGCCTTGTGGAAACTATGGGAGCCCAGGAAACCTGAACCTCAGATGCGTCCCTACCAGACCTGCTACAACCCCGAGTCACTGTTTCTGTGCACCATGTTGTGGTGGAGGCTGCTTGAGAGTTGATCTTATCTAGATTCCCAGACATGAAGAAGGAGTGGCACTTGGCCTTTGGTTTTATCCTCACTTATTTAACAAACTGATTTATCTCTCCAGACTGAGGAAGTTAGGGCTGCTTTGCTGCACCTCCATCTTGCATAGTCTGGAAAGGCTGGGCTTTTTCCTACATTATATCCTTCTCTTGCCATAGACATAGCATGGCAGTTATAGTTGGATGGAATATCTTCTCTATACTCCCTTTTGTATGGGCATGTTGGTTGATTTAGAAAAGGGAGAAAAAGTATTTTGGAAAAGTCTTTAAGATGACTTTTCGCTTATAAACTACTGTCTTCCTGCATATCATAGATTATATTTTTCTCTGCTTGTTCATTCTCCCTTTTCCGTGTGATATGCAGCACCTCCTATGAGAGGAGTACACATCCTTGCCCCATTGATGTTAGGCTTAAATGTGTGACTTTCTTTGGCCAATGACATGTGAACAGATATGATATAGACCACATCTGGGCAGAAGTTTTGGAAGTCAGCACAGGGCTGGGCGCTGTGGCTCATGCCTGTAATCCTAGCACTTTGGGAGGCCGAAGTAGGTGGATCACGAGGTCAGGAGATCGAGACCATCCTGACTAACATGGTGAAACCCCGTGTCTACTAAAAATACGAAAAATTAGCTGGGTGTGTTGGCACGCGTCTGTAGTCCCAGCTACTCAGGAGGCTGAGGCAGGAGAATCACTTGAACCCAGGAGGCGGAGGTTGCAGTGAACTGAGATCACACCACTGCACTCCAGCCTAGGTGACAGAGCGAGACTCTGTCTCCAAAAAAAATAAATAAATAAAAATAAAAAGAATCGTAGAATAAGTATGACAAAAGCAGGTAATGAGTGGAACTTTTTACTTAAGACAAAACATACTGAATGAAATTTGTTTCTCTCAAGAAAGAAACAGAGAGACCAGGCAGGGTGGGTCACACCTGTAATCTCAGCACTTTGGGAGGCCAAGGCGGGTGGATCACTTGAGGTTGAGTTTGAGACCAGCCTGGCCAACATGGCGAAATCCTGTCTCTACTAAAAATACAAAAAAAAATGAGCCAGGCTTGGTGGTGCGCAGGTAGTCCCAGCTACTCGGGAGGCTGAGACACAAGAATCACTTGAACCCAGGAGGTAGAGGTTGCAGTAAGCCAAGATGGTGCCACTGCCCTCTAGCCTGGGTGACAGAGCGAGACTCTGCCCTACCCTGTCCCCCCCAAAAAAAAGGAATTAAGGAGGGAGGAAGGAAATTAGGCTGACCATAATGGCCAAAACCTGTATAACTAAAGTGAATGAGAAAAGGTGTGATTTTCCTGGATCAGGTTTCAGAACTTACCCTGTTTAACAAAGAAAATCATGTGTGGCTGATTCCCAGAAAGGCAGCAAGTGAGCAGCCACCAAGCCTGACTCTCAAGAGTGGTAGGCTCCTCACCTGTCATTCATTGAGCATCTATATCTGTTTGCTTTCTCTATACCAGTCACATTTAATACCCTCAATTTTCTTAACATTTCCAGCTTTAATTCTTCCATGGATCCTACTATGCCAAATTTTACTCCAAAACCAACAATATTTCACATTAATACTTAGAATACTAATTAAATTATGAGTTGCCATTTAATGCATAGAGTACGCTAATAACCTGAAAAATGAATGCTTGCTTCTGATTTTGACTTAGTTGTTCCTATACTTTGGCAGACTGCATGGATATATAATATCTAATAATATATTAGATATAATACGTATAATCACATATATTTGTATATATATGTGTGTGTGTATATTCTCCTGTGCATCTCTTTGGTTTGCTAGAATGTCCTTCTTCTCAATTTCTAACTTCCTTTAATGTCCATTTAAATGGTATTTTCTCTGTGAAGCCTCCATTCACTCTCTCAGCCCCTAGCTAGATGTTACCTCTTCCCATCTCTACATTCCAATAGCATTTAATTATTTTTTTCATAGGGAGTTTTAATGATATTTTGTTCTACATTATAGTTATTTGTATATATTTGTATCCCCCCTAATGATGATGGTGATAGAAACTACCATATGTTGAGAACTTTCTGTTGGTCAGCCACTGGACTAAACTCTTTATTCCTTACAATACCACTGTGAGTTAAGTATTATTACCCCACTTCTACAAATAAGGAAGTTGAGGCTGAAAGAGCTTGAGCTAGGTGGGCCAAGTTCATACAGTTACTTGTGGTAAAGTTGAGATTTAAAAGCAAATCTGTTATTCTCCAGATCTCATACCTATAACCATTCCCCTATTACTCACTTATGAATTGACTAAGGATGTAGGTTGAGGGCAAATGGAGGAAACTCACTTTTACTGAATGTATAATCTGTGCCTGACACTTGACTAAGAGCTTTCAGGTATTTTATCATATGAAGTAGATGTTTTTATTTACATTTTACAGATGAGAAAACCCATGTTCACTATAAACAAAGATAAAAAGAAAAATAATAGACTTTGAGAAGGTATTTGTATTTTATTTAACTGGCAAAGAATTCAGAGCCAGAATATGTTTTTAAAATTCCACAAATTAATTTTTAAAAATGGACCAATTCCCTAATTTAAGAAATGATCAAAATAAATGAACAGGAAGTTTACTTAAAGGTAACCTGTAATAGGAAAAAACATATGAAATGATAACTTTATTAACAATTAGGGAAATATAAGTTAAAAGATGAGATACCGTTTCAAACCTGTAATGTTGGCAAAAATTAAAATGCCTGACATCTAGTTTTGGTAAATGAGAATGCACCTAAGAGACACAATGCTAGGTACAAAAGAAAATGGTATGCTATTCTGGAGAACACTCTGGTGATGTGAAGGTTATCATACCCTGTGACCCAGCAATTCCACTTCTTAATATACATCTTAAGTTCTCTCAAGAGACATGTTTAGTGCCAGTATTACGAGGGGGTGGACAAATTGTGATATTTTCATACAGGCAAAAATCACAGGGAGTTAAATGATCTGCCATGCATCTGGTGTTTATTTTCTGTACTTTTCTCTATGATTAAAATATTAATAATACAAAACAAAATAAAAGATGAAACAAAGTAAACCTAGATTCCAACTGTGTCTTGTACATTGTAACATTTAACAAATGTTTATTGAATTAAAATTTCATTTATGTTCACAATGGTAATAGCAGTCACAATTTACTGAATGCTTACTTATTGGTAGGTGCTACATATACTTCATATCCTTCACGTCCAACAACCTTGCAAGGCAGGTCTTGTTAGATCAGCCACTAGATGTGGAAAATGAGACCCAGGAAGGTAAAGAAAGTGTATCTTCTTTCTTGATATCATGCTGATTCTCAGAAAATTCGCAAAGTATTGCCCTTGTGTCCTGAAAGCATTAATGTTCCATAATTTATAATCAGTTAATAACCTGAGCTTAAAAATGATCCATTTTAATATAGTAAAAAGTGACATTCAAATACTGTAAATTTTATATTATTAAAGACTTTCATGTTTGCCAATTCTCCTTGTAATTTTATTTTTAGACTACTGGAGGGATCACTGGTGGGAATGTGTATGCACTGCAAACAAATCTAATTTACTTTCAAAGAGGCTTTAAAAATACAGTCTACAGTTTTTAAGTCCAGACGTTTAAGTTGAGAGGAGCTTATTTCTTTAAAAGAAATAAATGAAAAGGTTTTGTACTAAAACAGGCTCTTTCCCACAAAGAAAGTACCATATTATAAAGCTCAAGGTGTTTTGTAGTGTTCTGCCTGTTGCCACCTCCCTGTTTTCTGTCCACAGCCCCTTGGCTTTCTTGTCTGGCCTCTGAGCCTTTGTACATATCATTTACTCTGAGTAAAATGTTTTTTCAACATTATAGCTTAAGACCTCTATGTCAGGGTATAACTCTCACTGCCTCATTTGCAAGCAACTCCTGTGACAACCTCCAGATGGGAGATACTGGGGGAGCTGGGGAAATTTAGGGGAGATGGGAGTGTCTTCAGGTATCATCTAGATGGTATCTACATTTAGGGGCAAGAACATCTCTTGTAGACCCCTGACCTCAACCCAGGAGTGTACATAATTGGTGAGGCCCAAAGACTGGGGCTTTTTGTGTCCCTCCGCCCCTATTTTTGCATAAATACATATCTAACAGATAAGCTACTGGACCTCTGAGCTCTTCTCACTCCTCTCCCCAACATTTATTCTCCTTAAAATTTGCCCCATTACTTTTTTCCAAACCACCATGTTCATGAAGCTTAACGTCCAGGGTCATTTTTCTTATCTCCCTGAAGCCATTCTGTAACAAATGCATATAACCCAGAACTTTGTAACATTAATCTGATAGTTACTTGACTATATGAAAAACGGTATGCAGCTGTGGAAATAGTGCTATACTACTCAGATGATCTAGAGTCAGGGCGGGCTCTTCCATTTCACATGTGTCCCTGAGCAAGTCTCTCTTCCCTCCTTTCCATTAGAAGGAAAGTAAGCTCGTTGGAATCCTGGAGCCAGCCTGTCCTGGCCCACAAAGTATGATTGTTAAATTTTTGGTAATCTTCTGAGCTTTTTTTCTTTTAAAATTATTCAAGCATAAGACTATTCATGATTCCCTGCCCTCTTTTGTGTGTGTGTGGAGAGGGGACAGAGTCTTGCTCTGTTGCCCAGGCTGGAGTACAGTGGTGCAATCTCAGCTCACTGCAGCCTCTGCCTCCCAGGTTCAAGTGATTCTCCTGCCTCAGCCTCCCGTGTAGCTGATATTACGGGTACATGCCATCACGCCCAACTAATTTTTGTAAGTAGAGACGGGTTTTCGCCATGTTGGCCAGGCTGATCTCAAATTTCTGGCCTCAAGTGATCCCCCCACCTCATCCTGCCAAAGTGCTGGATTACAGGCATGAGCCACTGCACCCAGCCGCCTGCCCTCTTTTGTATTATGTTAAAATATACATAACATAAACTGTATAATTTTAGCTATTTTTAAAGTACATACACATGGTCATGAAGCCATCACTATTATCCATTTTCAGAGCTTTTTAATCATCCCAAGCAGAAACTATTACTCTCTCCTCGCAGACCCAAGGAACCACTCTTCTACTTTCTGTCCCTATGAATTTACTGTGTGTACCTCATGTAAGTAGATGCTATTCATTATTTTTCCTTTTGTGTCTGGCTTATTTCACTTAGCATGATGTTTTCAAGGTCCGTCTATCTTGTAGCATGTACCAGAATTGTATTCCTTTTAAGGCTAAATACTATTCCATTGTATGTACATACCATATTCTGTTTATTTGTTGATGGATATTTGGGTTGTTTCCACCTTTTGGCTCTTGTGAAGAATGCTTCTGTGAACATTGGTGTACAAATACCTGTTTGAATCTTGGTTTTCAATTCTTTTGAATATATACCTAGAAGTGGAATTGCTGGATTGTATGGTAATTCCATATTTACTTTTTGATGAGCGACCATAACATTTTACATAGCAGCTGCACCATTTTACATGTATAAGAGTTCTAGTTTCTCCACCTTTTCAGCAACATTTTTATTCTTTTTCTTTTCTTGGTAATAGCCATCCTAGTAGATGCAAAGTAGTACTTTATTATGGTTTTGATTTGCATTTCCCTAATGATCGGTAATGTTGATCATCCTTTCATGTGCTCACTGGCTGGCAATTTGTGTATCTTCTTTGGGAAAATGTTCAAGCCCTTTGCCTATTTTTAAAATAAAATTGTTTGGCTTTTTGGGTTGTTGAGTTGTAGGTGTTCCTTGTATGTTATATATGTTAATCCCTTATCAGATATATGCATTGCAAATATTTCCTCCCATGCTATGAGTTAGTTACCTCTTATGAACTGGTTTTAAAGCACAGAAATTATTAAAAATTAAACTGTATAAAATAAAAACTTATGTATATTTGAGACAGGGTCTTGCCCAGGCTGGTGTGCAATGTTGCGCTCTCAGCTCACTGCAACATCTGCCTCCCAGGCTCAGGCACTCCTCCTATCTCAGTCTCCCGAGTAGCTGGGACCACAGATGCACACCATCACACCTGGCTAATTTTTGTATTTTTTGTAGAGACTGGGTTTAGCTGTGTTGGTCAGGGTGGTCTCAAACTCCTGGACTCAAGTGAGCTGCCTGCCTTGGCCTCCTAAAGTGCTGGGATTATAGGTGTGAGCCACTGCCCCAGGCCAAGTTATATTAAAAACAAAATAAATCATTTTATGGTCATTTGTGCTCTTGAGATATTTACATCTATTATATCTAAGTGATGGAAATATTATGTAATGGTGTACCACTGTGCATTTTTTCCCCAACTCTGAGTTCAGTGGTTTCATATTGATAGCTTGAAATTACCTGTGATAGAAGTACTTACACCACTGAAATCAACAAACACTACAAATCAGGACTTGATTTACTGTTTTGTTGATTGTCTAAACTCAAGAAAGTGATGAAAGTGTTAATAATTCATTGTCTATAGCTATTACTTGTGAATGGCACAAACGATTGAGAAATATTCTTCCAGTGTGGGAAAATTATTCATTGACTTAGCAAAGAAGTCACTCATACAATTGATAAATTAATAAAATTCCAACATACAGCTTTTTGCTTTACTTTTGTCTTAGCTGTTAAAAAAATACTAACTCGCCGGGCGCGGTGGCTCAAGCCTGTAATCCCAGCACTTTGGGAGGCCGAGACGGGCGGATCACAAGGTCAGGAGATCGAGACCATCCTGGCTAACACAGTGAAACCCCGTCTCTACTAAAAATACAAAAACCTAGCCGGGCGAGGTGGCAGGCGCCTGTAGTCCCAGCTACTTGGGAGGCTGAGGCAGGAGAATGGCGTGAACCCGGGAGGCGGAGCTTGCAGTGAGCTGAGATCCAGCCACTGCACTCCAGCCTGGGTGACAGAGCAAGACTCCGTCTCAAAAAATAAAATAAAATAAAATAAAATAATACTAACTCATATATTCATGGTGACCCACATTTGAAGAGCTAGTTTTTAAAAATTTACAAACACACTACTGAGTAAGCATCCTAGGAGCAGGAACTCTGTCTTGTTCATCACTGTAAATCTGGCACCTACAAAAGTGCCTAGCTGTTGAATAAATGAAGACATATAACTTCTCAGTGTCTCAATTTCTCATCTGTAAATTGAAGACAATAGACCTATGCTGCTACAGTGCTGGGGTGAGGGAAGAACAAACATGATAACAAAGCTGAAACCACTTTATGAACAAGCAGCATTAAGCAGATGTAAGATGGTCTTATTAAGATATATTGTGATATGGTGAGCCAAGATCGCACCACTGCACTCCAGCCTGGGCAACAGAGCAAAACCCTGTCTCAAAAAAAGAAAGAAAAAAAGATATATTATGATAGGATATCATACCATATATTGAATGTATTTACCTCAGATGTTGGTTGGTTAAAGGACTCTAACAGAGATAAGTATTTGTATATAGATAATTAGTTTCACTCAAAGAAAATATATTTATTTCTTTATAAATATTTTGCAGTCTCACTTGCCTGGTTCAATGCTAGATGTTCTGGAAAATACAGGAATAGATTTCTTGCACTCAAAAGATGCATATATGCTCATAATGATAACAAATACAACATTTAGAGAACAGAAAAAATTAAGTGGGAAATGTTTGGTATTAGACACTGTGCCAAGAATTTTAGTGCTTGTTCTTTTTTTTTTTTTTTTTTCTTGAGACAGTCTTGCTTTTGTTGCCCAGGCTAGAGTACAGTGGCTAAATCTCAGCTCACTGCATCCTCCGCCTTCCGGGTTCAGGCAATTCTCCTGCCTCAGCCTCCCAAGTAGCTGGGATTACAGGTGCCCACCACCACACCCAGCTAATTCTTTGTATTTTTAGTGGAGATGGGGTTTCACCATGTTGGCCAGGCTGGTCTCGAACTCCTGACCTCAGGTGATCCACCCGCCTTGGCCCCTCAAAGTGTTGGGATTATAGGAATGAGGAATCATGCCTGGCCCTTTCTTTTTTTCTTAATAGGATGCCAAAGATATTTTGACTAGCCTTTCTGATTATTAAAAATCCTTCTTGGATATTATTTTCCAGGGCATCTTGGATGGTGGTGTTAGATCATCATCAGTAAGCATTTAATAGATGGTCACTGTATGTACCTGTGTTAATAAAAATATAAACTCTAGGATTTACAAAATTGGTGAAATGTGGTCCGTGGAAAACAAATAGGCAATCATAAATGCATTAGAAATATATACCCCCATCGGCCGGGCATGATGGCTCACACCTGTAATCCAGAACTTTTGGAGGCCGAAGTGGGTGGGTCACCTGAGGTCAGGAGTTCAAGACCAGTCTGCCTAACATGGTGAAACTCCATCTCTACTAAAAATACAAAAATTAGCTGGGTGCGCTGGCATACACCTGTAGTCCCAGCTACTCGGGAGTCTGGGGTAGGAGAACCGCTTGAACCCGGGAGGCAGAGGTTTCAGTGAACCGAGATCAGCCACTGCACTCCAGCCTGGGCAACAGAGCAAGACTGCATCTCAAAAAAAAAAAAAAGAAAGAAAGAAAAGAAATATATACCCACCTCAACTGTTAGCCATCTCTCTCCCTCTTAACTATCTTAATATGCCAAAAATTATTTCTCTGGAAATAAACTGTCTATATCAGTAAGATCAAAACGTGGACGACAAGGAGACAGTGCTGGCTTGGGATTTACAGTGCAAAAGTCTATTTGACCAGATGAGAAAGAAGAATAGAAAAAGAAAGGATTAGGGCTGTGGAAGCCAGGGCTTTCTCCTCCTGCCCTGTACACTTTGTCTCACTCCTTGAGTCAGACTAGAATTCTTACGGGTGCAGCCACAGACCTGTGCCTGTGGACTGAGTATTAAACAAGTGAAGAGATTGAGAACTTAGTGACAGGACATTTTTAATGATTATGCCCCAAAGTGATATTTTTTTCAGTGTTCTATTTGCAAAGGCCCCTATCAGATTTCCTTGCTGAGAATTAATTACTCACATGCCCAAACTTAATCAAATTTTCCTCATCACTTTATGCAGATAGCCTTAAAAGTAGCTCCACACTTTACTAAAGGAGTTACCGCTCCCTTTTTTATAATACCTAAATTCCACTGAGGCATGAAACAAACAGATTGGTGAATACTGCTTAACTATTCCTTTGAGGACAAAATGATATTTTATGTTTATATATTCCATTTATATTAACTTTTGTCAAAAGTGTCTTTTGAAGTTTATTTCCATTAAGTCACAAAGTCTAATCCCTTGATCTAAACCATATTAAATACTTTGATGCCAGCCTGTGCTTTGAACAAATATTTCAAGTAGATAACATTAACTTAAATAATCCTGCTGCCTAACATATTCTCAGATAAAATATTGATTTAAATGCTAATATAGATGTGCAGAGTTCCACTTTCTCTTTCCTTACAAGCAAAAATGGATAAACATTTATCCTTTCCTAGGCAGTGGGACTTAGGCTAATACAAAAAATTAGCCCTTGTGCAGTGGGACTGCAGCAGCGTTTGAAAGCCATGTTTGGTCGGGCGCGGTGGCTCACGCCTGTAATCCCAGCACTTTGGGAGGACGAGGCAGGCGGATCATGAGGTCAGGAGATCGAGACCATCCTGGCTAACACAGTGAAATCCCGTCTCTACTAAAAATACAAAAAAAAACCCAAAAAAAATTGGCTGGTCATGGTGGCAGGCGCCTGTAGTCCCAGCTACTTGAGAGACTGAGGCAGGAGAATGGCGTGAACCTGGGAGGTCCGGAGCTTGCAGTGAGTCGAGATTGCAACACTGCACTCCAGCCTGGGCCACAGCGCAAGTCTCAAAAAAAAAAAGAAAAAAAAAAAAAAGAAAGAAATCTTTGGGGATTCATGCTGTTAGATCAATGACTTGCCCAAAATGAGCTCAATACATGGCAACTTATTTATCAATGTACATAGTGTATTGTGTTTAAAATCCATAGTGACTAAGGTACTAAATAAATGTTATCACAATAATAAAAAATAGAATTCGAAAGGCCTTAACCGTTTACAAAATACTGGCAGATACATGATCTCATTTGATCTCAAAAATTCTATCAGAGGCCGGGTGCCATGGTTCATGCCTTTAATCTCAGCACTTTGGGAGGCTGAGGTGGGCAGATCACTTGAGCCCAGGAGTTCAAGACAAGCCTGCAACAAAAGACAAAAACCCTGTTTCTGCAAAAAATTAGCCCAGTGTGGTGGCACACACCTGTAGTCCTAGCTACTCAGGAGGCTTATCACTGCATTCCAACCTGCACAACAGAGTGAGACCCTGTCTCAAAAAAAAAAAAAAAAATTCTGTGAACTCCAGCAGGTATTATTATTATATCTTATTATCCAAGGCCACTCTATTTATGAAATTCTAGTAGCTAGACTGGAACGCAAATCTTCATTTTTTTTTGTTTTGTTTTTGAGATGGAGTCTCACTATTTTGCCCAGGCTGTAGTGCAGTGGTGTAGTCTCGGCTGACTGCAACCTCCACCTCCCGGGTTCAAGCAATTCTCCTGTCTTGGCCTCCCAGGTAGCTGGGACTACAGGTGCATGCCAACATGCCTGGCTAGTTTTTTGTATTTTTAGTAGAGACAGGGTTTCACCATGTTGGCCAGGCTGGTCTCAAACTGCTGACCTCAGGTGATCCACCTGCCTTGGCCTCCCAAAGTGCTGGGATTACAGGCATGAGCCACCACGCCCGACCTCCAAGTCTTCATTTGTCAGAAACTATAGTTTCCACAATGTCATTACTGCATCCCTGTGGCCTATTTCAGGATATCATGAAGAAATACATTTTATTTGTATGTACAAATATTAACTACCTTATAAGGATTCTGATGATTTCTTACTAAAACACTTCAGTGGTATAATTCCCACTAGATTGCTCAGTTCTGTTAGTCAAATAGTATGAGTAGTTTTGGTAGGTTTTCCCTTTCTGACCAGATCTGCCACATTTTGTCAGCACTCTGGGTTTGCAGATGTTGCTGTTCAATTAGATTGCTCTGTAGAGGATGAGAGAACCAGGAGGTTCGTTCGCATAGCTGATAAGTGGCTGGGTTTTGAAGCAAGAGATAATGCTTCTTTGGGTCCTATGAACTGGTGGGAAGGCCAGGTCTTTTTCTATTAGAGACTATCTGTAAACCGGGAACTTCTCCACATCTAGGCGCTCCCTATATCTGAATATTGTATTCTGAACCTTACTCTGTACTCTAGCAGGATGATAAGTGTAATGCAGATATAAATCAACCTTTCATTTACTTAAAATAATAATCCTGCAGTAAAGGAAGAAACAGCAGCTACTCTGATCCTTGAATACTGGGCAAAGGCAAGCCATCCGTAAGTGCATAGTCCTTCAATATGACGTAACCTTTCTCATTTAATGAACATTTTCCCCTAGTAACTCTTTGTGCTGGCAAACCATGAAAGAAAGCATGTGGACTTGGCAGCCCAACCCTGAAATTTTTGTCTCAAAAATTACTGCAATTTCTGTACCAAGGGTCCAAATGACATTTGTTTGGACAAAGACTTTTCTGAAATTAAAAAGAATGACCTTATTTCACTTAGTGAAATTAGTTGTACTCTTAAATAAAGTCCGTTTTGAATAGTTTGTCTTAGAGCAACACTGTCAAAAAAGAAGATATATTTTATACTCTTCCCATCATCAGAAGAAAATACACTCGTAAAATACTCTCAGGGCCAGGCACGGTTGCCCACACCTATAATTCCAGCACTTTGGGAGGCCAAGACAGAAGAGTTACTTGAGACCAGGAGTTTGAGACCCATCTGGGCAACATGATGAGACCCCAGCTCTACAAAAAGCAAAAGGTAAAAATTTAGCCAGGCATGGTGATGCTTGCCTGTAGTCCTAGCTACTCAAGAGGCTGAGACAGGAGGATCACTTGAGCCCAGGAATTCAAGGCTGCAGTGAGTTATGATCACACCATTATACTCCAGCCTAAGCAACAGAGTGAGACCCTGTCTTGAAAAAAAAAAAGGTTTCAGTAAGGCTTGCTTGGGTCTCATGGTACCATTTAAAAATTCCTAGTCCTAAGTGGTGATTTGGCACAAGGTTAAGCATAGTTTTTTTTCTTTTCCTTTTGAGGTGAAAAACAGAGATCACATGATTGAAGATAGTCCTGTGGTTTTTACTGATATTTAATAAACAGTACCCACCTTAATTTCCTCCTGTGCTTTCATCCCTAGGAAACCTATAGTTTTCAAAGTTAACCAAGTTTATAATTGACATAACATGTAATCAGCAACTTACACATGCCTGATGTGCTTGTTTAGTTAATGCTTATATAGCTTTCAGGATATCTGGATATCTTAGATACTGTTAAATTATTTAATCCTCCTAACAACCCTTAAGGTAGGTATTCTTTTTCTTTTTTCTTTTTTTTTTTTTTTTTTTTTTGAGACGAAGTTTCGCTCTTGTTGCCCAGGCTGGAGTGCATTGGTGCAATCTTGGCTCACGGCAACCTCCATCTCCCGGGTTCAAGTGATTCTCCTGCCTCGGCCTCCTGAGTAGCTGGGATTACAGGCACCCGCCACCACACCCGGCTAATTTTTGTATTTTTAGTACAGATGGGATTTCACCATGTTGGCCAGGCTGGTCTCAAACTCCTGACCTCAGGTGATCCGCCCGCCTCGGCCTCCCAAAGTGCTGGGATTACAGGCGTGAGCCACCGCACCCAGCCGAGGTAGGTATTCTTATTATACTCATTTTAGTGGGATATAGAGAGATTAAGTACCTAGTCTGACATCTCATAGCTAACAAGTAGGGGGCTGAGACTTGAACCCAGAAAGTTTGGCCCAAGTCCTTACACTTAACAATTCTACTATACTACTTTTGTTTGGATGAATACCAGCCTTAGATAAGCTTGCACAGAAAGACTCCTTTCCTCAGACTGCTTTCCCCCCATCACAGCTGCAGTCTGTTGTGACCGAGACCCCCTCTCACACCCCCTCTCACCCCTCTGTTCTCACCTTGTTCCAGTTAGGCTAATGTTGAACAAATGATGACAGGATTGGTTCAACCAACCCTGATGATTGTCTCTGTAGAAAGCGTCTCCAGAGGTCGAGACCAGCCTGGCTAACACACGGTGAAACCCCGTCTTTACTAAAAATACAAAAAATTAGCCAGGCATGGTGGCAGGCACCTGTAGTCCCAGCTACTCAGGAGGCTGAGGCAAGAGAATGGTGTGAACCCAGGAGCTTGCAGTGAGCTGAGATCGTGCCACTGTACTCCAGCCTGGGTGACACAGCGAGACTCTATCTCAAAAAAAAAAAAGAAGGAAAGTGTCTCCAGATACTTGCATCACTCCTCCTCATCATCATCTATTTCCTTTCATTCCTCTAAGTTTCCTTATAGGGCCTTCCCAATGGACGTAAGAAAATGTCGAGGATAACTGAAATGTAATATGTAATTAATATCATAGCTGGGAAAGAAATTCTCATTCAACCACCAAAATTAGAGAATGAACCATAGGAGAGATTGTTCTTTACAACTAAGCTAGAATTCAGAAAGTATTTTTCAAAGGAAACATTTTTATATGTAATAATTTTTATTACTTACCTTCAGAATAGTATAGGCCTACACTTTCTTTATTTGTTGACTCATTCAATCATTTGTTCAGCAACCTTTTAGAACACCACATGCGACATACTGTACCAGGCTCTAGGGATACAAATCACCACCATGGTTAAGTCCATGGTTTGACCTAACCGTTATTAATATCATTGAATCAGTGAGAAAATACTAATGAATTTCTAAGTACCTAAGTTCCTGAAGAACTTTGGAAATATATCTTTTTGTATAACTTAGGGACTTAATTAACCTCAAACTCCTGGGCTCCAGTGAGCCTCCCACCTTAGCCTCCCATGTAGCTGAGATGATAGGGGCATGCCACAATGCCCAGCTAATTTTTTCAAAATATTTTTGTAGAGACAGGGTCTTGCTATGTTGTCCAGGCTGGTCTTAAACTCCTCGCCTCAAGCAGTCATCCTGCCTCAGCTTCTCAAAGTACTGGGATAAAATATTGACTTTTAGAAATCAATGTGTGCTTTTCATAATGATAATCTACTTTTTAAGATACAATAGGTGGAGTGCGATGGCTCACACCTGTAATCCCAGCACTTTGGGAGGCCAAGGAGGACGGATCACCTGAGGTCAGGAGTTCGAGACCAGCCTGACCAACATGGTGAAACCCCGTCTCTACTAAAAATACAAAATTAGCTGGGCGTGGTGGCACATGCCTGTAATCCTAGCTACTTGGGAGGCTGAGGCAGGAGAATCACTTGAACTGGGGAGGCAGAGGTTGCAGTGAGCCGAGATTGTGCCATTGCATTCCAGCCTGGGCAACAAGAGTGAAACTCCATCTCAAAAAAAAAAGATACAGTAACTTGCCAGTAACCAGTAATGTTTTAGGTAAACCCAAAAGATTATGTTAAATCCAGATTATACTTATGTACCCTGCAAGTGTACCCCCTATTAATTGAGATTGGTGCATAGCATTAGTAGTCATATCCTATAATTTTGTCCCCCCCACAACACTTCTCCACATCGTATGTGTTCAGTGAAGATGTTTGGGAAGTTATTGGCTGATTTTGAAAGAGGCATATACCAAAATTTGTTATGTTTTTCTTTCATCTATGAATGGAACAGTTAGCCTTATTAAATTTGGTAGGGGAACTTTATCATTTAATGCCGTATTCTGCTATATAGACTTGAAATGGCTAAATACACTTAAGTTCTAAGAAAGCTTCTCACTAAATGTGAGGTGTCAAAAGAATATCTTCAGAGTGTTTAGAAAAGTTTAGAGTCTCTGTGATAGTCGGAAAGACTTTGGAAGTGTTATTTACTCAGTGGTGCACTTACAGTCAGCCTTCTTTATCCGCAGACCATTTCACTTGTCTTCAGGATATCTTTGCTTGGGAAACAAATTGTGAATAAGCAGTGACCCTTCTAGGAACCTAGGATTTCTTAGGGGGATTTATTAATTACTTTTGTCAGTATTTGTCAGTATCTATTGAATCCTTAAATTGAGGAGTCTTTAGAAACTTGCACATAGCAGTGAAAGTGAACAGATGGTGAGTTCAGGAAGGAAAAAGAAGAGGCAAGCAGTAAAGACAGATGGACACCAACAAATATGAATTGAATAGCCCATTTGTTCCCTCTTTAACCTTTGCACTTGAAACCTCTGATTTCTGATCCCACCAAAAGTCTAGTGAAAAATGCTCCTCGATGTCTGGCTGGCATTTTTCTCAAGCCCCATCCTTTTTGACCTCTGGGTAGTATTTTCTATTGTGACCTCCTGTGTCCTCTTGAGCCTCTTTCTTGCTTTGTGACAGTCTGCTGATTCTCAGATTACTGCTCTGATGATTCCTTCTTTCGTAGCACCATGAGGGTCTTTTTCTTATCCCAAATGCAAGTTTTCCCTATGGTTCTGCCCTTTACCCTTCTCTTTCCTCCTCCTTTGCTGTCTCCCTTGTTGATCTCATCCACTTTCATGGTAACAGCTCATTTGTATGCAGAATAGTCTCACATCTATAGCTTCAGCAGCCCAGACCTCTCCTCAGGGCTTCACTTGCACATTTCCAACAGCCTGTCAGGTAGCTTCACTAACACTTGAGTGTGTCCAGAACCACACATCATCTGTCCAACCTTCTTCTGTTTCTCTCCTGGGCACCTGTTCTTGAATGACATCAGCATTCTCCAAGTCACCTTTGATTCTTACCACTTAGTGATCCCCACAACAGTTAGTTGACTGGACCTGTTGATTTATATCCTAAATTTATATCTGTTGGCTCTGTCTCTCAATTCTCATTGCTACAAACCTCACTACT
Source organism: Papio anubis (assembly GCF_008728515.1). Lineage (NCBI taxonomy): Eukaryota > Metazoa > Chordata > Mammalia > Primates > Cercopithecidae > Papio > Papio anubis. The sequence goes on from NC_044982.1 coordinate 143,051,814, forward strand.
ACTGTATTAATTTCTCCAGAGAGCAGTTCTTATCTTCAGTTCTCTACTTAAAACTTTTAAGGATGTAAAGTATTAGGCAGGAAGAAAGGGAGGGAGGGAAGAAGAAAAGAAGGAAGGGAAAATAAAAAGAAAAGAAGCCTACTTAGCTGGGCATCCAAGGCCCTAACCTTCTTTCCTTCTTTCTTTAATCCACCAAGCAGAAGCAACAAGACCCCACTGCCACTAGCTAAATGTTCTGTCTCTTCTAAATGTATTTGTATCTCTTTTTCACCTGCATTCCAGTTATTAGTGTTCATATTTTGTCTCTAGTATTAGAGATCATGAACTCTTCTCATCTTGTTCACCCTAGTTCTCTCATTGTGAGCAGTGCTATGCTTTAACACATAGTAGGTACCCACTGAAGCATTTTTTTTTAACGTTGAGTAATGAAGTTCGAACAACTCCTGCCCACAGTTAGAGCTCTTTTGCCCAACATAAAAGCTATGTGGAAGAGTTCCCTGCTGTATTCATGTTTGTTTGTTTTCCCTTCTGTTTTCTGTGCTTTGAATAATCCATTCCATTGTCAAGAATATCACTCGTAGGTCTGGTTTAGAGAAGAGCTTCTTGAGGCCAGGCGTAGTAGCTCACGCCTATAATCCCAGCACTTTGGGAGGCCGAGGCAGGTGGATCACTTGAGGTCAGGAGTTTGATACCAGCCTGGCCAACATGGTGAAACTGTTTCTGCTAAAAATACAAAAATTAGCCAGGTACTAATTAGGCAGCTACTTAGGAAGCTGAGGCAGGAAAATGGCTTGAACTCAGGAGATGGAGCTTGCAGTGAGCTGAGATTGTGCCACTGCACTCCAGCTTGGGTGACAGAGCAAGACTCTGTCAAAAAAAAAAAAATTGAGAAGAGGTTCTTGGAAGGCTTCATCTCTGACGTTAGTCATCACTGTAATCTTAGAGAGCTTCTGGTAACTGATTGTTTGTGGGTATCTCACTGTATTCCATAACCACTTGGATTTTCTGCTGTGTGTAAAGCAGAGACAGAAGGCAACTTGCTGTCCTCTTGAGTATTTCTGGTAATTCATTGCCAAGCCATCCATGGCAGAAAGTTTCCTCAGCAGAATAGATGCAGCCATTCCAGAGATAGAATCTGTCCTGAACAATAGCCTGATCAACCTTAGTGGATAATTCCCTTATAAATAGAAATGATTCTTTATGGCCAGCATAGTACAGAAATTGGATAATAAAAATTTCAAACTCCCTTTGAAGGTCAGGGTACGATGTTAGGGAAGAGTAGCCTCTGTGCTGTGTCTAATATACTCAGGTTCCAAAAAGATGCAGTAGAGATCCACAGTGTTTACTCCTAGGCAGAATTCTTATTTGAATTTCTGTCTCCTTTCTTTCTTTTATAAGCTGAGTTGGACAGCCAAACAGGGAACTTTAAAGGTAATAAATATTACCTTCTCCCCTTAAGCCTGGGACTTGGAGCAAGCTCTTAGCAGCCAGCACTCTGGGCCTTTCCTCTTAGTACCTAGAAGTACACAGCATCCCCAAAGCTCCCGGAAACCCGTACCTCAAAAACGCCATAAAAGTAGATTTTTTTTTCAGACAGAGTCTCACTCTGTCACTTAGGCTAGAGTGCAGTGGCACAATCACGGCTCACTGCAGCCTCGACTTCCCAGGCTCAAGCAATTCTCCCACCTCAGCCACCTGAGTAGCTTGGGACTACAGGTATGTGCCACCGTGCCTAGCTAAGTTTTTGTATTTTGTAGAGGCAGAGTCTTTCATGTTGCCCATGCTGGTCTCAACTCCTGGGATCAAGCAATCCTCCTGCCTCAGCCTCCCAAAGTGCTGGGATTAGAGGCATGAGCCACCGCACCCAGCCACATTTTACTTTAAAAATGTACAGAAAGACAAATGTCTTTTGCATCTTCAAAATTTCTTTTTCACTCCTACAAAGGTTCCCCCCAGGCAAGTTTAGTGGTAACTTCATTGAGCAAGTCTTATTCCCTCTCTGACTCATTATCAGTCATGTGGGCTACTGTGACCCAACCCTTAGAAAGCTGGGCAAAGAAGAGATAGTGTGAGCTGAGGTAGTATATTAGTGATTTGTTCATTCATTGTTTATTCATTTCCTTATTTTTATTTGTTCAACATTTATTATTTACTACTTGCTAGGAACTAGGATTTGATGATGGGACAGACATGGTCTCTGTCCTCGGGAAGCTAATTTTTTTTTTTTTTTTTGAGACGGAGTCTCTCACTGTTGCCCAGGCTGGAGTGCAGTGGCGCGATCTCTGCTCACTGCAAGCTCCACCTCCCGGGTTCACGCCATTCTCCTGCCTCAGCCTCCTCCCAAGTAGCTGGGACTACAGGCACCCACCACCACACATGGCTAATTTTTTGTATTTTTAGTAGAGATGGGGTTTCATCGTGTTAGCCAGGATGGTCTCGATCTCCTGACCTTGTGATCTACCTGTCTCAGCCTCCCAAAGTGCTGGGATTACAGGCCTGAGCCCCCACGCCCAGCCTGGGAAGCTAATTTTTAATGGAGGAACTCTACAAGTTTAATGCTGTGATTCTTAACTTATTTTAGGTCAGAGACTCCTTTGAAATTTTGATGCAAGTGTTAGGTTCCACAATGAAAATACGTTTACACAAAATTTTACATACAAAAACCCTTGGTACACCACATGTTAAAAATCAAGCCTGTGGCCGGGCACAGTGGTTCATGCCTGTAATCCCAGCACTTTGAGAGGCTGAGGGCAGGCAGATCACTTGAGGTCAGGAGTTCAAGACCAGCCTGGCCAACATGAAGAAACCACGTCTCTACTAAAAATACAAAAAAAATTAGTCAGGTGTGATGGCGCACGACTATAGTCCCAGCTACTTGGGAGGCTAGGCACAAGAATCTCTTGAACCCGGGAGGCAGAGATTGCAGCGAGCTGAGATAGTGCCACTATACTCCAGCCTGGGCGACAGAGCAAGACTCTGTCTCAAAAAAATAAAAAATAAAACCTTCCAAATAAAATAAAGGCTTCCAGAAATAAAGCCTTACAGGCTCATGCCTGCAATCCCAGCACATCGGAAAAATGAGGCAGGAGGGTCACCTGAGCCTAGGAGTTTGAGACCAGCCTGGGCAACATAGGGAGACCTCATCTCTACCCCACCAAAAAAAAAATTGCCAATTGTCCCCAGCTACTCAGTAGGCTGAAGTGAGAGAATCACCAGAGCCCAGGATGTCAAGGCTGCAGTGAACCATGATCATCCCACTGCACTCTAGCCAGAGCAATAGAGCAAGACCCCATCTCTTTAAAAAAAAATAAATAAATTTTTAAAAATTAGAAAAATTAAAAGATAAAAATGTCTGGCTTTGTAGATACTAGGAAAATGCAAAGTATGTTAGGATGTTAATGTCCATTTTGATCAGCAGACAGAGAACTTGAGGGTTTAAAAACATTGTTCTCAAAATAGTCAAGTTTGTCAAATGTGTGCATTAACTCCAAATGAAATTCTAGGCCCTCACAGTATCATTAAAAGCAGAGGTATATGTATATATATATATATATATAGGCACATCTTGGAGATATTGCAGAATCAGTTCCAGACCATTGCAATAAAATGGATATTGCAATAAAGCAAGTCACAGATTTTTTGGTTTCCCAGTGCATATAAAAGTAATGTTTCACTATACTGTAGTCTGTTAAGTGTGCAATAGCATTATGTCTAGAAAAAAACATTTATATACTTTAATTTTTTTTTTTTTTTTTGAGACGGAGTCTCGCTCTGTCACCCAGGCTGGAGTGCAGTGGCGCAATCTTGGCTTACTGCAAGCTCTGCCTCCTGGGTTCACGCCATTCTCCTGCCTCAGCCTCCTGAGTAGCTGGGACTACAGGTACCTGCCACAGCGCCCAACTAATTTTTTTTTTTTTTTGTAGAGATGGGGTTTCACCGTGGTCTCGATCTCCTGACCTTGTGATCCGCCCGCCTCGGCCTCCCAAAGTGCTGGGATTACAGGCATGAGCCACCGTGCCCGGCCTATGTACTTCAATTTAAAAATACCTTTTTGCTGAAAAATGCTAACAATTACCTGAGCCTTCAGCAAGTTAAAATCTTTTGACTGGTGGAGGGTCTTGCCTTGATGTTGACAGCTGCTGACTGGTCAGGGTGGTGGCTACTGAAGGTGGGGGTGGCTGTGACAATTTCTTATAATAAGATTAACCATGAAGTTTGGCACATCAATGGACTCTTCCTTTTATGAAAGATTTCTCTGTAGCACGCAATGCCGTCTGACTGCATTTTACCCACAGTAGAATTTATTTCAAAATTAGAGTCAATCTTCTCCAATCCTGCCACTGCTTTATCAACTAAGTTTATGGAATATTCTAAATCCTTTGTTGTCATTTCAACAATGTTCACAGCATCTTCACCAGGAGTAGTTTCCATCTCAAGGAACCACTTTCTCTGCTCATCCATAAGAAGCACTTCTCATACCTTCAAGTTTGATCTTAAGATTGCAGCAATTCAGTCACATCTTCAGGTTCAACTTATAATTTTCTTGCTATTTCTACCACATCTGCAGTTACTTCCTCCAGTGACACCTTGAAACCATGAGGGTTGGAATCAACTTCTTCCAAACTCCTGTTAATGTTGATAATTTGACTTCCTCCCATGAGCCACAGATGTTCTTAATGGCATCTAGAATGATGAATCCTTTTCATTTTTTCAATTTACTTTGCCTAGATCCATCAGAGGAATCACTATTTGTGCAGCTATAGTCTTATGAAATGTATTTCTTAAAATAAGACTTGAAAGTCAAAATTACTGCTTGATCCATGGGCTACCAGTTGGATGTTAGTAAGCATGAAAACAGCATTAATCTCCTGTACATCTCCATCAGACCTCTTTGGTAATCAGGTAGATTGTCAGTGAGCAGTAATATTTTGAAAGGAATTTTTTTTCTTTTTGAGCAGCAGGTCTCAACAATGAACTTAAAATATTCTGTAAACCATGCTGTAAACAGATGTACTGTCACCCAGGCTTTGCTGTTTGAATTATAGAGCACAGGCACAATAGATTTAGCATAATTCTTAAAGATCCTGGGATTTTCACAATGGTAAATGAGCATTGGCCTCAACTTAAAGTCACCAGCTGCATTATCCCTTAATCTGAGTCAGCCTGTCCTTTGAAGCCTTGAAGCCAGACGTTGACCTTACTCCATCTATGAAAGTCCTAGATGGCATCTTCTTCCAGTAGAAGGCTGTTTAATCTACATTGAAAATCTGTTGTTGTAGCCACCTTAATAAGTGATCTCAGCTAGATCTCCTGGATAACTTGCTGCAGCTTCTATATCAGCACTTGCTACTTCATCTCGCACTTTTATGTTATGGAGATGGTGATGTGGTTTGAATCTGTGTCCCTGCCCAAATCTCATGTTGAAAGATAATCCCCAGTGCTGGAGGTAGGCCTGGTGGGAGGTGATTGGACATGGGGGTGGCTTCTCATGAATGGTTTAGCACCATCCCCCTAGTGCTGTTCTTGTGATACAGTTTTCCCGAGATCTGGTTGTTTAAAAGTGTGTAGCACCTTCCCCCTCACTCTTTTCCTCCTGCTCCAGCCATGTGAGATGCCTTGCTTCCCCTTTGCCTTCCACCATGATTGTAAGTTTCCTGAGGCCTCCCAAGAAACAGAAGCCGCTATACTTCCTTTGTAGCCTGCAGAACTGTGAGCCAATTAAACCTCTTTTATTTGTAAATTACCCAGTCTCAGATGTTTCCTTTTAATTCTTCCTTTCTTCCTTTCCTTTCCTTTCCTTTCGTTTCCTTCCTTCCTTCCTTTATTCCTTCCTTCCTTCCTTTCCTTCCTTTCCTTCCTTTCCTTCTTTTCTTTTCCTTCTCTTCTCTTCTTTTCTCTTCTCTTCTCTTCTCTTCTCTTTTTCTTTTCTTTCTTTCAAGATGGAGTTTCACTCTTTTTGCCCAGGCTGGAGTGCAATGGTGCGATCTTGGCTCACTGCAACCTCCACCGCCTGGGTTCAAGTGATTCTCCTGCCTCAGCCTCCCAAGTGCCTGGGATTACAGGCACACGCCACCATGCCGGCTGATTTTGTATTTTTAGTAGAGACAGGGTTTCACTATGTTGGTCAGACTGGTCTCGAACTGCTGACCTCAGATGATCTGCCTGCCTCGGCCTCACAAAGTGCTGGATTACAGGCCTGAGCCACCACACCCAGCCTCAGGCATTTCTTTATAGCAGTATGAGTAGACTTAATACAGATGGTTTCTTTCCTTAAACCTCATGAACCAACCTCTGCCAGCTTCAAACTTGTCTTGTGCAGCTCTCTTATCTCTCTCAGCCTTCACAGAATTGAGAAGAGTTAAGGCCTTGTTCTGGATTAGGCTTTGGTTAAAGGGAATGTTGTGTCTTGTGTGATCTTCTATCCAGACCACTAAAACTTTCTGCGTATCAGCATGACGACTGTTTAACTTTCCTGTTATTCATGTGATCACTGGAGTAGCACTTTAAATTTCCTTGAAGAACTCTTCCTTTGCATTTACAAATTTGCCTCACTATTTGGCTCAAGAAGCCTAGCTTTCAGCCTGTCTCAGCTTTCAACCTGCTTTTCTCACTATGCATAATCATTTTTAGCTTTTGATTTAAAGTTAAAGACGTGTGACTTTTCCTCTTACTTGAACACTTACAGGCCTTTGAAAGGTTATTAACTGGCTAATTTCAATATTGTTGTGTCTCAGGATACAGGGAGGCCCAAAGAGAGGGACTGAGTTGGGGGAACAGCTGGTTGTTGGAGTGTGAGGATACATACAACATTTATTAAGTTCGCCATCTTCTATGGGCATGGTTTATGGTGCCCCAAAACAATTATAGTAGTAACATTAAGGACCACACATCACCATAAGAAAAAAAATAATAATGGAAAATTTTGAAATATTGCAAGATTTAACAAAATGTGACACAGAGACATGAAGTGTGCATGTGCTATTGGAAAAATGGTGCTAACAGACTTGCTGGATGCCAGGTTGCCACAAACCTTCAATTTATTTAAAAAAAAAAAAAGCGGCGGTGGCTCAAGCCTGTAATCCCAGCACTTTGGGAGGCCGAGGTGGGCGGATCACTCTAGGTCAGGAGATCGAGACCATCCTGGCTAACATGGTGAAACCCCGCCTCTACTAAAAATACAAAAACTAGCCGGGCGCGGGTGGCGGCGCCTGTAGTCCCAGCTACTCCGGAGGCTGAGGCAGGAGAATGGCCTGAACCTGGGAGGCGGAGCTTGCAGTGAGCCGAGATCGCTGCCCCACTGCACTCCAGCCTGGGTGATACAGCCAGACCCGCCTCAAAAAAAAAAAAAAAAAAAAAAGCATAGTATCTGAGTCACAATTAAGTGAAGCACAATAAAATGAGGTATGCTTGTACTGATATGTACACACATAAGTATGCATACATGTTAAATAAAAACTATGGCATTTTCTCTGAAAGTTTGATTTAACATTCATTTGAAGTACCTTGGCTCACTGGTGTGAGTGTGTTACTAAATTTCTTTTAAGGACACATTCCTCTTTGAGAGAATGCTGGTTTGAAAAATAAATATGAGAGCTATTGGTCCAAATTACTATTATAGATTAAAAATCAAATTGTTTTACAGAAAATTGTTAGTCAAACCATGCTGCCAAAATAGGGGGGAAACAATTCATAATTCTGGGTTTCTAATAATTTATTCATTCAACATCAGCAAATATTTGTTGAGTGTCTACAGCTTGCTGGATACTGTTCTAGGCCCCTTTGTTCATCAGTGAACGAAAGAGACAAAAATTCATGTCCTCATAAATTCTAGCAGTGATCCAGGGGTGGAGAATAAGCAATGAATAATAAACATAAAAAAATAGTAAATGATATAATATATGGTATATTAGAAAGTGATAAGTGCTATAGAAGACGAAAACATAGAGTAGGGTAAGGAGAATGGGGACTGCTAGAGTTGGGAGGGTGGTTGTAATATCAAGTATACATATCAAATACAGTAGTCAGTGTGGGCCTTGTTGAAGTGAGATTGAACCCTTGAAGGAAGTAAAATACTCATTTCTGGTAGAGGAATCATAGCCAAGGGCATAAATAAGATTATAGCTGTAGTGTGTGACAAATAGCAAGGAGGCTAGTGTGTTTGGAGTAGAGTAGGATGATGGAGGCAGTAATAGGAGGTGAGGCCAGAAAGTTATAGGGGCATTTTTAAGACTCTGGGTTTTACTCTTGAGTGAAACAGAGTTTTAACAACCTACATCTGAGTGTTTTGTGATCACTGGAATGTTCAGAGGAGTGATTGAAAGAGACTTACATTTTTAAAAACACTACCCTGACTGCTATGTTGATGACAGACTGATTAAGGGGTAAGTGTAGAGGCAGGGAGACTAGCTGGGAGCAATCTAGGCCCAAGACGATGGTGGTGGCTTGGACCAGGGTGATTGATAGCGGTGGAGGTGGTGGGATGTGGTTAGATTCTGAATACATTTTGAAGATAGAACTGATAGGATTTTCTGACAGATTAGATAGATGTGTAGTATGAAAGACAGAGTAAAGACTCCAGGATGATTCCAGGGTTTTTGATCTGAGCAACTAGAAGGATGGAGTTGCCATCAACTGAAATGGGAAAGGCTGTGGGCGGACCCCATTTGGAACAAAAGATCAAGAGTTCAGTCTTCTGCTGTGGTATGACTTGGAAATTCTGAAACTACTTTCTATTTATCCTGGGACTGAGTACATAAGTAAAGTGAGGATAATAGGAGGTAGGTCTCTCATTGTTAGAAAAGGGAGTTACAAATATGGAAAGGGAGGAGACTAGAATTAAGGGAGGAGACCACCTCTCATATTGTCTTATGCCCAATTTCTGGCTCCAAAGAAAGAAGAAGGAAAAATTAAAAGGCAAAAACGAAATCCACGTGCAAACAGCCCACTGCTGCACTCTGGGCCTGGTAGTTATAGATTGACCCCTGACCTAAACGGTTATGCTATCTATAGATTCCAGACATTGTATGGAAAAGCACTGTGAAAATCCCTGTTCTGTTCTGTTCTAATTACCGGTGCATGCAGCCCCCAGTCACGTACCCCCTGCTTGCTCAATCAATCATGACCCTCTCACGCGGACCCCCTTAGAGTTGTAAGCCCTTAAGAGGGACAGGAATTGCTCACTCGGGGAGCTCAGTTTTTGGAGACATGAGTCTGCCGATGCTCCCAGCTGAATAAAGCCCTTTCCTTCCACAACTCAGTGTCTGAGGGGTTCTTGTCTGTGGCTCATCCTGCTACAGAATGAACCCTTTGATATTGGAATAGAATTAGAGATATTAGTGTAAACCCATGGTTTTTAATATTGAGATACAGAGATGGATATAAATATACACCCTCAAACATACTTTCTTAACTTCATTACTGAGACGGCCTGTGACAAATGACCCTCCAATAACAATGATCACACAACACCCAGATGTAGGTTTTTAAATGCCACTCTCCAGTAAAAAAATCAGGTGCCTTTGAGAACTAGCCT